>NC_086243.1:31198771-31514521 GCF_036321145.2 Pelmatolapia mariae | reverse complement strand
ATTGCTCCCGACTATATGATTTCAGAAATTAGGCAGCATATCAGCTTCTTAGACCCTTCTGTTAAATCAAGCCTTAGAAATCTCAGTGTCATATTTGACAGTTCGATGTCACATGAGCAACATTCCAAACGGCTGGTCCGGAACAGTTTTTATCATCTAAGGAATTTTTCAAAACTCAGACTAATTATGTCAAAGGCTGAAGTTGAGATGATTATTCATGCTTTTATTTCTTTCCGTTTGGATTATTGCAAAGGTCTTTATACTTGTTTTAACAATTCAGCTTTAAATTGTCTTCAGATTGTGCAGAATGCTGCAGCAAGACTCTTAACATGCACCAACAGAAGATCACATAACACTCCAGTTTTGACCTCCCTTCAAAATTTTAGTTCTAACCTTTAGGGCCCTACATGGTCAAGCTCCCCGGTATATGGCTGTGCCCACATTTAGGGGAATGATGCTCCCAAGGATCCTACCTTCCTGTATCATGTATGTAGGATCCTTTGACCGCCAGGTAGGACGGAAGTGAGCAGCTGTGAAACTGGACGTCCTTCTAGCCATTGTTCAAGTCCACCCTTACTTCAGTGTTTTTCCGGTCGCTAGCGCCACAGTGCGAAAACTTTAAAATGGACCCAGAAAGGCTGCTCCGTTTTTATTTTGTACATTTTTAATTTTCGAGGAGCTAGAAAAACTTGATTGTCGTCGCCGGCAGGTTTTGTACCTGTTGGGTCTAAACTCAGACCCCGCTGTATCCAGGACTTATTCCCGTGAAAGAAAAACAAGGCAACAGCATTCGATCATTTTTATTTGCAAGGGAGGTCTCGTCGGTATCTCAGCTCATCACAAATGACCCTGACGATGGCCTCCTCTCGCTGCCTTTTATTGAAAACAGTTCAAACAATAGTTTACAAACACCTCCCCTCATAACCCCCCTTGGTTACAAAGACAAGGCACTATGTATATATGTGTGTGTGTGTGTGTGTGTGTGTGTGTGTTCTCCTGCTGATCAAAGGGTCATAAAACATAAAAGCAGCAGGCAACATCCTTGGTCATAAAGAGCAGCAGGCAACATCCTTGGTCATAAAGAGGGTAGTCTCCCCCACACCCAATGTATGGTTTGCCATATGTTCAAGATGGCGCCGAGTATAGCAGCCTCGTCGCGAGCTCCCCCAAGCAACAGCTGTTTTTTGTGTTTAATTTTACTTTTTCTTTATTTTTTCACGAGTAGCACATGTCTCCTTGTGTACGACCGACAAACCTTACTGGACATAAAAGATGGACTTTCTCATCACTTTCCGGAGTTCAAGTTTTGCAACACGGACCCTCCGTTTGCAGACCCCCCATTCATCTCACCTGAGACGCCTTTGTTCTGGGCCCGTGGAGGCCGCAAACGCCGACGCAGAGGGAGAAGATCTGGCGTTCTGGTTCGACTGAGACGGCGCACTAACAGACCACCGTTACCCAGTTTATTACTGGCTAATGTGCAGTCTCTGGAGAACAAGCTGTGCGAGCTTCGGGCACGGATCTCATTCCAGCGAGAGATGCGGGACTGCTGCGTGATCTGCCTCACAGAAACCTGGCTATCGGACAAGGTACCGGACTCCGCAATACAACTACCGGGGTTCTCTGTGCACCGCGCGGACAGGTCACAGGAGCTTACTGGGAAAAGCAGAGGCGGTGGTGTATGTTTCATGATCAACAACAGCTGGTGTGATTATGCGAACGTGCACCCGGTCAAATCTTTCTGCTCACCGGACCTGGAGTACCTGATGATTAAGTGCCGGCCATTCTGGCTACCGAGGGAATTCACAGCAGTGATTATTACGGCGGTTTACATTCCCCCACAAGCCGACACTGACCGAGCACTCAGGGAACTGTACAGCGCGATCAGCAGTGAGGAAACCGCACACCCAGAGGCGGCGTTTATCACGACCGGGGACTTTAATAAGGGTAACCTGAAGAAAGTCTCACAAAAACTCCACCAACACATCCATTTCAGCACTCGTGGAGACCGGCTTCTTGACCACTGCTACACCTCTTTCCGGGATGCATACAAAGCCCTCCCCCGCGCCCCATTCGGCCAATCAGATCACCGCTCCATCCTGCTCCTGCCCGCCTACAGGCAGAAGCTGAAACAGGAAGCTCCAACCCTGAGGGCGGTGCACCGTTGGTCGGACCAATCGGAGTCTACGCTGCGGGACTGTTTTGATCACGCGGACTGGGAAATGTTTCACGTGCCTGCTAAAGACATTGATGAGTACACAGACTCAGTCTGCGGATTTATCAGAAAATGCGTGGAAGATGTCGTCCCATCCAGAACAGTTAAATCCTTCCCAAATCAAAAACCCTGGATTAACGGAGATGTTCGCACAGCACTGGCGGCACGGAGCACCGCTTTTGCCTCCGCGAACACATCGGACTACAAACACACACATTACCAACTCCGGAAGACGATCAAAGCAGCCAAACGTGAGTACAGGGACAGGGTGGAGCAACAGTTTGACAACCCTCGGAGTATGTGGCAGGGACTAAACACGATCACAGACTTTAGAGGGAAAACCAGCACACCGCAGACCACGGCCTCTCTGTGTGAGGATCTAAACGTATTCTACGCTAGATTCGACACAGCGTACACCACGAGACCGGACAGTGTGCGCACTGCGGATGACGTCAGTGCGCACACTGTGTCTGAGGAGGATGTGCGGAAGTGCTTCAGGAGGGTGAACGCACGCAAAGCTACTGGTCCGGACGGGATTCCCGGCCGCGTCCTCAAGTCATGCGCGGCTCAGCTGGCTGGAGTGTTTACACACATCTTCAACCTTTCCCTCTCTCTGTCTGTAGTCCCAGCCTGCTTCAAAATGGCCACCATCGTCCCTGTACCCAAATCCTCCACCATCTCCTCATTGAACGACTGGCGACCCGTAGCCCTGACCCCCATCGTGAGCAAATGCTTCGAGAAGCTGGTCAGGGACTTCATCTGCTCTGCACTACCCGACTCACTGGACCCTCTACAGTTCGCATACCGCCACAACAGGTCCACTGATGATGCCATAGCCCTGACACTCCATGCTGCCCTGTCACACCTGGAGAAGAGAGACACGTATGTGAGAATGCTGTTTGTAGATTACAGCTCAGCATTCAACACCATCGTTCCCTCGAAGCTGGACAGGAAACTGCAGGATCTAGGACTGAGCAGCTCCCTCGGCAGCTGGATCCTTAACTTCCTGTCTGTCAGACGCCAAGTGGTCAGGCTGGGCAGCACCACCTCATCCCCCATCACACTGAACACTGGTGCTCCACAGGGGTGTGTACTGAGCCCTCTCCTGTACTCACTCTACACCTACGACTGCACGGCCACTAGAAACTCCAACATCATTGTGAAGTTTGCGGACGACACTACAGTGGTGGGTCTTATTACCAACGGTGATGAGACGGCCTACAGGGAGGAGGTCAGCGCCCTGACCCACTGGTGTCAAGACAACCATCTCACCCTCAACGTCGCAAAGACAAAGGAGTTGATAGTGGACTTCCGGAGGTGCAGAGGAGTACACACCCCCATCACCATCAACGGCGCCGCTGTGGAGAGAGTGAGCAGCTTCCGCTTCCTTGGTGTACATCTGGCTGAGGATCTTACGTGGTCAGTACACATAAACAAAACAGTGAAGAAGGCGCAGCAGCGCCTCTTCTTTCTCAGGAGACTGAAAAGATTCGGCATGAGCCCCCGCATCCTCAGGACCTTCTATCGCTGTGCCATTGAGAGCATCCTCACTGGATGCATCACCACCTGGTACGGCAACAGCACCGCTCACAACCGCAAAGCTCTCCAGAGAGTAGTGCGGTGTGCTGAACGGATAATTGGAGGTGAGCTTCCCTCCCTCCAAGACATCTACAGGAAGCGGTGCCTGAGGAAAGCGGGGAGGATCATCAAGGACTCCAGTCACCCCAGCCATAAACTGTTCAGACTACTACCATCAGGAAGGAGGTTCTGCAGCATCCGGTCCCGTACCAGCAGACTGAGAGACAGCTTTTTCCATCAGGCCATCAGACTGCTGAACACTTCATAGACACCTCACCCTCACTACTGGAACTTCAACATTATGCACTCCATACTGTATATAAATACCACTGTTTTGCACATACCAACCTCTGTATATTTTATATATCTTATTTTATTGTTTACTTTATTTCATTTGTAAAACATGTATATACATACTATATACACACTCAAACACACACGTAGAAAAACATATTTAGTATACACATTCAGTAATGTATATACCTTTACATATTGTACATATATTTATTACTTTTTAGATTAGCCATTTTTATATTTTGCTTGTTTTACATTATTGTATTTTGCACAACTCTGTTGCTTGTGAAGCTCGCACACAAGAATTTCACTCACATGTACTGTACCAGTGTACCTGCACATGTGATGTGACAATAAAAGTGATTTGATTTGATTTGATTTGATTTTTGCCATAGATAACACAGTGAAACCATACAAAGGGCAGGAAGTTTTACCAAACATCAAACAAACCTTCACAAGGATGTTGCCTGTGATAAAAACACTACAGCCCCCACCCAGAGTCTCGAGAATCTGGGGAGGGGAGGACGGAAAGAATTCCTTTCCTCACACAGTTAAACAATGCACCGATAGTAAGCTTAAAAATGACAAACATTTAACAATTCACTCTAACAGTACCTTAGGCTCATCAGAGACAATCCTATCCAGGTAAAATAATTTTCTTTAATCTACACATGTGTGGAAATTACTTAGCTAATTTCATGGATAATTTCACTGACTGAATGATCGCCGGTCATTCGTACACATTTACTGTATTATATAAAATATATACACTAAATGTCTTTGAAACTTATAGAATCTAATCTTTTGGTCACTTTTTTTTTTTTTTTTACACAGCACTTTATCAAACTGTGGTCTGCTACAGAGTTATAAGTATTGTACTAGTAGTAATATAGCATCCATCATCTCCTGCTTGCATATTTCTTGCATACCACATCTTAGTGTTGTGGCAGCCGTCGATTGAGCCAGCCCTGCAAACCCTGTGGATGGACGATGCAGTGGTTTGCAGGGCTGGGAGGAAGCATCCTAAAGCTCTCTTTGCAAACCACCCTGTGTGATTCTCCACTCACTGACCAGAAAAGACAAACCGCAGGTCTCAGTTGCAGCACCCCATCCATGTCTGATTTTGCTTCAGCAGACTCAGCGACACTGCTAGAGACTTCCTGTAATCTATTACAGTTGTTAAAGAAACGGTCCAGCAACAGATTACTCAGGTTAATCCTGTGTGAACAACTGTGAATGTTGTTTTTCCTTTTTTAGATATTGTTGGTGTATTATAAATATTCTTGTTTAATTGTTATTGTTATTAACTTTATTGTCATCAAATAAATATCTTCCTCATTGCTTTCGTTTTGGTCACCCACTTCTGCGCTTGGCCCTGGAGTGTCCTCAGGGACAGAGGAAAGTAGGACAGGAGGCCTAATGGAAGGGCTTTGTCTGATCAACTCATCCATGAGGTGCTTGTGTGAAAAATTCTCCTGTATGACCCACAATGAATCCTGGGATACGGTAGGACATGAAGGATACACCCGACCCATCTTTCATATTTTAGGGAAAGGAAGGACGCATTTGTCGCCACATTTGGAGGACTCTTCGAATTTGGACAGCCTTGACGTCATTGCCTCCAAATAGGGCATTTGAAGCATCCTTCCCCTGATTTTGGACACAGCCTATATCTGACTTGCCGAAACCTCCTTCATTTTCCCGAGCTCTAAGGTCATCAGGTCAGAGTCTGCTGGTGGCCCCAGGGACTCATGGCGATCGGGCCCTTCAAGCAGTGGCACCACATTTGTGGAATTCTCTTCCACTGTTTTTGCACTGTACAGACTCCATTGGTTCTTTTAACAAGCAGCTGAAAACATTTTTATATAGACAAGCTTTCAACTAATTTCTTTTTATTTCTTATTTTCTTATTTTTATTTTATTTATTATAACTGTTTTTATGTTGCATTTTATTGTTTTACATTGTTTTATGTTGTACTTCATTCTTTGTATTGTGAAGCACTTTGTAATATATATATATTTATTTATATATATTTATATAAATAAATTTTACTTACTTACTCCTGCCTGCCCTCCTGCTTGCTTGGAAGGACGCCCCCGTCTCGGATCACCGACACCCCGACCTTCTTCGGCTCCCCCCCACAGAGCTACTCACCTGTCTTACAAGTTAGCCCCCCCTCACTGTACAATGGCTCCCCGTCACAGGCAGCACATGTCGTTTGATGCAGGGCTCCTATTGCATCATTAGTAGGGACTGGTGCTCCTGGATATGTGGAAGAAAATCCTTCTTTTCCCACATTTTCCATATTTCTCATTTCGAGGCGTTTTCCCAATTTTGACAATTTCTTCGTCTCTTTTTCTGTTCCCAGCATCTGGTTCTTTGCAGAGTCCTTGATGTCATAGTCTGTGTGAGTGTTCAGTGTTTTTCCACTCAGGCCTGGTCCTGCAGTGTCCGCCAGGATGGAGCTTGGAGTTCCGAGGTGTATTTAAGAACAGGATCTCCACCAGTTATCCGCAAATCTGTCAGATACCTTATGGTTGTCACCAGGCCATGCAGAAATTCTGTTCTATGTTTTGATTGAGTTACTCACCTCTTCCATTGGCCGCTGATCTCATTCTCTGGAATACTGACCTGTCTGGCATCACACTCCTCTGGATTTCCACCATCTCACCTGCTGGTTCTCCTGCCCACCGGTTTCCATTACGCCTGGATAACAGATTAGAAGTTGTTTTCTCCTGGTCACTCACTCAGATTTCCCCTCCAGTCGTTAACTTTTCTCTCCTCTGTTGCTGTGCCTCGCATTTGGGGCCAGACTCTCTCTCTCCGGCCACCTGGCACTAATACTTGAGCTGTCTCATATTGCTAGGCAGTGCTGGGTCATCATCTTTGAATGTTGCAGGGATACTAGTTGCCATTGTAATTTCTCTCTCTCTTGTTGTTAAGAGTGAATGGACATTGATGCTGTTAAATATGTGGGTATTTTTAATTTTTTAAGACCTGGGTAAATCTCAAATCATCACATTTTTACTGCTCACCTTCAATTTGCATAAAAAGTTATGGTCGAATGTTTGAACATAAACAGTGATTGCTGTGAAATTGTATCTTCATACATCAAGTAGTTTTGAAGATTATTGTTTTGAAAATTAACCCATTAATGCCCGTCCATTTATCAAGATTGTGAATGTGATAAGGATAAGGGTAAGATTCTGACATTCATACAAGAGGTGCATCTAATAATAAAATTTCTGAAAATCATTTGAATGCAATAACTTAAGAAGTAAGTCACCATGGATTTTCAAATTTATACCATAGGTGAATAGGTGAATCTACAAGGAGGCTGAAGGGTAGCACTAGCATCTGCCAGTATTTTGCTCTCATCATGATGAGGTGATGAAGGTGTTCTGCCGTACTGATCAGCAGATTATCTGTTATCTCTTTTGTGGATGTGGATGAACGTTAAGGACACGACACAGTCTCAGCTGCAGCAGAAAGGACTGAGAGGCAGAGAGAGCTGGAGGTGAGTCAACAAACCATCCAGCAGAGAATCCAGGACAGAGAGAAAGATGCGAAGCTGCTTCAACAGGAGGTGGAGGCCATCAATCAGTCTGCTGATCAAACAGTGGAGCACAGTGAGAAGATCTTCACTGAGCTGATCCATCTCATCCAGAAAAGAAGCTCTGATGTGAAGCAGCAGATCAGATCCCAGCAGGAAACTGAAGTGAGTCGAGTCAAAGAGCTTCAGGAGAAGCTGGAGCAGGAGATCACTGAGCTGAAGAGGAGAGATGCTGAGCTGAAGCAGCTCTCACACACAGAGGATCACATCCAGTTTCTACACAACTACCCCTCACTGTCAGCACTCAGTGAGTCTACAGACTCATCCAGCATCAATATCCGTCCTCTGAGCTACTTTGAGGATGTGACAGCAGCTGTGTCAGAGGTCAGAGATAAACTACAGGACATTCTGAGAGAGGAATGGACAAACATCTCACTGACAGTCACTGAAGTGGATGTTTTACTGTCAGATCCACCAGAGCCAAAGACCAGAGCTGGATTCTTAAAATATTCATGTGAAATCACACTGGATCCTGAAGACAGCACACAAACAGCTGTTATTATCAGAGGGGAAGAGAAAGGTGACCACAATTAAATAACAGCCTTATTCTAATTGTCCATGATCATTTGCTCCTCATGAAAATTAAAATTTAGAACATGTGTAGGATATTCATATTAATGTATTTGTATACTGTAATTGTTATCACTTCCTCTTCATGCACCGTACCAGAGAAATCAGGAGTCTTGGAACAAACTAAAGGTTTTTCCAATAAATCAAACCTAAATTACCAAAAGTTGATTCTGTTCATCTGGACGTAGCGTTTTGTGGGAGAAACGTTTCGTCACTCATCCAAGTGACTTCCTTAATCATAATTATGCAAGAATTTGCATAATTATGATTAAGACCTGCAGTCAGCTGAGACTGAAGAAGTCACTTGGATGAGTGACGAAACGTTTCTCCCACAAAACGCTACGTCCAGATGAACAGAATCAACTTTTGGAGATTTATTTTCCTGGATGATTGAGAATGCATCAAGACAAACCTAAATTAAACTATTTTCTTCTCTTTATTCCAGGATATCACTAATAATCTCATGCCAACAATATAAATAGTCTGAGGGAATCTGAGTGTTTAAAACAGAACAGGATTGTTGATAAGAACAAACATCTGGGACACAGAATCACCAAGCAGCATTGTTTAACTTGAACACATTAAAAATCAGATAAAATGTTTTTTTTTAATGACTTATTTTAATTGTTTCTTATCCTTACTATGAACAAAGCATCTGTACTTTACTACAGCTGTGATGAAAATGAAGGAACAGTGTGATGTGAGGCATGTAAGTCAGAAAAGCATGTTTTGATGGTCCCCAGAATGAGACCTTAAGCATAATGAATTGTGAGAGATGGGCATTACAGTCATTCTTCAACTTGGATCATTGGTAACCATAAATTCTTTATCTTTATATTTATGGTTATAGTACCATGGTTAAATCAAGTACCAGACTTTATGTCAGGATTCGAATTTTGTTGGACTGACCTGATGAGGGCAGTATTACGCCTTTGGTATCTCCAGTCTACCGTAAGTAGAACAGAAGAAGAAGAATAGCGGCAATGGCGCCACTCAGAGATTCTATCGCGACCCTGCGTGAAGTTTGAAGACGTTGGTTTGGCGGTATTGGTTGTTGTTGCAATAATGTCTACAGTTCTGAATCTGAGAGAGTTTATCAAGGAGAGATTAACTTCTGCTGCAGAAGAAATCTTCTCAGAGTTTGAAAAAACGATCGTCCGCTATGAGGAGGAGATCAGTCAGCTAAGACTGCTTAATATCAGACCCGGGATAAAGTCACACAATACAGGTGTGTAAATCTGTGAAGGTGTGGGGGTTGCGGGATCATCGTTTGATTCACGTGGGCATGTAGACAATTCCTGGAGGTGCTTTGGAAGCATTTGGAATGTGAGGATAGAGAACAGAGCTCTGACATTTGATAATCAGTAGAGAATAAATACATTGATCTAAAATAATATTACACCACAGTTACATCTATCCAGTGTTGGGAAGATCACTTTTAAATTGTTTTCCACTACAGATTACAGAATACAGGGCCAAAAATGGGGTTTGTAACGTATTCCGTTAAGTTACTCAACGTTTGTAATGTATTCTTAATACTTTGGATTACTTGATATATTGCCATGCTTATTAAAACTACATGAATGTACTATTGCTGTGGGATTTATTACTATTAATGGAGGCTACTCGCCACCGAGCTAACATTGTTAGCTGGCGTGAGCTAAGGTTTGTTCATAGACTTCAGGCGGTTAGACTTGATGGATAACATTAACAACCTGCTAGCTGCAAATAATCATGAGAAATGTCTTATATTGGGATATGAGATTTTGGTCTTAGTCTTTAAAATAGAACTTACTTACAGATGTTTCTTTAGGTTGGAGGTGGAGCTTTTAGAGCAGATAGCAGCTTGTTTTGCTGGGTCCATTGTGTAAGCCAACAACATTACCGGGACACTTGCAGTAGAGCCTCTTATTGCATGTTTTGTTTGAGTTTCCGGCAATGTGTGAAATTCACAAAATTAGAGAGGGGATAACCTAACATGTGAAACAGGAAAAGACCATCGTGTAATCCATTTATTTCAACAAAGTAACTGTATTCTATCACCAATGTAAGTGGTAACTGTAATGGAATACAGTTACTCATGTTTTGTATTTTAAATGCATAACGCCGGTACATGTATGCCATTACGTCCTAACACTGCATCTATGTAAACATACTTACGGCCACTTTGTTAGGTACACCTGTTCAGCTACTCTTTAATCCAAAATGTAATCAGCCAATCAGATGGCAGCAGCCCATGCATTTCAGCATGTAGCAATCAGTGACGGTGATTGAAATCACTTTGATCGTGGTGTGGGTGTTGGTGCCACACTGGCTGGTCTGAGTGTTTCAGAAACTGCTGATCTGTTTAAATTTCCAGCACAAACATCTGTATGATTTACAGAGAGTAGTCCGAAAAAGACTAAATATGCAGTGCCCTTAAAATGACAGTGAGTTCACTGTACTCGGGTGGTCTCCAGAGTCACCAGCTATCAATCCAATAGAGCACCTTTGGATGTGGCGGAATTGCATCATGGATGTGAAGATGACAGATATGCAGCAGCTGTGTGGAGCTCTCCGGATAATATAGATCACAAATATCTGAGGAACAAATATCTCTTCGCGGAGATTCAGCACTTTATTATTTATTAGTAAAATGTTAAAAGATTAGCATTAATAGCATATCTTACCTGCCATAATAAAATACTTTACTTTCACGATCATATTCAGATCATGCTGCTGTTCATTTGTTTGTTTATTCACAGTGTGTGATGATCACTGGCAGTCAAATCTAAAAATTAGACCCCAGACAGCTGTAAAGTTATCAACATCACCCAATGAACATGAGTGAATGTTTCTGTGGCAACATCTGCAAGAATGCAAGAGACTGTGAAAACATAAGCTAAATTCTCAATAGCTGACCGCTTTTCATCCTTCTTGATCTTTCTTATCATCACATTAGTCACTATTTTCTTGTGTCCCTTTGTTGAACACGAAGGTCTGGATGATCAGCAGGTCTGTGTCCAGGAGAGGAGCTCCAGTCTCAACCAGGAGGACCCAGAGCCTCCACAGACTAAAGAGGAACAGGAGGAAATCTACAGCAGTGAGGAAAGAGAGCAGCTTGAACTGAAGCAGGAGGATGAAAGCATTCATGTCTGGACCGGAGAACAGCTGGATTTGTTGTGGAAACCTGGAGTAAAGCAGACCAGAATTGGTATGTTCAGTTTCGTGTTCATGTTCATGCTCAGTAAAGTGTAATATACAGATTTCATAATACAGAAATGAATATGACTCGTATTCAAAAGCCAGGTGATGGGCTACAACAATAGAATAGTGTAATGGGCTACAACACCATTACACCACCACACCAGGTGATGGTGTTTGAGATATTTTCCGCACACACTTAAAATGACACCACACTGTACTCGGGTGGTCTCCAGAGTAACCAGCTCTCAGCAAAATAGAGCACCTTTGGGATGTGGAGGAACATGAGATTTGAATCACAGACATGGAGCTGACAGATATGCAGCAGCTGTCTGAAACTCTCATGTCAGTATGGACCAAAGTATCTGAGGAACATTTGGTTGGGGTGAAACATACACATGCTCTGGAAGAGAGCCAGTGATTAATAACAAGTGATGATTCATTGCAGAATCATCACTTACTATCTATCACTAATACTAGCAACGTGTACCTAATAAAGTAACCAGTCAGTGTATATTTATTAGTAAAATATTAAAAGATTAGAATTAACAGCGGTCATTATCTACCTTCTTAAAATCATTTAAGCTTTGATTATCATATTCGGATTATTTTACTTTTCATTTGTTTGCTTGTTTGTTTTTTCACATTGTGTGATGATCACTGGCAGTCGCATCTAAAAACTAGACCCCAGCTTATGAAACAATAAACTTGATTCTCAATAGATTACCCTTTTAATCTTTCTTGATCTTTCTTATCATCACATTAATCACTATTTTCTTGCGTCCCTTTGTTGATGAAGGTCTGGATGATCAGCAGGTCTTTGACCAGGAGAGGAGCTCCAGTCTCAACCAGGAGGACCCAGAGCCTCCACAGACTACAGAGGATCAGGAGGAAATGTGCAGCAATCAGGAAGAAGAGCAGCTTGCACTGACACGGGAAACCAAGGGCATCATCATCTGGACTGGGCAGGAGCTGGGCATCATGTGGAACCCTGAAGTAGAGTTGCACAGAATAGGTATGCAAAACTTTAATAGATAGATTTCTTAATACAAAACCGAGTCTAACTCATATTGGGTCCTAATCAGACCTCAGAGATATGTTATAGAGACACATGACGAATCTAAGCACCAACTGCAATAAGAAAACTGAAGTAATATTCTAAGAGCCAAAATGTCTAGCCCTTCCAGTGTCGCTCCTGTCAGGACTGACCTATGTTGGTCATAATTGTAATAAACTTGAGCCCAAGAGAGAGGAAGACTCCCTACAATGAGTTGAAACATTACCTTGTTATTTATTCCTGCATATACATTTTTTGTCATTCGCATTGTCACTTTGTTTGTCCCTCACGAGCTGCAGCTGCGAGGGACAAACTAGGCAATATCACATTTAATAACAGGAAATGAACTAGGCATGTAATCCTTTTCTTTCTTTTTTTGGCCACATTTTTAAGTGGCCTATATTTGACAAGATCATATAGAAAAAACAAAAACAAAACGTTAAATTGTGCTTTTGGTGTGCCACCTCAATGTTTTCAGTAGCCCCCATATGGCCACCCACATGAAAAAATTCTGGAGGCGCCCCTGTACATTATGACTGAGTACATCCACTGAACCTTTTGTGGATAACATAATTATCCCCATTAGGGCTCAATGATCAATTTAAAAATGTAATATCGATTAGAGCAGGGCGATATGGCCAAAAATATTTATCACGATATATATTTGAAAATTTGCGATAACGATATAACTGACGATATAATTGATGCGAGACAAAATACATCTCCACAACATTACTAGCGCAAAAAGACAACCTTCCATTTATTTTCACTTAAACAAGAAGCTGGTTTTTATGTGCATTACAGCTATATAAAAATTTAACAGTGTAAATGCAAATTCCTTGCTGAAAGTTTAACCAAAAGGCATTTCCAGTAGAAATGGGCTGACATATCCTGAGCATAACCATGTATAATATCCACTGCAGTTAAAAAGAGGTGCTTTGCAACATTAAACTGCAGTGTGCAGTACGTATTTTTCGGACCATAAGGTGCACGGGATTATAAGGCACATTAAGCGAAACAAAGCAGTCAGATAAATCAAACTTTATTCAACTCATTCTTCTTGCTTCCTCCACTTCTGTACCATTGATTCATTAATGCTGTATTCTATCACAGCTGCTCTATTCCCATGTTGTTGCAGTATATTAATGACTAACCTCATATTGTGGATGGATTATCTCAGTTGTTCTCCTGACTGAAGTTTGGTCCATTTACAGCATCCTGCCATGATTGCATTTGTCTCTAGCCATCAGGAACCCTCACGTTAACTTTTATGGAGTGGAAAAGTGTTAGCGTTGATTCCTCCAGATTCACTGTTTATGTTATGCTAACGTAGCACATCATTATATACCAGCTAGTCCAACTTCAGTAACCCTACAAACGTCACTGCTGTTTAGTTTCCTGTCTTCATTTATGTTGGACGTGATAGCAGAGCTGTACGTTTGAATTTTTTCAGAAATCTCTCAGTCAGAACATGCTATATCATGCTTAGGTAACTAGCGAAACTAGCGAGCTAACTTCCGCTAGCTTCCTGCTAACTTCTAACTCCGTTAAATGTAATAAATTCTGTTTTCATGGATGCCTGGAAGTTAAACTTCATAGTTACACCTGGTAAAGCAGCAACGCTGATCGTTTTATTAAAGATGAAAGAATTTAGACAGTTTTTAACTCTCAGTGATGCCGCAGTGTTCGTTTGACCTGAAGCATACGGAGTTTAGGACCCAGATTACTCCCAGATTTAAGAGCATCTTAGTCCGACAAATACGGCAATAACGACGGCCCGCTTGCATGTTCTGCAAAAAAATGTGCTTTGTCGTGTATCTGACGGACAAACTCCAAACCAGTTCCACATCACTGAAGTTGCACCATTTTTACAAACCAATTCTGGTTCATCTGTTTCACTCAACAATCGGCCATGTGCGTATGAAAACAAAGGCACTGCGCATGCGCGTTTTACTCATATTCTATCGCGATATTTCATTTTCCTATCGTTGCCTAACATTATACCGGTATTACCGTGAACGGTATAATATGGCCCAGCCCTAATATTGATTTGACACTAAGCTTTTAACAAACCACACAACACTATGATAGTTGTCCTTGTGCCATGTGTTTCTGGGTCTTTCTTTCTTCTTCTGTCCCTTTGGATTCCAGCACAAGGCCTGTGTAGTGATGTTATTGGTGGACTTCCTGAGGGTGAGGCCAATCCAACAATACTTTCTTTTCAGGATTGGTATTGCTATTGGTTCCTAGTTTGTTCTTGTCCACAGTTTGTAATCTTTTCTGGTCAATAGAGCAGAGGACTTGTTGGAGGCAGCTGTTGATGAATGTCTGTAATAGGGATGGACCGATCCAATATTACGTATCGGTATCAGTCCGATACTGACCTAAATTACTGGATCAGATATCGGAGAGAAATAAAAAATGTAATCCGATCCATTAAATATCACAAAAGCACCTCACAAAACTTGCGACATGGCGTAACCCAGCTCATGACTTTAGCACGTCGGAGCAGTATGCGTCACATGATAGAGCAGCTGTGGCGCGCAAGACCTGTCGGCGGTCTGGTTGTTGGTTGGAGCCTCGCTGCCAAACCAGCATTTCATCTCCGAGAAAGCTATACCAGAGAAGTAAAGCAAGTGTTTAAGTTCAACTCTGAATGTTTGTAAAGCATTCCCACGTTTAGCTTAACAACCGATATATGGAGCGACTGCCTCTTTCTCTCCCTCCCTCTCCTGTTGCTAAATCAATCATGAAACTGGTCAATGATCGGCTTTTCTGTCACGAGTCCTGTTTCTTTTGTTTGCTTACGCCAGAAAGAGGAAACCAGCGGATAAAAAAACAGCAGCACATTTAAGCTTGCTAAGCTGTTGTTAGAATTTCTTTAATGTTACTTTCCAAACCAGGATCCTTTTCTATGAAGCTGACAGCTGGTAACTGTGCAGGTGCGGGTCTAGTTTTGCCAGGGGGCCTGCTGGGGCACTAACAGGGAAGAAGGGGCACAAAGAAATACTTTTCTTTCTTATTGTCATTTAACATGTCTAGCTTTTAATTATGGAGGACTACAAGGGCCACGTGCATCGAAAAAAAAAATTCTGTGCTTAATTAATGAATTGTAGAATAAAATCTGCATTTGTAAATTCATTTTTGAATTCCAATTTAATAAACTGATTTTTAAAATGCTTTTTAAGTCTTCATTTCAAAAAACATTTTCGAATTCCACTTTATTAAACTGCATTTCAAAAACCTTTTTCGAATTGCATTTTAATAAACTTCATTTCAAAATCCTTTTTCGAATTGCACTTTATTAAACTGCATTTCAAAATCCTTTTTCGAATTCCACTTTAATAAACTTCATTTCAAAAAACATTTTCGAATTGCACTTTAATAAACTTCATTTCAAAAACCTTTTTCGAATTGCACTTTAATAAACTGCATTTCAAAATCCATTTCCCTTTCCTGTTCGCTCAGGGATTAACATGTGGATTAGCAGTTGGATTAACAACTTCATTTTAAAAATCCTGCTGCTATTCAAATTAGCCACACCGTGGGATGTAAGGAGCTCTCTGATTGGTTGGACAGACACGGGCTGTCTGCCTGGATTTTTCTAGCTCATAGCTTCGCCCTGCTAAGAAGCGTGTGTGCTTGTACAAAGGCCGTTCAGCCTCGGGATTTACACTCGGCTCGACACGGATATGTGAAGAATGAAGGGAGCCTGCAGCGAAACAGAGAGCGCAACCTCTGACTGAGTGCCCGTTTACTCAGTCTGACCACCTTTTGAAGGTAACGTGCTAACGTGGCTAACGCTAGCATCACCTCACGTAGCCCCGTTATTTTAAAGTCATTTTAGCTTATGAAAATTTTACGTCGCAGCTGTACGAGCTAGCTGCGTGTTTTGTAAGCTGCTGTGCTCTTCACAAATAAAGCTGGAAGCAGCTCAGACTGTTAGAACCAGCACTGAGGCCTGTTACATTTATACAGTGTTAGAGCAATGGCTGCAGCCTACAGCCTTTAAACTAGCGATTAAAATGCTGACAGTAAACTCGTCAGTCCAGATGTTACCACATTACTTTATGATGCTTAGAGTTAAAACAACTGAGACAGGCTGATTTAAAATAACAGCTGTCAGTTCTCTCATTCCTTATATCAAGACTGGAGATCACACTACTGATTTCAGCTCATTTAATATGTGATATTAAATGAACTGAAGTTCATTTGCCAATAATCATCTGATTATTGGCAAAATGTTTTCTTCTGAGAGATGCTGCTAGAGCTGAAATTGAGCCCAAAGAAACAACAACAAAGTTTAGTTCCTCTGGATTTTCCATGGAAAATTGTTTTATCACTCACTCAGGTGACTTCTCCAGTGTCACGGATGAGTGATGAATGTATCTCCCACTGGAAACCATTGTGTCCAGTTAAAGTCAATCGACTTTTTTAAGCAGAGTTGTTTGATGCTGTGCTCATGAGGACAATGAGTTTTAACTTGCAGCACAACACAAAGCTGCTATACTGGATCAACGATCAAAACACTAATTGAGCAGAATTAAGGCAAAATGTAATATCCTCATATGATGACACATCACACACGACCCAGCATTGTTCTAAGAATGCAAACTTTCTTATTGGAAGTTTTCACAGCTGCCAGAAAGGGACAGATTTCTGGCTGGTCTTAATGAGTGGTCGTTGCTCTCTCGTTTTCTCTGGAATTGCTGCACAGAGGATGTAACACCCATGATAAGCGCTGAGGTGTGTTTCCTTGTCAGGAATAAGCCATCCTCAGCTTCCAGGTTAGGAAAAGTGGAACCAGAAGATATTCAAATGCATCTCTCCACAGCTGCTGATGAATTCTACAAAAAACAAAGTTTGTTAAAAACATTTGCAGGTGAATCACCACTGATTTATCAGTGACATCCATTTACTCAAAAAATACTGACAAGTGGACAACTAGAATATATAGTTTATAATTTCAACAATGTCCTGTACAAAATGGAACTATATATGACAAATGTGGTGTGGTGCTTGTGGAATTTTTAACAAGGACCCTACAAAACTTTACAGTACTCATGCTGCCAAACTTCTGATGGCTAGGTGTGCAGTTCCTGCTTTAAATGCATTCACATTTAAGCTTAAGGAATCTAAGTGATAAGAGGCCAGAAATGTTTGAACTAGCTTATGAACCTAAATCACTGAGGCCGTCTCTCCTGCATGAAGGTGCTGGTTTTCCAGTGTGTGCATTTAATGGCCTAAAGCTGACTCCGAGCCGTAACACCATCCATGGCTGCAGTATGGAACAGATGTGGGTGTGTCCTCGTCTCCCAGAGGAGTCCAAATCGTCATCAAACAGCCCTACAGACACAAAAACGTGAAAATATAAACAACCAGACTATCAGCAGTGATTTAAGTACTTTAAGACCTCTGTGAAAATCATTTACAGTATATATCACAGAATTTAAGGCCTCTATAATCACAGAGCACACAGAGAAAAGTACTAAACTGAATTAATTTCAGCTTTCGTTTCTCATGATGTATATTGTATTAATAATTAAACTTCATTATCTGTGTCTTTACCACACATTTGCCACACAGGTGTAGATACTGTAGGTTCAGTGAATGCTTAAATTGCACTGATTAGAATATACTGGACATTCAAAGCTAAGATTCAGCGTACTGTGTTAGAGGCTGGGATTTGATGAATTCATCATATATACAACCTTTGATCATCATTTATGTCCAGTTGAGAATGAATCTGTGCACTCAC
Source organism: Pelmatolapia mariae (assembly GCF_036321145.2). NCBI lineage: Eukaryota > Metazoa > Chordata > Actinopteri > Cichliformes > Cichlidae > Pelmatolapia > Pelmatolapia mariae. Next base: position 31,496,252 of record NC_086243.1, on the reverse strand, counting down.
ATATTAAATGAACTGAAATCAGTAGTGTGATCTCCAGTCTTGATATAAGGAATGAGAGAACTGACAGCTGTTATTTTAATCAGCCTGTCTCAGTTGTTTTAACTCTTAGTATCACAAAGTAATGTGGTAACATCTGGACTGACGAGTTTACTGTCAGCATTTTAATCGCTAGTTTAAAGGCTGTAGGTTGCAGCCGTTGCTCTAACACTGTATAAATGTAACAGGCCTCAGTGCTGGTTCTAACAGTCTGAGCTGCTTCCAGCTTTATTTGTGAAGAGCACAGCAGCTTACAAAACACGCAGCTAGCTCGTACAGCTGCGACGTAAAATTTTCATAAGCTAAAATGACTTTAAAATAACGGGGCTACGTGAGGTGATACTAGCGTTAGCCACGTTAGCCACGTTAGCACGTTACCTTCAACAGGTGGTCAGACTGCGTAAACAGGCACTCAGTCAGAGGTTGCGCTCTCCGTTTCGCTGCAGGGTCCCTTCATTCTTCACATATCCGTGTCGAGCCGAGTGTAAATCCCGAGGCTGAACGGCCTTTGTACAAGCACACACGCTTCTTAGCAGGGCGAAGCTATGAGCTAGAAAAATCCAGGCAGACAGCCCGTGTCTGTCCAACCAATCAGAGAGCTCCTTACATCCCACGGTGTGGCTAATTTGAATAGCAGCAGGATTTTTAAAATGAAGTTGTTAATCCAACTGCTAATCCACATGTTAATCCCTGAGCGAACAGGAAAGGGAAATGGATTTTGAAATGCAGTTTATTAAAGTGCAATTCGAAAAAGGTTTTTGAAGTGCAGTTTATTAAAGTGGAATTCGAAAATGTTTTTTGAAATGAAGTTTATTAAAGTGGAATTCGAAAATGTTTTTGAAATGAAGACTTAAAAAGCATTTTAAAAATCAGTTTATTAAATTGGAATTCAAAAATGAATTTACAAATGCAGATTTTATTCTACAATTCATTAATTAAGCACATCATTTTTTATTTCAATGCGCGTGGCTCTTGTGGTCCTCCATATTTAATAAATAATTATGTGAATCTTAATAATCTTGTAATCTTGTTAACGCGGGCGATGTCACTGGTATACATGAATTAATTAAACAGTCCAATAACTTTAGCACTTCTCATCTTGTCATTTTTGGTGGTTATTCCAACAAGATTTTAACATAACAGTGCAGCGGTCACAAACTGTTTGCCTTCTTACAAACAGTTTGTGACAGTTTTCTGGTGGTGCAGTTTTCTCCCTCTTCCTTATCTTTCCTGCTTGGCTTCTCATGTCCTTGGTTAGTCTTGTCTACTTATACTTTTTACTCTGGAAGACTTTCACGGCCTGTTCTCTAAAACCTAAAAGAGGATTATGGATTTGATCAAGTGGTCCCTGAATGCAATTGACAGCCTCTTCTCAACGAGAAGCCTAGGTTCGGGAGAGCCCGAATGTCTGGGAGGGACGTTCCCTGCTGGATACACGATGGACGGTTGGAGGAACTGGAGGGTCGTGTGCCTGGTGGGACTGTCAATCGAGGACATTGAAGACACCTACCTTTTCAGAAACATGACAGGGTTCTTGCTGATCGGAGCTGGCTTGGCCCTGGCTTATCGAAAATTAAAGAAAGCGGAAACGGCTGTTCAAAAACCTCCACAAGGCTCCCTGCTGTGATTGAAACGATGGGACTAGTCGTGACTTCTCAAAATGTGCTCATTGAACGCAGTACAGATAAGATGTTGGAGAAGCTCGAAGCTGTAGTGAGTCAGACTATGCTCTTTGAGCGCAAAATTGATAACATCTTGGAGAAGCTCACGGCTCTCCAACGGGAGAATGAAAGACCAGTGATGGACATTTAGATTGACTGTAAAATCAACATGCAGTTGTTCGCACTAAAGGAAACCACCATCATTTCATGCAGCTACCATATCAGCGCCAGCCGTGGTCTATAGGCTGGAGCTGAACAACAAAATTCTTCCCTGATCACAGACTGTTTAGACTCTTTGTCCCCATCCTGGACTCCAAACGCCTTCGAACACTTATCTCCAAGGCCAAGGCCAGACGGCGGGTCTGGGCCCAGTGCTGGATTAATAGCTGCTTGGCAAGATGGCTGTGTCTACATCGGCTCACTTCTCACTCCCTTACCCACCCCCGTTGCTTGTCATGTGGTTTATGGTGTTGTGATGTGAAGATGTCTGTGCAGAGGAGTTTTTTCTTCTTTGTTTTTTGTTCTCATGCGGACCTCCCACAAGGAGCCCAGTATGAGTAGAGGTCTGTTTTTCTTCATCCTCCACTTGCCCATTGTATTGTACATTTCAATGTTCTTCCAATTACTACCTGTCTTCCAATGTGATGTGATGTGATGTGTGTGTGTGTGGGTGTGGGTGGGGGGGGGGTGTCCAATTTCACTGCAGGTGCAAACTTGCATGTGACAAATAATGGTTTGTTTGAACTGACATTAATTTTTTTGCATAAAGGTATAACAGAATAGTTTGTGTTTTGTTTTTTAAAATTTCAGTATGAACTTGTACGAAAGGCAGCAAGATATTTAAAAAAAAGTTTTTATTGATTATAAAATACACTACATCAGATTCATATTGGTATCAGCAGATATCCAAATTAATGATATCTGTATCAGACATAAAAAAGCGCCTTAACAAACATAACATTAAGTTTGACAAAACTCCTAAACACAAAATTAACAATGTAGTGTATGCTTTACAGCAGGGGTGCCCAATCCCAGTCCTCGAGAGCTACCGTCCTGCAGCTTTTAGATGGATCCTTGTTCCGACACACCTGAATCAAATGAATGGCTTGTTATCAGGCATTTGCCAAACTTGATGGCATGCTGAAGAGGCAATCAAACCATTTGATTCAGCTGTGTTGGAGTAGGGATGCATCTAAAAGCTGCAGGACAGTAGCTCTCGAGGACTGGGATTGGGCACCCCTGCTTTACAGTGTAGCGAGGAATGCCCAGACCTCTACATTAGAGAGACCAAACAGCCACTTCACAAGCGCATGGCACAACATAGAAGAGCCACCTCCACGGGACATGACTCAGCAGTCCTTCTGCATCTAAAGGACAAAGGTCCCTCTTTCAAGGATGCCAATGTTTACATTTTGATGGAGAGGACAGATGGTTTGAAAGAGGAGTAAAAGAGGCCATTTATGTCCACTGTGAGTGACCATCTTTGAACAGAGGTGGTGGCTTATGACACCAACTGTCTGCCATGTATCATCCAATTTTGAAATCCCTTCCCAGACGCCTTAACTCCCACTCACATCCTGGGCCATCTGACCTCAGGAAATCACATGATTGGGTGGGGTTAGGTTTCACAATGAGTTGACCCGAAACCCTGGCTGATTGTGACCTACACCCGCTTTCACACCTTAGCTCATGTGATTAGGTAGAGGATCATTAGGGGGTCCTTTTGTCACTCTCGGGGGCACACTCCCACAGGACTTAAATCTGGGTCTCTCCACCATTTGACCCTACAACTGAAGAAGCTTCTCGGATGAGAGGTGAAACGTCTTCAAGCAACTTAAAGAAGTCCAGACGCTTTTCTTTCCAAGCTCCTTAGACCACGATGACCTGGATGACTGAGAAACTTCACAGACTGATTATATATTGTTTTTATTTTCTCATCATGGATATTCTGTTTATATTATTTGATATCACATAGGGCTGGGCCATATTATACCGTTCACGGTAATACTGGTACAATGCTAGGCAACGATAAGAAAATGAAATTTCGCTAGTTTCTGTTTCTGATAGAATGAAGAGTAGACTGATATATTAAATATTCCTTTATTGGGTGAGAAAATCAGACCATGTCATAACTGCTTTCAATCATACAGAATAGATATCAGAGCCTTAAACAGGCTGACTTCTGCTAAATGGGTCAAACTGGGCAGAAAGTATACAAACACATAACATCCTTACAGAATATGATGTAACACTATAGATCAACTTAGCTCAGAATATATAAAGCATATAAACAAGTACAGCAATATGATGCAACAAACACAGCAGTGCTACTAATCCAAAATACTCAAAGCTTCATAGAACTGAAACAAACATTTATTTTTAGGTCCATTCTGCTGCTGATACATACTTTAGGTTTCTGAATATTAAACTTGTTGCTGCCTTTCATAGTGTTTAACTTGAAGGCCCTGAGTACTTTCTCCCACACTGAAAACACTGGAATGATAAAATTATTTGAACATTACCTAATAAGACTGAATCAGGACAGACAATCAGTTATGTTAAACTTTTCTAGCAGTCCTTCACAAACATGGAACAGTCTGTCTATTCTCTCCATCTGTCAGCTGCTGCTGGCTCTTCCTCCTCGTCTTCCTCACACACTGCTGAGTTTGTCCTGGTGGATCATCAGGGGTGCAAAGCCTCACAGATGATGTGCAGCAGCAGGTCCCTCAGTCTGTCCTCACTCTGGACACTTGCAGTTGTCACACATGGAAATCAAATGTGTGATAAGCTGCAGGATTCAAACACAAGTGTAACTTATAAATACTAGGGGTGCAACAATACTCGTATCGATATTGAACCGTTCGATACAGTGCTTTCGGTTCGGTACGCATATGTATCGAACAATACAAAATTTTTAATTTATTTTATCAACTTTTCTTCTGACGATGCTGTCTGTGTTGAGAGCTCAGTGGATCTGCGTTCGACTTATCCGCCTAGGCTGCACCGTCGAGCGCAGATCCACTGAGCGCAGCGCAAGCTAGCGAGACAGAAGTTAAGCTGTTGCAACATGGCAAATTGAACCTCCCCCACCCTAATTCAGATCTGGCGTTTGGAACTATTTTGGTCTTCATGTGAAGTATGACCCTGAAGGTAAGCGCGTCATGGACAAAAGTAAAACAGTATGTCGGATGTGCCACACAATGCTCAGTTACATTGGTGGGAACTACTGCGTTAGCGCAGTTAGCTCATTAACGTGTTGACGCCGTCCAGCCCCACACACGGGGCAATCCGCGGTAGCTCGTTAACGGAGATTTGCCGTGTTGTGGCGTTAACGTCATTTCAACGAGATTAACGCTGACAGCACTAGTGGGAACACAACGAATATCACTGCACATTTACTCCGACATCATCCTAGTGCAAAGACAAGTGGAAGCAGACAAAAACAACAAGCACGCATGCTACAAACTTTACCCGAGTCATTTAGACAGCCGTTAGCACATGATTCTCATTATGGGGACCTGATATGTTTAATATGCTGCTGAGAGTATACCCCAGAAGAAGCGTATAGTATAGCTTTTATTTTGGAAAGAGCCATTTCTCTGTAATAAACTCTCTTTTTCCAAAGATGAGTGATTTCTCCATCAGATATTTATTTTTTTATTACTTTGTTGTTTCAGCAACATTAAATTTAAAAACTGTACTTTTGAGTTAAAATATATATTTGTAATTTTAATAAGTGACAAAAAGGCATGAACATTTTTTTGTATCGAAAAAATATCGAACCGTGACGCCAAAGTATCGAACCGAACAGAACCGTGAATTTTGTGTATCGTTGCACCCCTAATAAATACATGTTCATACTTTTATTACACAATCAGAGAGAAAGGAAAAGAGAGAGAGTGCAGGACAGACAGACAGGTGACAGTCTCAGGTGTATACACTGCTACAAAACAGCACAAGAGAAGGAGGATTTAGTGTTTGTGTTATTACGAGTGCTAAACAAGAAGCGTTCCCAGATGGTACAGTGGACACATGTGTGACTCCTGTGATTAAAGCATCTTTCTTTCAGCTTAACGAGTGAACCGTCAGCTCGTTCAAACACACGTTAAAGTCCGTTTGGCTCGACACCACCGAACAGAGGCAGCAATATAACATAGCTAACATTAACAGTGCAGTGAATCCTGCTTGTGCCGTGATATTCAGGACTGCAAACCGAGCAGCATTCACTGACTTTCAGCTTGTTGTGTTTGTGGATATATGACTGACTTTAATTATCCATAAATCATCACATTCTCTGTAAGATTAAGGTCAACTATTGAACGGCGTATATTTTAAAGTAAAGGCTTTAAAACCAAGCTGACGCTGAAAGTACAAACATCGCTAATGTCACATAACTTTGCCGACATGTGGCCAACAGTAATGTTTTAATGTTCTTCATTATTAAACATTTGCGCATAAATAAGTGACATCATATTCAGTACTTACTTTTGAAAGTTTACTCTTCGGCCGCTCCGCTTTAGGCGTATTTTTCGGCAAAATTATCCACACCCACCGCTGCGCTATGAATTGTGGGATATATGGGACCACGAAGCGTGCACCGGACCACGCTTGATATTTGGGGAAATTGAAAAAAAAAATATTTGGGGAAATCGACAGCGCATTTGGAGTACGCATTTGAAGTACACTTCGGATTGGGACAGCTGTTGTCGCGTGGCGGTGACGTAATCGCACTTAAAATGCGTACTTCAAGCATGCAGACCCTGAATTGGAGGGGGAGGGCCAAGATGGCGGAATAAGCGGTTGCACAATCTGCGGGTCTGATTAGGAAACGTGATTTTGATGTCCTGAAAAATACTTTACTGACAAACAGTTACTCCAAAAGGAAGTAGAACGCAAGCGAAACCCCCTGGAAGTTACTTTGAAAGACCCTCAGACGGACACAAAGATAAATTTAGAGCGATAAAAATGGCTAACCCCAAGCTAGCAGGTAGCCTTTCCAACCACGATTACAACCTTGCTGCTATGCAAGAAGCATGTGAGGAGGAAGATATAGAAGAGATGGAACTTCAGAAAGAGATCGCAAGACCCATGGGTGACCACACTCCGTTACCAAGTCCCAATCCCAAAAAAATGAAAAGCAAAACTACCGGGAAGCAGGTGTGCATCGAGAATATATATGAAGTTTTACTTGGCTTCACAAAGAGATGCGAGGAAAGGTTTGATTAGCTTGAAAAGAAGTTGGAAGCCTTTGAACAACGCATTGAAGTAAACACACAAGCAACCCAAAAAAACAGAGAGGAAATTGTCAAGCTAAAGACAAAGATGGAGTCACTGATAAAGGAATACAAAGAATTAAAGGAGAGCTGTCTGGAGAGTGCACCGTACCACAGAAGATGGGACCTCAGAATAGAGCTTTGGAGCGTGATGTCACGGGAGGTGGGTCACACCCCCTTCCGCCATGACAGTAGGCCAGACACAGGATACAGCTTCAGCTATGGTTCGTACGTGTTGTGTTGTCAGTTGCAACGTTAGATCACACGATCGTGAAGGCAAGAAGCTGGATAATGGGCTCTCTTTTCATCGTTTTCCATCCTGGAGGCAACGTGAGGGATCCCATGTATCCGATATTACTAAACAAAGACGTCAGGCTTGCATTGCAGCGGTGAGACGAGCGGATATCGAGTTCTGTGCAATCCCCAGCTTTTTGTTGGTTTGCTCTCCGCCTTTTCTTTCCGGTGAGTTCTAAATTAATTCATATCACTCTTAAAAGGCTTTTAGTGTTATTTTCAATGTGCTGAGGTCACAGATAATGAGATAAAACATGCTAATGTTACCTAGATGCATGAAGGAGCGTTTCCGCAGGTCCTTCCTCCCTGCAGCTGTCAGACTGTACAATCAGAACTGCTCCCAACAAACATAATGTTTACATCAGCACTAACTGCAATAAGTTAACCAACTGATTCGCACTACAACCTGGTTTGCCTCTTACTTGTAGTTATTTTTATTTAATTTAATAACTGTACAATACTCTGTATATAGTAACCATTGTCCTTAATGTAAATATTTAAGAAAAATTGTGTATGTTTCTGTTCTGTGTCCTGTTTGTTTGTATATGTGTCTTTTTGCTGCTGTTACAACCAAATTTCCCCTTGACAATTAAAGGATTATTCTATTCTATTCTAATGTGTGATGCTGCAGAACCACGTCATGTCATCATGTCGACTGAGTAGCTTATGATTTAGCATTATTGCAGGCAAACCAGCATATGAAATGGATGTAACAAATCCAGACTGGGCACCAACACTGCACATGGGCCTCTAAAAACATACTAAATTGCTATCATTGTACACTAATCCGCACATAACTTCCAGATGAATCACACACCTGTCATTGGAATATTGGTGTACATTTACCTTATGTGTATGCACTAATTTTATCTTACAGGCTTTTGTTATGCAGCTGCAGAGTCTGAAGGTGTGCCCCGTGCAGAAGTGATCGATGAAGATCTGACAGAAGACCAACAACAAAATCACAATGTCATGGAGGCAGTGGACAGCAGTTGTGTTGGACAAGTGGAGGTTGAGGTACCAGCTGCAAATGTGGACAGTGGCGATCGGACAGACAGCATCACGGAAGCTGACGAAGTATTGTGTGTGCAATGAACAGGGCAGAGCAGAAATAAACACAACAATGCTTGATAAGATTGTTAAGGTTTGCTGTGTTTTGGTGAATATGTGCCCCAGTGTGGTTGTCAAACCAGGGCCAAATGAAACTTGCTCTTGTTGAGCATTCATAAAGCTGTTGTGTTGCATGTGTAGTTCATTGTAAATAATTGTACTTTGCGTGAAGTAGTTTCAATAAAACAGAAAAGAATAGTATATTTGTTTGTTTGTTTTTTATTCTTGATCTGTTCACATGTACTTAGCAAGTACATAAAAATGAAATGCAAACTATTTACATGGCAACACACAGCTGGCATCAATCTTGAACCACAAAATGAAACATTACAGGCTATTGAGAGCAGCACGTTGTTTGGAGAAGTATTTCCCAACAAGTTCAGGAAGACACACTTTAAGAAAGAAGTCTTGTGCTTTCTTTAAACGTGGTTCCCAGAAATCCACATCAGGGAAGATGCGTATCACAGCAAGATCTCTCTGTGTCCACACAACGAGGCCACAGTGGTTGGCGCCGGTAACAAAGATTTGTGTTTGTACCTGACAGTAGTGTATCGAGTAATGGTGACAAATCCTCCAGCGTTGCAATAGGAATCTGCCTTTTTTGCGATCGCCTCCTTTTGCCTCTCAAAGGCAAAAGGAGGGTGTGTTTATGTTTTCATCAAGACCACGTTTTTGGGCAGCTGCTGAGGAGAAGTCAATGTTATGTGCAACCTCGGGCTGTATCTTGGTCATATTCCGGGCAATACCCAATATGCTGGCTCGTCTGTTACAGTTCTGGTGCCTCTGATACGCACTGTAGCCTCGACTTTAAACAAAAGAGCAGCGACATGAGTGCAGGTCTCTGCAACTCTGGCCATGCATGTGCAGTGAGCAGCCTCAACCCTCCCATTGGTGCTCACAATGACCCATGGCTGTAATGCAGTTTCATTCAGTCGTTGTGAGTGCAGTACCTGAAACACACAAAAACCACTTTTAATAAAAGGTCTGTAATGAACCATGGCTAATATAGATGGGTTGGCTGTACGTGCAAATCAAAAACTGTAACAAGGAAGTTGTTTAGAAAGTTATCAAGTTCAAACCGACTTACCTTTGTCTTAACGACAACGTACTCGCAGCGTGGAGGCTTAAAGATGGACAAATCTTGCACCCAGCCGTTTGTGAATTGGATGTGGGCCTCCAGGGATTTATAATTCTTAAACTTGTTTGCTGTGTATGCGCTGACTCCACAGACAAGGTATGCGAAGATATCGGGATAGGACAAAGGCGGTAGGTCGTCTGGGTTTCCACTCCACTTCCTTATTTCATATGGGTCCACATTACCGATGCATGCAATTTTTTCAAAGTATCATCTCTTGGCATCTGGGCGCAATCGGTCGCGATAAAGCCCTTTGTCTTTTGCGCTGATTTTGAGCATGGTTCTGGCAGTCCCGATTCCAACACTCCAACACTGTGTGCTTGTTTTGCTTTCTGGCCTACTGACATGGCGCCACGATCCCACAATGCACTGCGGCGTGACGTCAACTCCAAAGCCCTTCCTGGGTCTGACAGAAAAAGAAAACGAGAATACATGTGAAACAGTGATCGGCATTCTAACAAGAGTGGTTCCTGTGTCAGTGGAAAAATTGCAGCTCATGGTTGATACAGTACACCAACTGGGGAAGAAAGACAATGCTGTGAGCAACAAGGTGCCAAGACCAATCATCATACAGTTCAGCATGAGGATGGCAAGGGATGAAGTATGGAGGAAATCCAAAGAGGCCAGGGTCTGCAAAAAACTGAACATAAAATTTAAAGAGGACTTCTCCAAAGAAGACCGTGAAGCTCGGATCAAGCTGTGGCCCAAGGTGCAGGAAGCTCAAAACAATGGCAGAAGAGCATTCCTGAAGGAGGGTTATGCAATAATAGACGGTAAAAGAATCGATCCGTGAGATGCACTTGAAGAAGTCACTACAAGTTAACTAAAAAATGTGGGTATGTATGTGTATATATGTGTGTGTATATATGTACATATATATATATATATATATATATATATATATATTAAAAATACATAAATAAAAAATATGAGAGGGTCATAAAGCAATGTCTTAGTTAAATGTGAGTTATAGAGAGCTAAAATTGCTACTTATATAAAGGGGGTAGTACTGTGATAGAGTCTGAGTACTGTTATGATTACATAGGTAGGACACTAGGCTTATTCCTGCTTCAAGCACTCTTTTCTTCTAGTAAGTGCCAAAGAAGCCGATACTGTTCTTGTTTTGTATTTTGTTCTTGTTTTTTTTTCTTCATCTTATATATGGCTGTTCTATTAAGTTCCTTAAATGTTCGAGGCTTAAAAAACAATGTCAAACGTAAGGCCATGTTTCTATTCTGCAAGGAAATTAAGGCAAACATTTTGTTTTTACAAGAAACGCATTCTAGTAAGGAAGAGGAAACATTTTGGAAACATCAATGGGGAGAAAGTATTCTTTATTCACATGGTACTACTCACTCAGCAGGAGTGATGATTTTATTTAACAAATTTTCAGGGAGAGTTATTGACCATAAAAGCGATGGAATGGGACATTGGATCATGGTGTTGGTAGAAGTCTGTGAACAGAAAATTATTCTTATTAACGTGTATGGATACAATAACAGGTCTCTAAATAGAAACATTATGTCAAACTTAAGTGAATTAATTGCAAATTGGAGTAATACATATGGTTCTACCCAGGTAATAACTGGAGGCGATTTTAACCTGGCTCCTAACTCATGGCTTGACAGGCAACCACAGAGAGGGAAACAACCAGAACATGATAGCATTATTTGTGACTTTTGTACAACTAATATGATGGATTATTGGAGGATGACAAACCCAAATACGAAGAAATACACTTGGTTTAGTCCATCAAATAAAAACGTATGTTCAAGATTAGATTATTGGCTTGTCTCCCAAACAGTGTCATCATATGTTACGAAATGTGAGACCCAATCAACCCCACTTACTGATCATTGTCTGATAAGTCTCTTATTATCTCTACGTAAACAACAAAGATCTGAAAACATATGGAAATTTAACAATAGTTTATTACAAAACAAAGACTTCTGTACACAAGTTAAAAAACTTAAATTAGAAATTAACAATATGAGGATGACTAATGTCAGTAAATGGGAATGGTTTAAATATAGTGTTAAACAACTAGCTATAGAAACGGGAAAGGAAGTGTCTGCCCTACGCATACGTGAACAGAAAAATCTAATTGAACAAATACATTTATTATGTGGTAAGCCTTCTATGACTGCAGAAGAGTCAGAACGCTCACAATCTTTACAAAACCAGCTAGATGAGGTGTACTTGATTAAGGCTAAAGGAGCATATGTAAGGTCTAAAGCCAAGTGGATTGAGCATGGGGAAAAAATTCATCTTATTTCTATAGTCTAGAGAAGCGTAGACAAACTGTAGGAGCCATATGAGTTGCTCTTTTTTGTTTAAGTGGGTTGGTTTAAATGGACTCACTGTATTGGTGCACGGGTGTGGGGCGTGTCTCATGGGTGTGTTAGATGAAAAATGTGGTTGCACTCACCTGTTCACCGCACCTGATGTTGATGAGCAGAAAGGTAGGGTGAGCATGAGGCAAAACCTTCTGTTGACCGCAGCTTGAGCGATTTTGATGTATTTTGACTGTAACGTGATGGTTTTTGTATATTTATGCACTAATTGATGCCATAGGCCAAGTTGTAGTTTGGCATAGTAGTTAGTGCAGTTCTTATGAGTTGCAGTTATTTGTTTGTGCAGTCTGTGCATTTGTTTGATTGTTATTCCCATGTGCTGATTTGTATATTGGACAGTTGCATGCGGAATAAAAGGAGCAAATGGTACAGAAGTGTATTTTATGCGTTTATTGTTGCGCGTCATCTGTGTCCTCATGTTTAGCCTGCCGCGGCCTTTGGTTGGAGGAGCCACAAAACAAACAAAGAAAAAAATAACTAAATTGAGTAAGGATGGCGCTATGATAGAGGAACCAAACCAAATTAGTGAGGAAATTAACAGATTTTATAGTAATCTGTATAAACCAAGAACCGAAAAAGAGAATGCAGACATCTCTTTTGATATGATTAAAGACCAGGTAAAAAAATTGGAAGAGGATGATAAAATATGGTTAGAAGATTTGAATATATCCGAATTAGAAACAGCTCTAAAACAAATGAAAAATGGAAAATCGCCTGGAATTGACGGTCTAACGATTGAATTTTATAAAACCTTTTGGCAAGACATTAAAGATTTGTTATTTAATGGCTTTTTGGATTGTTTAAAAAATGAAGAACTATCCCCAACAATGAAAACAGGATTAATAACCTTATTGCCCAAACCAAACAAAAATTTACAAGTGCTAGACAATTGGAGACCCATAACACTTTTATGTAACGATTACAAATTATTAGCCTTAGTATATGCAAATAGGATTAAGAGCGTCTTAACCAAATTAATTGATGAGTGCCAATCAGCGTTTATTAAAGGAAGGCATATTCATAATAACATAAGATTAATATTAGATATGATTGACTATCGATCCTTTATTAATTCAGAACGTTTAATATTATATATTGACTTCTTTAAAGCATTTGATTCAATAGACCATAATTTTTTATTTAGATCTTTAGAACTTTTCGGATTTGGAAACAAATTTTGCAAAGTGATAAAACTGTTCTACAAGCAGATTTATAGTTATGCCTGGATTGAGCGAAACATAACTCCTAGGATAGACGTATTCCGTGGAATTCGACAGGGTTGCCCAATTTCTCCAAAATTATTTATTCTTTGCACTCAATTAATGGCCTACCTCATTGTGAACCATTCAGACATCGAAGGAATAAATATTTTTGATATTGAACTGAAAATAAGTCAGTTTGCAGATGACACAGTAATATTTTTAAAGGATAAATCAATACTTGAGAAAGCATTGAATGTAATTTCAATTTTTTCTAAAGCTTCAGGCTTGTGTCTGAATCTAAAGAAGTGTGAACTTTTGCCACTTTATGATTGTTTAGAAAATAGCATGAGGACAATTCCAGTGAAAAATGAAGTCAATTATCTAGGCATTTATTTAAACAAAGACATCAACACTAGAGAATCAAAAAACCTAAAAGACAAAATTGATGGTATGTCCAAAACACTAAATCATTGGTTAACGAGAGATATTACAATTTTTGGACGCAATCTATTATCCAAATCAGAGCGCGTCTCAAAGACGGTTTATCCAGCTTACTCATTATACATTACCCCGAAAAGTATTAAAAAGATTAACTCTATAATCTATCAATTCATTTGGCGCAATAAAACACATTACATTAAAAAATCACAACTTGTGAAAGATTACACTAAAGGTGGTATAAAGACAATTGATTTTCAATCAATGGTTGGAGTATTTAAAATAAACTGGATAAAAGCCTTCCTCTTGAAACCTGACTCCATATGGTTCCATATCCCTAAAAATATTTTCAAAAAGGTGGGAGGGTTGGATTTTCTCCTGAAATGTGATTTTGATATATTGAAGTTGCCTGTGAAACTGTCAGAATATCATTAAGCAGGTCTTGTCTTATTGGAAGATGGTTTTTGCCCATAACTTTTCACCACATTGCTCCACCTTGTGGAATAACAGGACCATTACAATTAATAGGAAGTCATTGTTCATTAAAGAGTGGTATGAAAAAACATCTTTATAACAGATTTACTTGATGAAAAGGGACAGTTTCTCTCAGTGGGTGTTTTTAATGCAAAGTTTAACATTCAGTGTTCCCTTAGAGAATATGACAAGGTTTGTAAGGCCCCTTACCTCTGAGTTTGATACAAGGCTATTTATATTACTCTAAGGGACAAATTAGTTTACCTTCTTTACAGCTAAATCAGATTCCTTTGACTGATAAAAAATGTAATAATAAAACCATAAACAAAATATTTAAAAATGAATTATTTCACGATTTTAACAGTAACACAAAATTAAAAGGGAGTAACGTTAAAATAACGAACAAATATACACACTTTTTAAAATGGCCTATCCCCCCCAAAGTCAAAGAAATGCAATTTAAAATAATTAATGGATATTACGCAGCAGCTGAAATGCTTAAAAAAAGGTTTGGGTTTGAGGTGGAGTCATGTGGATTTTGTTCACAAAATGAAGAAAGTATTGATCATTTGTTTTTTCCTGCTCAGTAACGACTGACTTTTGGCAGGATTTGGTAGACTGGTTGAGTGTAAGAATAGATGGGATGACCCCACTGACTCTAACACAAGTTTTATACAATAATGGTGATCCATCTAAGGAACTTTCCATGCTCCACAAAGTGGTAATAATTATGGGCAAATACCACATACACAAGAGTAAATGGCAAAATAAAAGACCTTCCTAACTGCATTGAAGATTGAATTAAAATCTTTTTTGTCATCTTTAGAATTACTAAAGGATTCATGTAATGATGCTGCTTTGATATGTGAAAATGGGACCCAGTTTCTATCCTTTTAATGAATGTGTTTTTTGTTTTGGTGTACCAAGTAAGCCACATGTATGTTAAAGTGTTCACAGAAAGGAAACTGTTAAATGTCATAAGAATGGCCTTCACATATTTATATGGGGTTTTTTTTGTTTTGTTTTTTCTTTTTGTCTTCTTTTTCGTTTGGTTTCTTACTCAACATTTCAAGATGTTGTTGCACCAATGTTGTCTCCCAATGAGAGATTGTAAATGTGTGCATAAATTAAATAAATTTTTTTGCTCTGTTCCTGCTGCGAGTGTAACTACCGCTCCTCCCCCCTCTACTCGGCAAACATAAGGCAGTGTTTGCGCTCCTCCCCCCTCTGCTCGGCAAACATAAGGCAGCGTTTGCGCTCCTTCCCCCTCACCTCACTGCAAACACAAGGCTCACGTGCGGCGTGAAGCGAGAAAGGTGAGAGAAAGGAAAAAGGAAAAAAAAAGAAACAAGGCTCTCTGTTCTGGGAATCCATCCTACCCGTTGTTTTTGCCCATGCGCACAACACGAAATTAAGTGGCAAATCGTCCTACCATTGTTAATCTGAGCTAGAAACATACTCTGAGGGGTAAAATTGAGTGCCAAACCATGCTACCTTTGAATGTGACCTACAAACATACACTTTAATGTGTAAAATGAAGTGGCAAACCGTCCTGACTTTATGAATATGAGCTACAAGCAAAGTTAAGTGGCAAACCGTCATACCTACTTGAATTTGTGGTGGAGTTACTCTGTGACAGCAGAAACGTGCATAAACTACTTAAGGTAGGACGTTTTGCCAAAGTAGGATGGTTTGAATAGCGGAAATGACGCCAATGAGAATGCGTTGCAAGAGGGGTCATGTTTCAAGACTTTAGTTGGGTGGTATCGGTTGTTGTTGCAATAATGTCTACAGTTCAGCATCTGAGAGAGTTTATCGAGGAGAGATTAACTTCTGCTGCAGAAGAAATCTTCTCAGAGTTTGCAAAAACGATCGTCCGGTATGAGGAGGAGATCAGTCAGCTAAGACTGCTGAATATCAGACCCGGGATAAAGTCACACAATACAGGTATGTAAACTTGTGGCGGTTGCGGGATCATTGTGTGATTCATCTGTACATCAGCACCAACTTAGCGACTTTGTCGCTATATTTGGCGAGTTTTCAGACCCCTTTAGCGACTTTCTTTTTTTTTTTTTTCTAAAAAGCGACTAGCGACAAATCTGGCAACTTTTTCTGATGTTATTGGAGACTTATTTATGACGATTTTTGACATGAATGCGCGTATCGCTCTTCGCAACAAGCAGCGGGTGCTGCCCGTTCCAAAGCGCACACGGGCGGAGGATAGTCGTCTCCCAGCTGCTATCAGGGCAGGAGCCACCTACGCGTCCAAACTGCAAATGAATCGAGCATGAGCGAAGCCGCTGCTCCCGCACGGACTGTAACGCAGGCAGTTCTTCTTTTACTGTTGTTGTTGTTTTGTGGATCACAAGGTTTAAAACTACTTATAAACACACACAACCCCGTTCAGCTGTCTTTGTGAGGACCTTCATTGACATAATGGTTTCCCTAGCCCCTTACCCTAACCGTTTAAAATGAATGCCTAACCCTTACCTTAAACCTAACCATAACCTAATTGTAACCCTGACACTAAAACAACATTTTGAGCCTCAAAAAGGCCTTTAAACTTGTGAGGACCGGTGAGTATGTCCTCACAAGTGACTGTTGGTTCTCACAAGTATAGTAGAATGCAGATCTCGGTCCTCACAAAGATAGCTAGACAGGAACACACACACACACAAAGTAACGCCACCAGAGTGCCTATTTCGGGTTACTTTTGCCGGTCCTATGTTTATGTTATGTTAGCATAACATTAACAATAAAGCTGGAGGAAGAACGCTAACGCAGGAGGACGTTTTTCCACTCGATAAAAGTTAATGTGAGGGTAATCGCATGGCAGGATGCTGTAAACGGACCAAACGTCAGTCAGGAGAACCACCGAGATAAGCAATCCACAATACGAGGTTAGTCATTAATATACTCCTGCCATGGGCTGGGGTGTAGTTGTATCATAAGGGTTTAAAAATCGAACTTTAAGGTGACCGAGAGAAGCCGACAGTGATCACTGACTGCTTTTAGGGGCTTGTTGAGATTAAATAGAACAAGATACAAAGCATTAAAAAATGTTAAAAAAAACAAAAACAAAAACAAAAAAAAACAGCTTTGTTAAATGCAGACTTGTTCCAGATTAACTGGCGTCGCAGATCAACTGGCTTTGGTCGAACAGATGACTTGCTTTTCAGGAGCAGGAGCAGCAAAACGGCAAATAGACACCAAATATTTCATCTGTGATATTTGTAACTCTCCTCCACACTCAAAAACAGATGACAAACCAACTGACACACCTGAGTCACTCACTTTCTTAAATGCACTCACTCTCACTGACTCTGTTTATTACTAATCACTGTGTAACTGCTGTAAATTCACAGTAACTGCCATCTCCTTACAAATGTTTATTATATTAACCACACTTATACAGATTGCATATAACTACCAACTCTCTCCAGCCATGTTGATGTATTACCTATATTGGCTGAAAATAATAATAATGGATTGGATTTATATAGCGCTTTTTAAGGCACCCAAAGCGCTTTACAATGCTACTATTCGTTCACTCTCACACACTGGTGGAGGCAAGCTACAGTTTGTAGCCACAGCTGCCCTGGGGCAGACTGACAGAAGCGAGGCTACCATATCGCCCCATCGGCCCCTCTGGCCAACACCAGCAGGCGGGAGGGTAAAGTGTCTTGCCCAAGGACACAACGACCAGGACAGAGAGCCCGGGGATCGAACCGGCGACCTTCCGGTTACAGATGCGCTTCCCAACCCTCTGAGCCTTGGTTGGAAATGTTCATTTCCAGAGAAAAGACACAGGCAGACTATGCTTACAGGATGTGACGTTACAACACTGGTGAAATATGAATGTGTCATATATTTGTTCAAGACGTATTTCTTTGTTATGGGAAGAAATACTGAAATCATCATGATTGAGTGGTGATTTATGTAACTTTGTGTATATAATTTGGCATTTCTTACTGATGTAGGCCAAAAATAAATACATGATACCATTTCATGTATTTTAAAGGTTTATTTGCAAGACACAAAAACAGACAAAATAGAAAATTCCAAATGTATTGTGCACGAAACAAATTCAAACGTGGCGATGGAGAAAGGTGCAGATGTGTGTCACAAGTTAATCTGGCTGTAGGCTGTGGCACTTGGCCACAGGTGGAGCTAGTTCACTCGACTCCATTTGAGTGCACACAAAGTAAACTGCATGCTTTAGTTGTGATTCTGAAATCGGAGTAATAGAACGTAGGAGGGGAGCGATAACAACTACAAGATTCTCCCAATCGTTGACTCTTGCTGTCCCGTGAGCAGCATCGGCGTGGTGTTAATTGTTTGCTGTTTTCGCGATCGCCTCCTGCGTGGGAATATTACCAGGTAAACTCGCGACATTTTTAAACATTTTGTTGTTCAAGAGCAACAAGGCTGACGCAGTGTGTTTGAGGTAACCTCACAAATATCACAGATGAAATATTTGGTGTTTTTTTTGTTTTTTTTTTGCTGTTTTGTCGGTAGCGGCTCCTGAAAAGCAAGTCTACCACACATCTGTTCGACCAAACCCAGTTAATCTGGAAAACTGGAAGCAGGATTTATCACGTCATCACTTAAAGACCGGATAGTGATTTTCCTTGCTGAGGAGTTGGCCACACTGGTGGGCATGTGGACAATTCCTGCAAGTGCTTTGGAAGCATTTGGAATGTGTGGATAAATGCATTGATCTACAATAGTAATACACCACAGTAAAGTGTATGAAGTTACATCTGTGTAAACAGACTTACCGACAACTTTCTTTGGTAGACGTGTTCAAATACTCTAGCGTTTCGGCTCGTGTAGGCGATCAATTACGGTGATCACTTTGATCATGGTGTGGGTGATTGTGCTGCACTGGCTGATCTGACTATTTTAGAGACTGCTTATCTGTTTGCATTTTCCAGCACAAACACCTGTATGATTTACAGACAGTGGTACCTGGTTTCATAAAACACTTTAATCTTTCATTATCATATTGGGATCATGCTGCTGTTCATTTGCTTGTTTTTGTTTTTTCACATTGTGTAATAATCACTGGCAGTCACATCTAAAAATTAGATCCTGGATGAGTGATTGTTTCTGTGGCAACATTTGCAACAATGCAAGAGGCCGTGAAACCATAAGCTTGATTCTCAGTTTCCTTTTAATTCTTTTTGATCTTTCTTATCATCACATACAGTCACTATTTGCTTGTGTCCCTTTGTTGGACACGGAGGTCTGGATGATCAGCAGGTCTGTGACCAGGAGAGGAGCTCCAGTCTCAACCAGGAGGACCCAGAGCCTCCACAGACCAAAGAGGAACAGGAGGAAATATGCAGCAGGGAGGAAAGAGAGCAGTTTGAACTGAAGCAGAAGGCTGAAGGCATTCATGTCTGGACCGGGGAAGAGCTGGATTTGTTGTGTAAACCTGGAGTAAAGCTGACCAGAATTGGTATGTTCAGTTTCATGTTCATGTTCATGCTCAGTAAACTGTAATATACAGATTTCATAATACAGAAACAAGTATGACTCATATCAAAAAGCCAGGTGATGGGCTACAACAATAGAATAGTGTAATGGGCTACCACACCAGGTGATGGCGTGATGGTGTTTGAGATATTTTCCGCACACACTTAAAAATGACACCGCACTGTACTCGGGTGGTCTCCAGAGTAACCAGCTCTCAACAAAATAGAGCACCTTTGGGATGTGGTGGAACATGAGATTTGAATAACAGACATGGAGCTGACAGATATGCAGCAGCTGTCTGAAACTCTCATGTCAGTATGGACCAAAGTATCTGAGGAACATTTGGTTGGGGTGAGAGAGGAAGACGGAAACATACACATGCTCTGGAAGAGAGCCAGTGATTAATAACAAGTGATGATTCATTGCAGAATCATCACTTACTATCTATCACTAACACTAGCAACGTGTACCTAATAAAGTAACCAGTCAGTGTATATTTATCAGTAAAATATTAAAAGATTAGAATTAACAGCATTCGTTATCTGCCTCTTAAAATCCTTCTTAAAATATTCAGATCATGTTACTTTTCATTTATTTGTTTGTTTTTTCACATTGTGTGATGATCACTTTTCTTGTGTCCCTTTGTTGATGAAGGTCTGGATGATCAGCAGGTCTGTGACCAGGAGAGGAGCTCCAGTCTCAACCAGGAGGACCCAGAGCCTCCACAGAGTAAAGAGGAACAGGAGGAAATGTGCAGCACTGAGGAAGGAGGGCAGCTTGAACTGAAGCAGGAGGCTGACGGCATTAATGTGTGGACTGGGGAAGAGGTGGATTTGTTGTGGAAATCTGGAGTAAAGCTGACCACAGTAGGTATGTAAAACTGTAATATACAGATTACATATTAAAAGGTCGGGTGATGACATCACAAAGGCTACGTTCACACTGCAGGCGAAAGCGCATCAAATCCGATTTTTTTTTGACCCTATGCGACCCATATCCGATCATGGTATGACAGTGTGAACGGCACAAATCCGATATTTTCAAATCCGATCTGGGTCACTTTCGTTTGTGGTACTGAATCCGATACATATCCGATGTTTTAGAAAGCGACTGCTGTTTGAACGGTCATGTTGCATTAAATCCGTCTTTTACGTCACTGACACAAGTCAGACGCCAATTATCAGCGCCGGAGAAGCGCCCGAGAAGACATCGCGAACGCTTCCTGGCCATCCAGTGTAGATGTTAGTGAAACTGTTGGGAAGACAACGTTGGAGAAACGTGAACATTTTATTTGTACTGTATAACCTGCAGATTCTGACAGAAATCTGCAACTATCCTTTGAAGCACCGCTCCTCTAAAACAGCAATAAGGATAATTATTAGGTTATCTACATTATTATGTAAATAACAAAATAACTTAAAGCAAAAATTGGGAAACGTAAAGTCCGAAGTCTTTATATTAAGGGCCATCAGTCAGACAATATTATTTGCTCTGGGTCTAAACAGAGCGCGTTGTATGTGACATCTTCTTTTGCGCATGCGGGCCGCTTTGAGGGTTCACACTAGAGAGCGTTTGCTGTCACATTTTATTTGTAGTGTGAACAAGCAGACAAAAAATCGGATTTGATCAAAAAATCGGAATTGAGCATTAAGACCTGCAGTGTGAACGTAGCCAAAGACACGTGGCGTGTATTACCGTCTAGCATACTACCTCACTGAAGACATGTTTTCTGTTAGCACAGTAAAATATAAACCGGGTTTAACATCTTCTGTTTGTTTAATAAAAAAACAAAAAATTTGAATTATGTTTGTCCAGTGAAGGAAGGTTGGAGTCTCAGGCTTAAGCCACAGCCTGGTAATGGCTTTTCTTGATGCAGTGAGAAGAATCTTGGTTAAATATAAATCCTCTCTTTTAAACTTATCATCAATATTTCCTAAAAATAATGCAGTACAGTCCTCAGGAACCTTGTAACCTAAAACCTTTTGTAGAGTATCACCCACTGTTTTCCAGAGTGAGTAACTTTTAGAGCAAGACCAGAAGATGTGAGAGTGGTTAGCTGCTGTGCACCACAGTTACTCCAACAAGACTGCTGTATGCCCACCTGCTTACTCCTTATGTGAGGAGGGATAAAAAACCTAATAAAGCATTTCCAATTAAATTCCTGCCACTGTAGGGAATTTGTAGATGTTTGAAGTGAACCACATATCTGGTACCATATTTCATCTGTAATTGATAGTTTTAGTTCCTGTTCACATTTTGTCTTTACATATAATGAGGTAAATCTTTGGTTCTTCATCAATTTGAGGTATAATTTAGATACTAGTTTGGTAGTTTTTTGTTGGTAGGCATTGCACATCATTTTAATTGAAGGGTTAATCATCTCAGCCTCAGCTATCTCTTTATTGTAGTTGTCTTGAAGTTATAGATATTGAAACAAATCCTGTTTTTTCAATTCAAACATGTCTTTAAGCTCTTGAAAGCTCCTACCTTTGTCCTTTTTGGTAATTAAACAGAAAGCAGTCAGGCCCCTGTTAGTCCACTCTTTGAAAGCCTTGTCATATTGTCCTGGTTTAAAACTATTGTCCAAGGCTATCCATCTCAACTTTTTGTGACCATTTTTCAGTTTTAAATGTTTGACGATAGAATACCACATTTGAAGTGAAAACTGGGTTATGGGATTGAGTTTTGACTTAACAATGTCAGTTAAAGTATCTTTTCCTAACAGTGTTTGGAAATTATAATCCGTGCTATCATGTGTCTCAATCTGTTTCTACTTTGCAGTGTATGAATTATCACACCATAGACATAAAGGGCGTAATTGTGCTGCCTGAAAATATAATTTAAAATTAGGCAAAGCCATACCCCCTTTGTCCTTTGGAAACTGCAGAGCGGAGAAGCGTATTCTTCCCTTTTTGCCCCCCCCCCCCCCCCCCCCCCCCCATATGAATCCCGACAACATTTTATCCCAGGCCTCAAGCTGTTGAGATGGAATTTCAACCGACAGTGCCTGAAAAATGTACAGTAGCCTTGGCATTATATTCATTTTTATCACATTTCTTCTGCTGCTTAAGTCTAACGGGTATGTTGACCAGCTCTACAAGTCGAAGCTAATATCATCTGTGATCGGAAAATAATTTGAACTGTACAATGAATCTGGACTTCTTGTTATGAAGACTCCCAAATATTTGATTTTTTAAATTTTCCAATTGATATTAAAGCATTCTTTAATTTCTTTACTCAGTACATAATTGAAGTGAATCATTTGTGTTTTTGCGATATTCAGTTTATATCCAGAGCATTCATGAAATTCTGCTGCTACTTCCAAAAGCTTAGGAAGGGAGGTGTTCAAGTCCCTCAGATACAATATTACATAGTCTGCAAATAATCCTATTTTATGTTCCCTTTTTCCTTTAAAGACCCCTTTAATTTCTAACTCTTGTCGTATTCCTTGAGCCAGAGGTTCAATATATAATGCGAAAAGTATGGGACTTAGTCCACATCCCTGCCTTGTTCCATGTTTAAGTCTAGGTACAGGTTGGTGATATAATGCCCTTATCAATTTTATTGGGTCTTGAGCAAAAGCAAATCTTTCTAAAGTCTGATACAAGAATTCCCACCCAACCCTGTTTAAAACCTTTTCGGCATCCAAACTAACAAGAGCTGCATCCCATTTATTACTACTTGGGGATTAAGGCACAATAGCACCATTCCATGATGGGGGTATTCTTTATTATCCAATTCAGATTTCTTAGGAAGATAGGGTCTAGTTTCTTCCGAAATACCTTATACCATTCCGCAGGGAACCCATCACTGCCTAGGGTTTTGTTGGCTTTCAGTCAGCTGATTGCCTTATTCAGTTCTTCTGTTGTTATTTCCTTAGCTTTCATTGATTCCCAAAGAATTAGAGGGTTCACTTCTCCATTGTCATTCTCTTTAATGAATGTATCTATTTCTTATTTAATATCATATGTAATAGATTCATTATCAAAAAGCCCTACATTAAGGCGCCAAACCGTGTTCCTTGGAAGTGATTCCAACTGAATTGTCAGAAAAATTGCGTTATGATCTGAGACATCCGCTACCCCAATTTTACTGTGTAACAATCTGTGACATTCTTACTTTTGCATTAAAAAATAATAAATCCGGGTGTGCACTCAGTGCAGAATTGAGTAATGTGTGAAATCCCTTTCTGAAGGGTCATCAGACATCCATTAGTACCGTTTCCTCAAGTTTAAGTGTCTGTTTATGTGTTTTGTATCTAGTTTGACTAGTTGTGTCCAAATTATAATTCAGTATTACATTGAAGTCTCCTGCACAAATACAAATTCCCTCTGCCTCCACTGAGATTAAGTCAAAGAGATCTTTAAAGAATGATTTGGGGCTATTGTGTGGTGTATATATACAGACAAGAGTCAAAATACTATTTAAAGCTTTGCCCTTCACAATGATAACATAAAATAAAATGATCCTCCACCATAAACAAAACCTAAACCAAACCGTGGTAGAACAAATAGGTGAACAATTAAACAAAACTGTAGAATCCAAAACTTGAACAACACTGCAGTATGACTCCCAATATGAGGTAAAAGGGACATCCCCACACAATGATGAGAGGGAAAGCCTCACAAAAAATTGAGGGCCCTCTCTTTGAATCAGTGAGAACCCCGTTCTGAGTCACACTCATCCTATCTTAAGTTATTGGCCACCTCAAAGTAGAGCGATTATATACAACTTGAACCATAAAGAACATAATAATTATTCGGGAGAGCCAGATACCTATTTGGAGTGTTTAAGTTATCTGTCCCCACACTGAGAGAGTATCTATAAAGTCAAATCCTTCTCTGAAATTAAGTTGTTCTGCGCTAGAACACTTGTAGTCTGTTGTGCACTCTCTGAATGGCTCCATTGTTGCTTCTCCAGGTCACGGGTTGCCATGGGGACATTAGCTCCAGTTGCTCTAGTAGAGACGTAGAGTCAAATCCTCCCCTTTCGCATGTCCCTCCTCCATCATAAATCCTCTCCACTGCATCTCTCGTACCACCTCCCTGGACTATGTTACACCTCAGGGCCTGTGTCCGAATGTATCCGGAGTTTTGTAAATGGAGACTGGAATTGTTTGCCTTTTTGTTTAAGTGCGCTTTTCATTTCTCTATATGCACGGTGCTGTTATACTACCGTAGCAGTATAGTCATGTTCGAAACCGATGGGTTTGTCTTTGACGAGGATCTTCTTCTGCCGTGCGTTTCTGAGGACTGTTTCCTTTGTTTTGAACTGAAGAAAACGGGCAACAATGGAACGGGGAGCGGCATCAGCACCTGGCTTTGGACCGAGAGACCGGTGAGCCCGTTGTATTTGTGGGTCAGTGCCATCAGGCATTAGCCTCTCTCTTCTGATCACATTTTCAACAAAGCTTATTACAGAGCTGCCCTCTTCTCCTTCTGGGACTCCGTAAATTCGCAGGTTATTTCTTCTCGATCTAGACTGAAGGTCTTCTAGCTTTTCGCCACGCGTGTTTCGGCTTCCTCAAGTTTCTCACCGTATTCTTGGACTGCTAGCTTATTAGCCCTTAGCTGCTGGTTTGTGTCTTCTTTGAATTTATTCAGGTCTTCTTTCAACTAACGCCTGAAATCTTCTTTGAATGCGTTGAAGTCAGCTTTCATCTCCGTCCGGAGGTCAAAGATTTGTTGGCTGATATTTTTAATGCCCTCTTGCAAAGATTCAAGTTTGGCCCCCTCGCCATTTTCTTTATCTGAGTTAGCCATATCAGCATGGTTGTTCTCTCTCTCTTCTGGAAAATACTGTTCAGTTGGTTCATGTATCTTGTTCTTTTTCTTTGTCTTTGCCCCCCCCCGGCATTTTTTAAACACAGAAGTAGTAAAAAGAACTTGAATTTAAGGGGAAATTTGCTCGACCCTGAGGAGCTCAGAAGTTACGCAGACATTCTGCCTCGCTGCTAACCGCATGAGAGATAATATTTGAAACATTTGTGCACCTTAAATATCGCTCACATATTTGAGAGACACGCTTACTGTGTAACCTTTTTCATGTGTGTTGTGTCCATCAAGACCTCCCACAGCAACATGATTGTAAGGAAAATGAGGACCTGGATGACCCGCAGGTCTGTAGCCAGGAGAGGAACTCCAGTCTCAACCAAGAACACCCGGAACAGGAGGAAATGTACACCAATCAGGAAGGAGAGCAGCTTGCACGTAACCACGAAACCAAAGGCGGCATCGTCTGGACTGGGCAGGAACTAGGCATCATGTGGGACCCTGAAGTAAAGTTGTCCAGAATAGGTATGCAAAATTGTAATAGGTAGATTTCTTAATACAAAACTGAATATAACTCATGTTGAGTCCTAATCTGACCTCAGCGATATGTTATAGAGGTACATGAAGAATCTAAGGACCGACTCCAATAAGGAAACATATTTTAAGAGCCAAAATTTCTGGCCTCCCAGCCAAGTCTTGTCCCGTCGAGGTGGCTCTTTTTAGAGCCATGCATTTATGAAGTGGTTGCTTGGTCTCTCCAATGTCAAAGAAACTCCAATGCGTCCTACAAATGTGTCCTCCTTTTACCCAGATTTGAAGGATGGGTCGGGTGTATATTTCGTGGCCCATCATCAGTGTTGGGTAAGTTACTTCAAATTAGTAACTTAGTTACATTACTAGTTACTATCAAAAGTAACTCAGTTACTTAAAGTTACTCGTTACTTTCAAAGTAACTAGTTACTAGGGAAAGTAACTTTGGTTTTCCTCAGAATTCTCTTGTTAATGTGTTGCTTCCGTAACTGGATACCCAGCAAGATTGCCAGTCTTCTAGCTTGCTTACTTGCCACAAGCGCACTGTGCCACCTACCAATAGAAAGGAAAAAATAATGTGCATATTTCCACGAGAGAAATCCCACGCCTGGGACGTACTCAGAACTCGGAAATTCTGCCTTCCGAATAGGAAGATGTATGTAACTCCAGACTGCAGATGAGCTGCATACAGGGCTAGACTAGACTAGAGACCAGCCCGCCATTATGGGAAAAATCGTAAAGCCTTTGAATGAAAACAAACGCTGTTGTGACAGTGATGTACACTGTTTTGATGGTATATATGCAACAATCTATCAATCATTTGTTGTTTTAAAAGCTAGACATTTTAAATGAGAATAAGAAAGAAAAGTATTTCTTTGTGCCCCCCTTTCCCTGTTAATGCCCTACCTGGCCCCCTGGCAAAACTTTGCTAGACCCGCCCCTGCACAGTTACCAGCTGTCAGCTATGTTAAAAAAAAGGATCCTGGTGTTATTTGTCTCTCAGAAACAGTTCATAACTTCCCTTCAACTCATTCATGTCACCCAAAAGGTAAACCTGTTTCTCCATAACCTGTTCAGCTCTGATGATTCAGTAAGGACATCTCCTGGTTTCATCTTCATGTTTCCCTCTCACCAGATCACCAAACTGATATCATGACCAGCAGCTTTTACAGCTGTGGCTCCAGCAAACATCAGCTGATACTAGAAATTAATTTTAAATAAATTCTAACAACAGCTGATCAAGCTTAAACGTGCTGCTGTTGTTTAGCGCGACATCCGCTGGTTTCCTCTTTCTGGCGCAAAGTGGGCGATAAACAAACAAGAGAGAAAAGCCGATCAGCTGATCATTGATCAGTTTCATGATTGAAGTAGCAACAGGAGAGGGAGGAGGAGAGAATGAGAGAAGAAGAGGCAGCTGCAGCGTAAAGACGCGGATTAACTCTAGCTTTGTGTCTTTTTCATTGTAGCTGAAGTACGGGACAAATCACGTTCCTTTTCACCTCAATACGAAATGCGTAATATTTTCTCTGAATACGAGAGGATTCCGTTTTTTACGGGATGGTTGGCAACTCTAATCATTAACCTTATGAACAAAATAAAGTTCAACATCATTAACATCATAGCACCCACCCAGCTGTATAGAAACTCCGTCATGCTAGCTAGTACCCAGCACGAAAAAGTCAGCATAACGAAAATAAACTCCACCTAAACTTGGTTTATATCTGACCCAGATAGACTGCAGGTCATAACTTCTTACCTGAAGTTCAGTTCACCTGACACTTGGACCGGCGGCCCCCTCAGGTCTCTCCTCCTCCTGCGTCCCCTTTCCCTCATCCACCTGCTGGCCTCCACCACTTGCTAATGTTACTGAATCTGTGGAAGCTCCACGACAGCCACCACACGAAGTAACGAATAACGAGCCTATCTAAATCCCAGTAACGATTAACGCGTTCCTGATTTTGGCATAATAACTAGTTACCGTGCTCGTTACTACAATAATAACGTAGTTACTGTAACGCGTTACTTAATAACACGTTAGTCCCAACACTGCCCAACATATCCTAGAATTCGTAGCGCGGCCCAGCCAAATCCAGTTTCCAACAATGGTGGCAGCTACTTAGTTTTAATATTACTCTTTCTGGCTGACGAAATAAACTTTTAAGATATTTTCAAGTGAGAATGTAGCTTTGTAAACTTCAAATTTCTGCTCGATTTATCAAGACGTCACATATTTGCAAATGTGCTCCGACGTTTTCGGAGACCTCTGTTACCCACCAGCTTGATAGCTAGCCGGGGTTCAAGGCTCACTACAGCTCAGGTTAAACATGCTATATAACTCACTTAAATAACTTTAAAAAAGTTATTGTTTGGCTTTTTTCAGTGTTTTATTTGTTCCTCAGTAAATCGGTTTGGCTGAGATTAAAGTTATAGTTTTTACAGCTAAATAACCATCAAACAGAAAACTGATTAAACAGAAATGTGAGATGGTAGAGAATTTACTCCAGTGTCCTGTTATATTTTAGATAGCAAGGAGCAGACGGCTGAGTTTATTAAACGCCACTGAGACAATCTGCAAGTTTCATTAAAGGTTTAATAAACTATCATCTTGTCTTTAATTTTAGTTAGCACATACCTTAAACACTTCAAGCTCTAAGCTAATGATAGTTATATAAGAGCAGATGTATGCTGTTGCAATAAGCTGTACGTTTTACGTTCAGTGGATGCATGATCTGATTAGTCGACTAATCGCAAAAATAATCGGTGACTAGTCGACTATCAAAATAATTGTTTGTGGCAGCCCTATTAGAGGATCAACAAGGGGTTCATGACCCTCTTGGGGGACAGTCCCGTAGGACTTAAATCTGGGACTCTCCACCATTTGACCTTAGAACTGAGGAAGCTTCTCAGATGAGAGGTGAAACGTCTTCAGGCAACTTAAAGAAGTCCAGACGCTTTTCTTTCCAAGCTCCTTAGACTATGATGACCTGGATGACTGAGAACCTTCACAGACATGTTGGAAATAATTGTTATAAATGAGCCCAAGGAAGGAGAAGACACCCTACAATAAGTTGAAACATCAACTTGTTATTTATTCCTCCATATACATTTTTGTCATTCATATTGTCACTTTGTTTGTCACTCCTTCGCCTGTGCTGTGCCCCTGCACATGCAGGCACACTTACAGTGAATATCAAATTTAATAACAGGAAATTAACTATCCTTTTTGTCCTTTTGCAATACTTTTCACGTAACCTTTATTTGACAACAGCACAAAAACAACTGTAAATGCTGTTTTTGGTGTTCCACCCTAATGTTTTCAGTAGCCCTGTATGAAAAAATTCTGAAGGCGCTCCTGTATATTATGACTGAGTATATCCAGTGAAACATTTGTGGATAACCTAATTATCCCCATTAGGGCTCAACGATCAATTTAAAAATTAAATATCGATCTAAAACTAAGCTTTTCACAAACCACACAACACTATAAGTGTGTCCTTCTGCCATGTGTTTCTGGGTCTTTCTTTCTTCTTCTGTCCCTTTGGATTCCAGCACAAGGCCTGTGTAGTGATGTTATTGGTGGACTTCCTGAGGGTGTGGCCAATCCAGCACCACTTTCTTCTCTTTATTGGTATTGCTATTGGTTCCTGGTTTGTTCTTGTCCACAGTTTGTAATCTTCTCTGGCCACTAGATACAGAGGATTTGTTGCATCCTCTGCAGCTGTTGATGAATGTCTGCAACATACAGAGCACTGCCTTTGTCCTGCTCCATGTTTACAAACTTATAGAAAAGTATAGGTTTGACCATGATGTTAAAAATTCTCAGCTTGGTGGATGTTCTGACCACTCTTGAGCTTCAAACATGTTTTGTTTAAATTATGTTTTTTTTTTAAACAAAACCATAATATAAAAAAACAAGAAGGTGCCAGACAATAAAACACACAGAGACTTTAAGAGAGTGTTAACTGCCCCAATAGTACTGACCTTATGAATGCATAGGAGACAAGAAAATATACAAACAGGGTTCCATTGCACTAAGAGTCATGAAACGCTCATTGCTTGTGTGAGGTCTTATGGTAGTATTAGAACAAGTCTCCTATAATCCTATTTCATCAACTCGTTGTAGGATTTGTGCATAAATAATTCTTCAGCTTATGTAACATAACCTCCTTCACTCTGTTCCATTCTGTTTTATTTATATAGGGAAATAATCCCAACAATACAGCTTTATTTATTTAATTGTCCTGAAGGGGACAACTGTGTCCTGAAGGGGCTTTATACTATAAGGTAAAGACCCTACAAAATTAGAAAGAAACCACAACAATCACACAACACCCTATGTTACGTTCCCCTAAAAAGTCCAGGGGATGAGGGAAAGTAACAAAAGGTGTCTGGGTTGAAAAAAGGAGGCAGGATTCTATGAATAGAAACATTAATAATACTAAAAGAGAGACAAGCCACTATCACATTTAGAAAACAACAAAACCCAGGAGTTAGTCATTAAACTGAAAATATAAAAAAGGGTTAGTTGTCAAACACACACTCATCTCCACCGAGCAGGAGCAACCAGCCACCATACACACTAGTGATGGGTCGTTCGCGAACGAAATGGCTCTTAGAGCCGGATCTTTGACGTGAACGATGCGAGCCGGCTCCTTATCGCGAGCCGTGGGTTTGTTTGTTTTTTTTTTTTCCCTCTTTCTTTCACCCTCTCTCTTGCACTTTTTTTTCCACTTCACTCTGCACGCGAGCCTTGTGCTTTGCGCTGGGCAGAGGGGGGAGGGGTGGTAGTTACAGTCACAGTAGCACAGGAACAGAGCGGGAGGGAGAGAGAAAAAGAGAGCCAGGGACAACAATGTCACATTAGAAAGGTATAGTAATCATCCACAACTATTTTCAGTTGCAGATGATAAAGGATTCAGAAAGTTTATTCATGCAGGCCCATATGACAGAGAACATGCATCTTCTTTTTCATATTTTAATTTATATTTAATTGTGTTGTGGTTTGCAGTGTTTTGTGTTGTGTCATTTTAAATTTGTTTAAAAGGAAAAAGCTGAAAATATAAATAGTTAAAAGTTGAACTGTGACTAGTTAGTTTTTGTATTATATGATTTATTTATTACATTTTATGTGGAGTGAATAAATAAAAGTATATTTACGGTGGCTCCTAGAGACAAAGCAGCACGTACAAACTTCAAAACACGTACAAACCCTGAAGCACGTACATACTCCAAAACACGTAAAAACTCAGAAGCACGTAAAAACTCAGGCTATGTCCACACGTACCCGGGTATTTTTGAAAACGGAGATTTTTCTATGCGTTTGCACCTTTCGTCCACACGTAAACGGCATTTTCGGTCACTGAAAACGGAGATTTCTAAAAATGCCTGTCAGGGTGGATATTTTCGAAAACTCCATTTTTACATTTACGATGAGGAAAACGGAGAAAACGCAGCGTCAAAGATGTGCGCCTTTTTTGACGTCACACTGTGCGCCACGTTTTGTTTCGGTGAAAGGAATTTCTACAATACTGTTACTGTTAATTGTACTCTGTGCAGTGTTTAAATGCTTACATATAAACACACAGTTACTGTCCCTCCACACATACGACTCGGTTCTGCTTCTACGCCCCGTCTTTGTTTACTATTTCCCACCGAGGCTTCTAGACTTCTGATTGGCCAACATTTCTACACGTTTAGGAATATATCAGCACCTGTTGCTTTGGCATGCTCCTAGCAGCGTTTTCCTTCATTTCTGCATTTACATGTGGACGGGATTATTTTTTAAAACGAAAACAGAAAATCTCTGTTTTCAAAAATACCCGTGTACGTGTGGACGTAGCCTCAGAAGCACGTAAAAACTCCAAAACATGTACTAAAGACAACAGAAGTGCTCCAGAATGCTAGGCGCAGTGTTGAGCTTTTGTTACCTAGAGGCTACACAAGCTTTTTAATTATTTGAATATATATGAGTGCTTGTGTATAAATACACAAACAATACACATATGCTTTCAATTGTGTAATTTAAGTGATCTAGGTAGCTCTGTTTTGGAAATTCAGTTAACGCTAGAAATGTGTTTTAGAGTTTGTACGTGCTTTTTGGAGTTTGTACGTGTTTTGTCTCTAGGGGCCACTGTATATATTTATATATAAACATATATAAATAAAACCACTTTTTTTTTTTACATTAGTAATTCCTTTTGTGCATAATTTTATATTATTGTAATAATAAATTAATTAAGGCAACAAAACAACCTGAAGAGCCGGTTCGGAGCCGAAAGAGCCGGCTCTTTTTAGTGAGCCGAGCCGAAAGAGCCGGCTCTCTAAAAAGAGCCGGAAATCCCATCACTAATACACACAGCTCACTAGTTATAAAAACCAACCAGGCTCTCTGGCGTCAGAGCTCACCTTAAATACTCTTGATTGCTGATTAGAGTCATCTGTATAACAAAGGTGGCCCCTAACACCAGAGAGATGGCAGGACACGCCCACACAGGGTCAATTCACAGGAGGTCCCTCCAGGGCCATAACACTCTGTTAGCAAGGAGTTGGCAAAGGGGGGAAGGAAAAGCGGTACTTTAATGCAAAGAAACCTCTGGCAGACTCAGGGAGGAGCCACCATCTGCTTCAACCAGTTAGGGTGTGAGGAAAGCAAAAAGTATCAGAGTGAAAGTTACTGATAGTTAAATATGATAGTGGTATAGTATAGGCACGCGGCATGTTCTGATTTAGGACCCGGATGGTTTGGGGATAGAGGCCCATGATAATGGGCTTGTAGTGTGTGCTGACTCCTTCTGAAGTTCACCACCAGGTCCTTGGTCTTGCAGACTTTCAGCTGGAGGTGGTTATCCTGGCACCACGATGCCAGATTCTTCACTTCATCCATGTAGGCCGCCTCATCGTTGTTGGAAATGGGGCCCAACACCACTATGTCGTCAGCAAACTTCACAATGGTATTGGATCCATGGGTGGCCATGCAGTCTGAAGTATAGAGGGAGTAGAGCAGTGGTGAGAGAACACCCCCCTCTGTCGCTCCCGTGCTGTCAAGAGACGCACTTACCCACCATCTACTCACCACCTGAGTTCTGCCAGTGAGGAAACCCAACACCCATGCACACAGACTGCTGTTGAGTCCTATGTCCCTCAGCTTTGTGAACAGTCTACACTATTGTGTTGAATGCTGAACTGTAATCAGCAAACAGCAACCTCACATAATTGTCCCGTTTCATGTCCAAGTGGCTGAGAGTGGTGTGCAGGACATGGGCAATGGCTTCCTCTGTGGATTTGTTGGCTCGGTAGGCAAACTGAAGTGGAACTGTGATGTTTGGGTTGGAGGAGGAGACGATGTTCTTCAACAGCCTCTCGAACACCTTCATTACCACTGAAGTCAGTGGTAATGAAGGTGTAGCCATTAGCCATTCAGTAGCCATTCAGGCATGAGGGCTTGTTGTTCTTGGGCACAGGGATGATTGTGGATTGCTTGAAGCCACCCATGGCGCCAATACCATCCACATAAGTTTTTGAACTCCTGAGAAAATCAGTGTTAATCTTTGGTACAGAAGCCTTTGTTTGCAATTACAGAGGTCAAAGGCTTCCTGTTGTTCTTGACCAGGTTTGTACAGGTCTCCACACAGATCTCCTCTAGATCTGTCAGCTTGTGGGGCTGTCACTGCGCAACACAGAGTTTCAGCTCCCTCCAAAGGTTCTTCCAGAGGATTTACAGTGGCTTGCAAAAGTATTCGGCCCCCTTGAACTTTTCCACAGTTTGTCACATTACAGCCACAAACATGAATCAATTTTGTTGGAATTCCACGTGAAAGACCAATACAAAGTGGTGTACACGTGAGAAGTGGAACGAAAATCATACATGATTCCAAACATTTTTTACAAATAAATAACTGCAAAGTGGGGTGTGCATAATTATTCAGCCCCCTGAGTCAATACTTTGTAGAACCACCTTTTGCTGCAATTACAGCTGCCAGTCTTTTAGGGTATGTCTCTAACAGCTTTGCACATCTACAGACTGAAATCCTTGCCCATTCTTCTTTGTAAAACAGCTCCACAACTGCCCTGTGATGACCTCAGAGGTTGTCTAAGAGAATATTGGGAGCAACACCACCATGAAGTCCAAAGAACACACCAGACAGGTCAGGGATAAAGTTATTGAGAAATTTAAAGCAGGCTTAGGCTACAAAAAGATTTCCCAAGCCTTGAACATCCCACGGAGCACTGTTCAAGCGATCATTCAGAAATGGAAGGAGTATGGCACAACTGTGAACCTACCAAGACAAGGCCGTCCACCTAAACTCACAGGCCGAACAAGGAGAGCGCTGATCAGAAATGCAGCCAAGAGGCCCATGGTGACTCTGGATGAGCTGCAGAGATCTACAGCTCAGGTGGGGGAATCTGTCCATAGGACAACTATTAGTCGTGCACTGCACAAAGTTGGCCTTTATGGAAGAGTGGCAAGAAGAAAGCCATTGTTAACAGAAAACCATAAGAAGTCCCGTTTGCAGTTTGCCACAGCAAACATGTGGGGAACACAGCAAACATGTGGAAGAAGGTGCTCTGGTCAGATGAGACCAAAATGGAACTTTTTGGTCAAAATGCAAAACGCTATGTGTGGCGGAAAACTAACACTGCACATCACTCTGAACACACCATCCCCACTGTCAAATATGGTGGTGGCAGCATCATGCTCTGGGGGTGCTTCTCTTCAGCAGGGACAGGGAAGCTGGTCAGAGTTGATGGGAAGATGGATGGAGCCAAATACATGGCAATCTTGGAAGAAAACCTCTTGGAGTCTGCAAAAGACTTGAGACTGGGGCGGAGGTTCACCTTCCAGCAGGACAACGACCCTAAACATAAAGCCAGGGCAACAATGGAATGGTTTAAAACAAAACATATCCATGTGTTAGAATGGCCCAGTCAAAGTCCAGATCTAAATCCAATCGAGAATCTGTGGCAAGATCTGAAAACTGCTGTTCACAAATGCTGTCCATCTAATCTGACTGAGCTGGAGCTGTTTAGCCAAGAAGAATGGGCAAGGATTTCAGTCTGTAGATGTGCAAAGCTGGTAGAGGCATACCCTAAAAGACTGGCAGCTGTAATTGCAGCAAAAGGTGGTTCTACAAAGTATTGACTCAAGGGCACACCCCACTTTGCAGTTATTTATTTGTAAAAAATGTTTGGAATCATGTATGATTTTTGTTCCACTTCTCACGTGTAAACCACTTTGTATTGGTCTTTCACGTGGAATTCCAATAAAATTGATTCATGTTTGTGACTGTAATGTGACAAACTGTGGAAAAGTTCAAGGGGGCCGAATACTTTTGCAAGCCACTGTAGGTCGGGAGACTGGCTAGGCCACTCCAGAACCTAATCTTAAGATTAGAGAGGGTGTCTATGTATTATGTGGAGCAGTGCAATACAAACAATTTTTTTTTTTTAGAAATAATACAATGTGATTTCCTAAATTTTTTTTTTTTTTAATGCTGTCTCTCACAGTGGGAATGCACCTACAATGTGAATTTCAGACCCCTCCATGATTTCTAAGTGGGAGTACTTGCAAAGAAACCTCTGGCAGACTCAGGGAGGAGCCACTTGCAAAATCGCAGGGTGTTCAAATACTTATGTTCCTCACTGTATATTGTCTTTATTTTCTCATTGTAGATGATCTGTTTATATTAATTGATGTGAGATATCTGTAATTCAACGTCAGAGTTTGAAAAGAGTTCAATTGTTTTAGATATTTACTGAGATGACGCATGCACATTAAAACAAAGACTCAACAGTCACCTGATATCACACAAATTCCAACAGAGTAATATTTATGAGAAGAAGGAAGGAAGAAAACAATTGTTTGACTTTAAAATTTCCACCCAATCGATTCTCATTTTCTTTGGGCAGTTTAAAGAATTACATGTTTTCTCTGCAGCATGGAATGGAAAAAATGATTTAAACAGATTTTATATTCTGCTTTCTGGAATGTACCATTCCAAACTTAAATTGATCACATAAGAGGAGCGTTCTCTGCAAAACAGCTTGTCCCCCCAACATGCCTTTAATTGGTATATCTGTGCGACCTGCTTACCATGTGGAGACCTGCTAATGGTTACCTTGTAATTTCTCAAATCTATGTTTTTTGTTTGGTTTTTTTGCTTTTTTTTTTAATCTGTTGCTTCAGATTTACCACAACATTACTGTAAGGATGAGGGAGGGCTCACAGATCAGCAGGTCTGTATCCGGAAGAACAACTCCAGTCTGGACCAGGAGGATCCTTCGCAGATTAAAGGGGAACAGGAGAAACTCAGTACCACTCAAGAGGGAAAACCGCTTGTACGAAAGCAGGAGACTGGAACATTTCCTGCCTGTAAAGAAAGTGACCATAGTGAACCAGGACCAAGCAGTGACCAGCTCCTTTCTCACAACTCTCCTGACACAGATCAGGACGAAAGAAAGGATGATAAATCAGACAGAAATAAGTCGGAGCAAATCGTATCAGGCCTGTCAGTTCAAAATTCCAAGACAGTACATTTATGTGGCACCTGTGGAAAAAAATTTAATACAAAAAAAAACTTGAATCGACATATGCAAATTCACAAAGGTGAGAAACCACATTCTTGCGGCACCTGTGGGAAAAGATTTAGTTGTATGTCACACGTGAATAGACACATGCAAAGTCACACAGGTGAGAAGCCACATATTTGTAGTACCTGTGGGAAAAGATTTCATTGTATTTCAGACTTGACTAGACACATCAAAACTCACACAGGTGAGAAACCATATCCTTGTAGCACCCGTGGGAAAAGATTTACTAGGAAGGGACATTTGAAAATTCACATGGAATATCATGCAGGTGAAAAACAATATTCCTGTAGCACTTGTGGGAAAAGATTTAATGTAAAATCAAGTTTGAAATCCCACATAACAATTCACACAGGTGAGAAGCCATATTCCTGTAGCACATGTGGGGAAAGATTTCGTCTAAACATACAGTTGAAGAGACATATGCGAATTCACACAGGTGAGAAGTCTGAGTCACAGAGAGGGCCCAAACTGTCCAAAGTTGTAGAATCCCCTAATTAGTGAAATTTATAGCTTACATTTAGTAGTGCAACTTGTTTTAAAGGCATGAAAATCCGTAGTATTAATAGAGCTTGGCATTGTCACTGATTTCTAGAATCGATACGATCCACGATTCGATTTGAATCTGGGAAATTTTGCCTCAGTTAGAAATATTATTATTCTGATCACGTATCAGTACATATCCATATCTTTGTATCTATAAAAAGAAAGCTGACACTTGCGAGACCCTATCAAAGGTGTAAACATCACAGCAGATGCCTTTGTGTCAAAGTAATTGAGGATAAAAGACAGAAAAACATGAAGGCAATTTTCCTGGCCTGGGATTTTATAGCAGACGACCTTTAAAAATATTCTGTGTACAAATGGGACAGACAAAAAAAAAAAAAAAAAAAAAAATATTCTGTGTAGATCAAAAATGAATGAAAACCATTAATCAACATATGAACATTAGCTGATACTGCTGAAATGAAGCAGAGCAAAGTTACAGAGGTTTTATTAGAGACACAGGTAAGCATTTTGCAATTTTGCATAATTTTAAAAAGTTTAAATTTGTTCAGTAGTCTATTGAACAGAAAAAATTAGGCTTTCTTTTTGGAAGTAAGTAAAAGGGAAACAAAAAAACAGCGGTCGACAGCGCTGTAAACAACAGTAGACTTGTTGAGTAATAAGTAGGGGTGGGTTTTTTTTAATCGATTTATTGATTAAAATCGATTCTGGCTTGGATAACGTGAAATCGATTCATTAAAATCCTGAATCGATTTTTTAATATAAATTTATTTTGCCCGAAATGCCAGAATCTCAGGTGAAACCTCACAAAATTTCAACAACCACCAAACAGCTAAGACAGTAAATGAGAGCAGGAACACGGATTCTGCACAAAGACGTAAACACACACCGCGGACCCGCGGATCAGAATCAGTGAGATATCGCCTTTCTCACCTGACAGCACGGACACGGTCGGGGCTGAAAGCCGACAGCTCGCTGATTTTGATCTGTCAGCGGGTCCGCGCTTTGTGTTCACGCCCTTTTTGCGCTGATTCTAAAGCTGTTAGTTTTATCTCTCTCCAAACAATATTGACTGAACCAGCAGCAAAAGAAGATCCAAACTACGCTTCACATAAACATCGTCATGAACTCCCTCTGACTTTTACTGTTTTGCTTCCACCACGATAAAATCACACGTCATGCACAGCTCTCTCTCTCTCTCTCTCTCTCTTTCTCTCTCTCTCTCTCTCTGTACTTCAAGAACAGTTTCCCGTCTAAAAATCTGTTTTCTGCATTATTCGCTTGCTTGTTACGCACAAGTCTACCGTTGTTTACAGCGCTGTCGGTCGCTGTTTTTTTTGTTGTTGTTGTTTTGTTTTACATACTTCCGAAAAGAAAACCTAATTTCTGCCGTTCAATACTGAACAAATTTAAACTTTTTAAAATTATGCAAAATGCAAAACGCTTAGCCGTGTCTCTAATAAAACCGCTGTAACGTCAGAAGTAAGGTTCATATGTTGATTAATGGTTTTCTTTCGTTTTTGATCTACTGCAGAATATTTTTATAAAATCCCAGGCCAGGAAAACCACCTTCATGTTTTTCTGTGTTTTATCTTCAGCTACTTTGACACAAAGGCATCTGCTGTGATGCTCACACCTTTGATAAAGTCTTGCGTGTGTCAGCTTCCTTTTTATAGATACAAAAATATGTAAATGTACTGATCTGAATTATAATATTTCTGACTGTCAAAATTTCCCAGATTCAAATCGAATTGAATCGAATCGATTCGGGACCTTGTGAATCGGAAACGAATCGATCCTAGAAATCAGTGACGATACCCAGCCCTAATAATAAGCAAGCGAATAATGCAGAATGGAGAAAACAGAGATGTTTAGATGGGAAACTTTTCTTGAAGTACACTGAGAGAGAGAGAGAGCTGTGCGTGAAGTGAGATTTTATCGTCCTGGAAGCGAAACAGCAAAAATCAACGGGAATTCATGACGATGCTTATGTGAAGCTTAGTTTGGATCTTCTTTTGCTGTTGGTTCAGTCAATATTGTTTGGAGAGAGATAAAAACCTGCAGCTTCAGAATCGAGCGCAAAAAGGGTGTAAACACAAAGCGCTGACCCACCGAAACATCAGAATCAGTGAGCTGTCGGCTTTGAGCCCCGACCGTGTCCGTGTTTTGTTTTTTTTTTTGTTTTTTTTTTTCCCACAAACTGCAGATGATGAAATCCTCTTTATTTATGGTAGATTTAAAGACACATTTTAATTGAAGCAAAGGCAAAAGATTGGAATGAATTTTATTTGACTGTTCATATTAAATCCAACAACGAATTTGAAAATCCAAAACCTGCTGCAATCCTTTGTATTAATGACCTCTCTCTCTCTCCCGTGTGCGTGTGTGTGTGCGTGTGTGTGTGTGTGTGTGTGTGTGTGTGTGCGTGCGCGCTCGCAGAAGGAAGGTCATGGCAGGAGCTTTTTCAAATGCATTTCCAATTTCTAATTGTAGCTCATACATTGGTATAAATGTGTTCTTTTCAATACTTTATAAATATGAAACTCTAAAGATTTTGAGTTCATGCACATTGTGAAACAAGAATATAAATCTTTGTGTCACAGTGATTTCTATAAAAACATGTTGTTTATGGGGATAATGTGACAAATCTTTTGTGGGCCCTATTAATGATCAATGGTAATTGAAGAAGAAGCTTGAACCCAGGCTCTGGACATTTTCATGACAAGTGACAGCGCAGACATCTGCTAACGAGAGAACATGTTTTATCATCATAAAGACTGTGATATGAAGCATCGTTAAAGTGTCACTTCAGTAATGTTGCTGGGAAAAAGAAGTGTTGACTCATGCTTTTTAATGGATGACTTAAAACACCAAACTCTAATTTCAGAGGTTTATTTTAAGTTTACAGAATATAGCATCTGGTAAGACGATGAGTTTTACTTCTCACTGTCCGTGTTATGTTGTAGTATCCATTATCATGTATGCTACTTTGCTCTGTAGACTGTAAAATGTTTCATTGTATTCATTAAATAAACCAGCATTTTGCTGTCTGCATCTTTTACTGTTTTTCTGTTTTTGTTCATTCCAAGTTTGACAAAACCTACAGACATCTAGCGTTAACTCACTAACAATGTGGAGCAATCTCAACGTATTTAGCTGCTTTTTTCCCTAAACACAATCAGTTGACCGAGAGAAATGTCTGTAGTCCTCACTTTGGTCATTGTGAACGTTGAAGGAGATTTGTTCCATAGACACCTTATACTAGTGTTTCCTGCACTTACATCAAACATGTTCTATGTTCTATTTAAATCCAGATTCCTTTTATAGTTTGCAGTGAAATTTGTTAAACCATTGCTCAACAGGACAGAAGTCACTCTTTATTAACACATTGTACATAAGTTTATTGCTGGACAACACAGCTAGCAGTCTCACACACTCTAGATTTTTGAAGTTTTGTGTGCAACGGTTTAGTCTCTCACACCTTACCCTTTTCTCCCCAGTATCACAACAATATGACTCCCAAAGTACGGCTCACTAAACAAACAAGGACTCTAAAGTCAGAACAGAAAGATACAGTTGGAAGATGAATGATTGTGTTTTTTATGATGCGTAGTTGTTGTTGTTCTTTGTGTGTGTGTGTGTGTGTGTGTGTGTGCGCCTTAGAAGTCAAATAATACATTAGCCATACTTACAAAAAAAACATCTGAATTTCATTTAGAACTGAGATTCTAAGTTGTAAGCAGAAATCTTCGGCACAGCCAGAAGCGTGTTTCCCCACTTTCACAATACTAAGGTGTCAAATCCACAACCCCAACAGATGGTTTGTTACACGCGGGCGAGAAGGGCAAGCTTTACTTACACAGCCTCACACAGTAGATTTTTTAAATTTTTGGGTACAATGGTTTAGCCACAGATGTAACTTCTACTTTTGATAAAGACCACTCCACCTGCATATTTCTTAAGAAATGAAGCGTCTTTATTAAGCTCTTATTTATAAATGTCTACACAATAATAGACACCATGTGGTCTGTGACATTATAGTCTTCTACTTCTGCTTCCATTGGTTTGCATTTTAAACTCCCAACCTTTCAGGTTGTTATGAACAGCTTATATTTCTAACATTTTGTGATGTAAAAGTGAACCACGCGGCTTTTTTATTTTCTGTATGATGAGACTTAAGACACGAGTTATTTAAACAATTCTAAATGACGGTGTGATGGCCATAGTACTTTATGCGGGTCAAACGTGTTAAGGATAATGTTTCTCAATGTAAAATTGCAAAGAACCTTTGGATAGGATACAACATCTTGTAAACAGTTACTTTAGAACCTGCTGAACCTCATCAACCTCATGTTGATCTTGTCTTTGAACCATCTCCAGTGTTTGAGCTGCTTCTTCTTCCAACTGTTGTATCAATTGGTCAGTTTCTCTTTTGTTAAACTATTAAAAGCTCCTGGAGTTCCTTCAATGCTTTTTATTCTGCTTTTCTCTTTGGTTGAGGTGAGTTCATTTAGTAATTGGCAAGGATGCAGAAGGAGTGGTCCTAGTCTGGCCTCAGTTTCCTTAACACTGCCTTTGTGTTGCATGATTTTGTCTCTTCCTTTTGACCATCGTTTGACACATTGTTGTTATTTTCACCAGACGATCTCTCTTTTAATCCATGTCAGCTTCTTCTAGACCACTTGCCTTTCTTCCTCCTCCTTATCATGTTCCTCATTTGCTTTTTGATGTAGGGCTTCTGTTGTATCATTAGTTGGGAGTGGTGCTCATGGATATGTGGAAGAAAATCCTTCTTTTTCCCACATTTTCCATAGTTCATTGTTGTCCCAATTTTGCCCATTTCTGTGTCTCTTTTTCTCCTTCTAGCATCTGGTTCTTTGTAAAGCCCTTGATGTCATGGTCCGTGTGAGTATTCAGTGTTTTTCTGCTCCAGCCTGGTCCTGGAGTCCACACCTGCCTTGTTCAGTTGTTGTGCGGAGATGAATAAAGTCAGAGTGAAGAGTTATAGCTCCTGTGTCGTCTGTACTATACCTCCACAGTATCTTTTTCACTTTCCAGCATCTGGTTCTTTGCAAAGTCCTTGATGT
The DNA here is from genome assembly GCF_036321145.2 of Pelmatolapia mariae. Lineage (NCBI taxonomy): Eukaryota > Metazoa > Chordata > Actinopteri > Cichliformes > Cichlidae > Pelmatolapia > Pelmatolapia mariae. Next base: position 31,454,314 of record NC_086243.1, on the reverse strand, counting down.
CACGGTCTGTGTGAGTGTTCAGTGTTTTTCCGCTCCGGCCTGGTCTGTTCAGGTGGAGCCCGGAGTCCACACCTGCCTCGTTCATCTGTTCATCATTGCCGGCCAGTGTTGGTCAAGTTACTTGAAAAAAGTAATCAGTAACTAATTACTGATTACTTCCCCCAAAAATTAATCCCGTTACTTTACTGATTACTTATTTTCAAAAGTAATTAATTACTTAGTTACTTAGTTACTTTTTAAAAACACGATTTACAACCTGAATATGTAATAAAGCGATAGATCTTTCAGCCCACTTATACTTTTTCTGCATAATCCATCATACAAAATGTAATCAAATGGAAAAGTCTCTTTTTAAAACTTGTTTTATTAGTTTTAATCTTTTAACTTTATGCATCAAGCAAAAATGTAATTATATGCAACATTCTCTGACTGGAAGAAATTTGTTTAACATTTAAACCTATTTTCTGCACATTCCAGCACATAAAATAAAATATTTTTTTTGTGTTTACACTCACTCTTTCAAATAGATGCAAGTAAAACACAGCAGAAAATAAATAAAATCAAAGACTAGCGGTCCTGTTGTTCTATTTTCACCTGTAAAGCAGGAGTGGGGTAGGCGGAGGTTTACCCTGGTGCAGGTGTGCCGCAGCAGTCAGTTGAAGAATCCGCGAGTTTCTCTGTGAATTTCCCATTACGTCGTAGCGCACTGGGTGCTTGTTTGGAAGTTTAGGGGTTTTTTTCGCTGTAAAAAGAAGTTTTCTTCCCACGCAGTGAGCAGCGGACACTAATGTTTTTGTCACTTTTTACGGAATCAAACTTAAAGTAAGGTCAGTACTTCCACGCTTTAAACGCTGCACGGTCAAACTCTCTCCGCACTCGATATATTATCCATTGTTGATCTGCACACAGCTGTTGCCACGAACGTCGCACTCGCTTACGTCACTGTCATGAGACATTCTCGCATTCTCGTTTTAGTAACGCAGTGTTCTTACGGGAAAGTAACTGTAATCTATTACCGTTTTTGCAACGCATTACAAGTAACGCGTTACTGCCCATCTCTGTTGCCGGCAATCATCAGGAGGTGTATTTAACATCAGCGTCTTCACCAGTTCTCCGCCAGTCTGTCAGCTACCCTATGGTTGTCACCAGGCCATGAAGTCTCTGTTGTATGTTTTGATTGAGACTAACTTTGATCTCTTCTCCCTCCAAGCAGTCATGACACGAGCCCATGTCACACTGAGTTACTCACCTCTTCCACTTGCTGCTAAGCTCACTCTTTGGAATACTCACCTGTCTGGCATCACGCTCCCCTGAATTTCCAGTAGATTACTTCTGAAGCTCTGAGGACTCAAAAATGCAGAAAAAATATAGGAAACTAAAAGAACTGAATGTTGACCAATCCATGTGTTCTTCTAGAACAGGGGTCGGTAACCTGCGGCTCCGGATCCGCATACGGCTCTTTCATCCTTATACTGCGGCTCCACATGGCTTGGGAAAATAAATTGAAGAAATGAAAAGAAAGAAATGTAAGAAAAGAAAGTGTTCGCATGAACATGCTTTTCAGCACCCCTTTATTGACCACTTTCCCCACACGTTTGCTGCACACACACCCGGCTGTAGCTTTCCAGCTCACAGCCCGACACATACCAACACAACAGCAGAGAGAGCACAGACTTTAAGCCAGCGAGGAGTGATTGTGGATGCTGCTCAGGCACGTTCGCATCCACTGCAGAGCACTGCAGACCACACCCCGTCACACACATTAACCATGTAAAATAAACATTTATGCAGATATTTTAATTCATTTAAGAGACTTTCAACTGGGTGTCTTTCTTTTTCGTTATAATTCTTTAAACAGTTCAAAATGTGTGTATTCATTACATAAATAAAATGTAATTTTCTCTTTAGCATTTCATGGATTTAATAAGCAACACACTGTAGTTGTTTATGCAAAGCATAAAAGTAAAAAAATATATATACACAGTTTTATCTTCATTTTAGATGTCAAAAAGTATTTGCAGCTCCCAGTGTTTTCTTTTCCGTGAAACCAGGTCCAAATGGCTCTTTGGGTCTTAAAGGTTGCTGACCCCTGCTGTAGAGTGTAGTGATGTTTTTAACCAAGTCCAGTTTATTATCCATGTATACTCCAAGGTATTTTTAGTCCTCTATAACGTCCACATCAATCCCCTGGATTGAAACAGGGGTCACAGGTTTCCTGGTCCTCCTAAAGTCCACAATCAATTTTTGGTCTTCGGTCACTTTGAGCTGCAGATGATTCTGCTTGCACCACTTGACAAAGGAGTCAACTACAGCCTGGTACACCGTCACATCACCCTCACTGAAGCATCCAACCACCGCAGAGTCATCAGAAAACATCTGAACATGGCAGGTCTCTGTGCAGTGGCTGAACTCTGTGATGGGGAGAGGACAGTCCCTTGTGGTGCCCCTGTGTTGCTGATCACCTTGTGAGACACATAATGTTGAAGAAGCACATTTTGTGTTAGATACTCAAAAATCCAGGAAACAGGAGAGGCATCCACTTGCATCTCAGTCAGCTTATCTCCCAGGACGGTTGGCCTGATGGTAATAAATGCACTGGAAAAGTTGAAAATGACCCTCACACTGCTTGCCAGCTGTCCCAAATGGGTGTAGACACAACTGAGGTGGGACTGGTAGGCAAACTGAAGGAGATCCTGATCTGGCCTGACTATGGGGAACTGCATAGGACAACTCATGAAAATAACATATGTACCAAACCTTTTAACATGAAGTGTCTTCGTAAGAAAATTGAAGAAAAGGCTAGTTTCTTTCAAATTGTATGCTGAATTGAGCAAATATGACTAAAAATGTTAGACGTTGTTAAATATGTGGGTATCTTTCATTTTTAAGACCTGGGTAAATCTCAAAACATCACATTTTTACTGCTCACCTTCAGTTTGCATAAAAAGTGCATAAAAGATTAACCAGTCCAAAGTTAAAATGTTGAACATCATATTGACTTCACGGTTGGACGTCAAAACTGTGGACCAACACTCAAAAAAATGAATGAGGTGGATTGTTCAGTGTATATTAATTATTTATTTTCATTTTACTTAAAATATATGTTTTTGTTAAGTTAACATATGTTTTTCTAATCAAGTCTGGGTAATTGTGTCTATTATTCTCTGTACATAATACTAATGTGTTACTTGATGGCATAACATTTAAGTTAAGTTAATTAGGATCGATATACTTCGTATATCCACAAGGTGGCAGTAATGCAAAAACAGTTGTAATGAAACTGCGAAGAACAACAAGGTTTCTCGGCTTGGGCCTGCTCATGCGCAAGACTTCAAATTTAACTTAAAAACGTTGTTTTGGCGCCAAGCTGCTGTTTCTTTGAGAGGTAAGACCACTTTTTTCTTTGACTATGCTGTGTACTATCTACATGTCGAGCATGGTTATATTTTGCGTTTGTCTTACAAGACATGTTATATCGTTTGCGTGCGCTTGTTCTACATTAGTTTTACTGGGTCCTGGACATGCTTATTTTGTGGACTGTGTAAGAAACATTTTTATTGTTTTTTGTTTTATTAAGGGATTAACTACAGGGGTTCAAGGGGTTATTGTTTCATTTGCTTTCTTGGGATTCCTTTACTGTAATCCGAGAGTCATAAATAGGGTTGCCAACTCCCTGAAAAATAAATAAGGGACACCTCGTGGCCAGGGCCGGTGTTCCAGATCAACTGGCGTTTAGATCAACTGGCGTTGGTCGAACAGATGTGTGGCAGTCTTACGTTTGAATTCGTTTCATGCACAATACATTTGTACCTTTTCAATTTTGTCTGTTTGTGCGTCATGCAAATAAACCTTTGAACTGAATGAAATGATATCATGTATCTATTTTGGACCACATTTGTAAAAAATTCCAAATTAGATACACAAAGTCATAGGAATCACCACCCCTGTTCATCATGATCTTAATATTTTTGCCCATAAGAAAAACGTCTTGAACAAAAATGACACATCAATATTTCATTAGTGTTGTCACATCACATCCTGTAAGCATAGTCTGTCTGTCTTTTCTCTGCAAACAAACATTTTAGAGGTGGTAGTTATATACAGTCTGTATAAGTGTGGTTAATCCAATAAACATTTGTAAGGAGATGGCAGTTACTGTGAATTTACAGCAGTTACATAACGTTAAATATAGAGAACATACAAATAAATTATTTATAAAAATCAGAATTATTAAAATTAGGAGATTTAGTGAAACTACCGACACTATTAATTATGTTTAAGGCTAAAAGTAATATTTTGCCTTCTAAGTTAGAAAGAGTATTTTTAACATGTTCGGGGGGAGAAGACAGCAGAAGGAAATTTTATTTTAAGCATCAGCTAGCTAGGACAACACAAAGATTAATGAGTCCAACAGTGAGGGGTATACAACTGTGGAACTCTCTTCATTATAATTCAAAGAATTGTATAAATTTACATTGTTTTAAAAAATGTTACATGTCTAAAACAATAACTCAATATGAAGAATGTGAATGAAAATGGAGTTAATTGAATAAGGATCCATTATTTTTTGCTTCATTTATTTTATTTACTTATCTTTTCTCCTTGTTACTATGTGGAGTGGTATATTCTGATTGTAAATTTGTTGTTTGGTTTGAGTTAGGACTGGAAATAAGTGTTCATGTTAGTTTGTTCCTTGACTTTTGGTGCCCACTTGCAATATAAGTTGGATTGTAGATGGGGGGGGTGTTTAATAAGAATATATTCTTCTGCCTGCTCCTTTTCACACATGGTTGCAGTGCTTTACTGACAGAAAGTGTAGTTGGTTTGTTTGAAAGAACTAACTGTGGAAACTGTTGACCAAGTGTGAAATAAATAAATGAAATGAAATGAAATTAGTAATAAACAGTCCCCAAAACTTGCATATGATCTTCAATTTGGAATCCATCTACTGACTATCACATAGCAGCTGGAGCAGTCTCCAATGGAGGTGAGTCCACTGCTGTCACCTGTGGCCAAGAACCATAGCCTACTACTAGATTAACTTGTGACACACATCTGCACGTGCTTCTATGATCACATTGAGTAGAGGCTGAGTGGCTGCACTTACACCTGGTGCATTCAAATCCACCTACAAACATGTTGAAAGACAACATGCCAGCAATGTGGATTGTCAACACTAAAAACAATCAGTAAGCAAAGACAACAGGGATCAATTGTTTCTGTTTATTATCCAGCCAGATTAACTTGTGACACACATCTGTAGCTGGCTCTATCACCACATTTGAATTCGTTTTATGCACAATACATTTGTAACTGGCATTGTTTTCCATCCTTTCCAAAAAACCGTTCAACTACATGACATGCAGTTTTGCTTATTTTGAGCTTATCATACACTTGAAGATTCCAAAATCAGCGCTCCTTTTGTTTATATCATTTCACAGCAAAGACATATGTATTCAACAAATATATTACACATTAATGTTTGACTACTGTTCTCACAACACATTCTGTCAGCACAGTCAGCATGTCTATCCCTATTGTGGAATATATTTTCAATGACCTTTCCCAGGTATGTTGTGCCAGTGGTGAGAGAAGCTCAGGTGCAGAAACTGATCAGTGTGTAAGATCACCAAATCGATACCTAAGACGGGAACACCTTGAATGGGTTACTTAAACATCACTGGGTGAAATGTCACTTTGATGCACCAACAGAAAACTTGTAGTTCACGTAACCTGCATGCCTTTGCACTTTAAAGAGACTGGAGCACCTAAAAGACGCATGAAAACATAGACTGATTCACAGATAAGGCTTTTGCACAGAAATCTACAGTACCTGCACATCTGAACATGTTTAACTGCTTCACTCAACAGCCTGACGTCAGATGAATGACTCTGATCTAATTTTTCCTGCAGATTGAATGTACCTTCTGTGCAAATTGGTACCATACAGTGTTCGTGGACTTCACCTGTAAAGAAGGCAACTACAAATGTTGTGCATGCCAAATAAACATGAAAAAAGAGATCCCTGTTGTCTTTGCTTAATGATTGTTTTTAGTGTTGTCAATCCACATTGCTGGCATTGCATCTTTTAACATGTTTGTAGGTGGATTTGAATGCACCAGGTGTAAGTGCAGCCACTCAGCCTCTACTCAATGTGATCATAGAAGCAGGTGCAGATGTGTGTCACAAGTTGATCTGGCTGTAGGCTGTGGCACTTGGCCAGAGGTGGCGCTGGTTGATTCGAGTCCATGTTAGTGCACACAAAGTAAACTGCACGCTTTAGTTGTGAAGCAAAAACGCTGAAACCGGAGAAATAAAACGTGCGAGGGGAACGATAACGACGACAAGAGTCTCCCGATCGTTTACTCTTGCTGTCCTGTGAACAACATCGGCGTGGTGTTAATTGTTTGCCGTTTTCGCGATCGCGTCGCGCATGAGACTATCACCAGGTAAACTCGCGACATTTTTAAACATTTTGTTGTTCAACAGCATCAAGACTGACGGAGTGTGTTTGAGATAACCTCACAAGTGTCACAGATGACACATTTGGCGGTTTTTTTTTTTTTTTTTGCTGGTTTGTCGGTAGCAGCTCCTGAAACGCAAGTCTGCCACACATCTGTTCGACCAACGCCAGTTGATCTAAACGCCAGTTAGGAGGGCAACCCAGTTGTCTTCACCCTTCCCAGTAGTGGTGCAACGGATCACGGTTGATCCGAAATCCGAACCGATCCCACTCCACGGTTCGGTACGCACGTGATCCGAAGATTCGAAAAAGAAAAAAGTATGTGTATGGTGCGGTGGTCAGTGTGTCAAGCGGTAGTTATGGTCAGCGCTTCAGTCCAAGTAGCGGAGCAGAGGAGTTTGTGGCATTTAAGCAGCCCTTTGCTGCCCAGTCCGACCGGGCTAAAGCTATTACAAAAGCTAATGGGGTGTTTAGCTGCAGACGGGAGGCCGTCCTCTGTTGTGCAAAACAAGGAGTTTAAATTGTGATGAACATGCTGGAGCCACGCTATGATATCTCGTTGCGCGTCCACTTCAGTGACAAGATCCTTCCAAGCATGTATGAGCAGGAGAAGTTTAAAGTTATGGCTGAACTGTCCCAGGCATCTTCTGTTGCTCAAACTACAAATGGGTGGAGCTCCAGGTCAACGGAAAGCCACGTGACCGTGACCGCTCGTTATATCACAGCGGAGTGGTAGATACAAAGCCCTGCACTGCCCTATAGATTACATTAGATTAGATGAAACTTTATTTGTCCCTCGGGTGGGTTCCTCCGGGAAATTCAGTTTCCAGTAGCACAGCACCAACAGAAGTTGCAGAATGTGAGCAGAAATATACCATATTTACACATATATATATAAATACAGAGAATACAAAAGGGATAAATAGAATAAATAGGAATAAGAATACAAGGGAACGGCACATTTCAAGTATTGTGAGTCTATTACACCGTTGGATATTAACAAAAACTATTGCACAGTGAAAAGGCACTACAGCTACTTGTTCCCCCCTCCTCTGTCCCCGTTTCCCCTCCAGCGAGGAGTTAAACAGTTTGATGGCCTGTGGGACAAAGGACTTTTTAAGTCTGCTGGTCCTTGACTTTGGGAGAAGCAACCTGTCACTGAACAGACTCCTCTGGTTGTTTATGGCCGTGTGCAGAGGATGCCCAGCATGGTCCATAATGTCCATATTGCACCTTAATTTGTTTTTATATAAGTGTGTGGAATGAGTCTTCAGTTGAATGTTTTTTAATAGACAAAAAATATTTAAATAAGTTAACGGCGAGTAGAATTTTTGTCTTTTTTTTCTATTTTTGCTGATCCGAAAATTGATCCGATCCGTGACTTTAAAACCGTGATCCGATCCGAACCGTGAGATTTTTGATCCGTTGCACCACTACTTCCCAGTGTGGTGAATTTTGTAGCTCTTTTTTTTTGTGTGTGAAATTATTTTTTAACCATTTGACTTGAAGTTGATTTAAGTAGATGCATATTCTTTGTGATATGACCATATGGGAAACAAATGATCATTTAGCCATTTATTTTTAGCTCAAAATGACAACATTAACACAATAAAACAGGTCTCTTTCTTAAACAGAAGCCTGTCATGCTTAACTTTTGAGAATATAAGTAAATCTTTCTTTAAAAGAACTCTGTCCTGCTTAACTTAAAATTATATAAATTAATAGAAAACAATAGAACGAAAAACATTCTTGTAACAGTGCACATATAGTGCTTTTAGTACAATTGACTTCAGTTGAGGTATTATTTCAGCTTTTCTAATGCTAATCAGCTGCTGCCGTTTGTAAACCCGCTTGTTCCCATGATTACGCATCATAACTCATCATTATTATTCATCTATGTATTACTTTTATGTATTAGTCATCTACTTGTTGTAATCATCTATCCTTGCAGTTGTTTATTACACAAAATAAATTATATTATCACACTTCTGGCCACATAGCGCTGATATTCACTGCACATGCCCATATTAAAAAAACAAACAAACCAGTGTTTACATACCATATCTGCTTCTGCCGTGGCCTGGTGGACAAAAAATTGGTTAAGGGTTCCCCGAGCTTTCACGCCCCTCATGTTCTTCATGTGCCCACCATTAGAAGCACACCTATTGAAAAAGTGCACACAGTGCAGTGCGCTTTATAGGTGTTATCGTGCACTTTTCCAGCCAGGTGTTTTCCTTTTCCCATTCCTCCCAGTACTTTTGCAGCCTTTTTTTTTCTTTCTCTGAGGGGAACAAACATTGCTGGTCTAAGTACTGTCGTCCGAGACTTGCACCGCAGTGTCGGCGTTTGTTTCTCTGTTGGCCATGCTTCTTGTTGTGGTCACCTTTCCTCGACCAATGAGACAAGCGGTAATCTGAATTGTCATACTCGAATTGTCATAAGTGTGCTGTCAGCTCATTGGTCACAAAGCAGGAAGGGGCTGGGAATTATGTTTTCAAACAAAGCGTTAATTCCATTAACATTTATAGACTACTTTTGATTCTCACTGTATTACGGGACAAAGTGCGTCCCTTATTAGCTCAATACGGGACATGTACTTTTGTTTCTAAATACGGGACGATTCCGTTTTTTAAGGGACGGTTGGCAACCCTAGTCATAAATATCGAAGAGGATAGCAAGGATAGCATAAAGTGACATTTAAAATCCAAAACGTCGAGGGCGAAAGCCACTGTGACACAATTGTTATGCTCTATCAGTAATCTGTATTATGTAAAAATGGTCTGTAAATACAGCATGTTTCCTAGCGGAGTTATACATAACATAGTTATAAATTACAGTTTGTTAAATCACACACTTAATTTTTTAAATAAAATTATTCACGACATATGAGTGGGCAGACAATGGAGGTCGACAGACCTGGTGATAATTGCTTCTATAGAAAGTTAGCACATGGCAGTGTCAATCTCTTGCTTTTCTTCTGAGTAGTATTTTATTTAGTTGTAATTCAATCAATAATTTGCTTCTTGAAATTAAGTAATGAATTTCTTGTTTTACTTTATAAATTTCAGATCCGGGCCTTTACCTGCTCCCTCCTGTACTGATGTGGTGTATGTGGTACTGCTGAGCTTGTATGTGGTATGTGAACTGTTATACTTTTAAAAACAAAACTGTTTTATAAGTTAAGTTTTCTTTAGTGACCCATCACATGCCCCTGTTATTTCTTCTCCAGATCTGAACCATTGTAAAGGTTGCAGTTCAAGGGCCTGAGGTATGAAATTCTTTTCAGATCAGCTGTGATCAATATTTTTTGGAACTTGATAAATAACAATAAAAGCTGTAATGGCTCCATTAGCATTTTGTGTAAATGTTTGTGTTAAAATTATAGCTTTAATGAGGTCTTTCTACATCAGTTTTAGTTATAAAGTATGTATTTGTGTACATATAGTATGTATATTTACAGTACAGTATGTTGTGTTTGTTGACATGTTTTCAGGTGGAAGCAGAATTTGTGAGGATTACTACTGCTCCACTTGTTCCAAGGCTTTTTGCACAACCTGAACAAAACACTGACAAGCTCATAAAAGTCTTCAAGAAAAAAGGAGGCGCTGCAGGGAAGAAAATTAGACAAATTTTGGCCCCAGCCACACAGGTGCGTTATTCTGTTGGTAGCAAAATATTATGGATAATAAGATCACTTTCAAATTTAACAGCTAGTGTATGGTAGCTGCACAGTGTACTTACATTTATATTAAGCAAGACAAAGTTTGGTACTCAAAACTTTGGAAAATTAAAATGACCTAAACATAAGTAAAATCTGATCCCTCAATTTCGGGTTAAACCATAAGTGAATGTTTTTATGTTAAAGATCAGTTTTTGAATGCAAAAAAGATGATGTATTAGTTTGTCTTTACCTCCATTATCGACATATATAATGTGGTGGAAACCCTGCCCAACAGGTTAACTATTCATGTCCATGTGATGATTAGTTGGTCTTGTGTACATGTCTATCTGTGCAGTGGATATGTCATTCATTTTGCGTATAATGTGAGTTTGTGTCATCCTAAAGTATATCTGTTTCCTCTTCCTGTATCTCTGCCACTCTCTACAGAAGCAAACTATTGAAAAGGGGAGGGAGTGTGTCCTTGGGGCACTACCTTTTTACCTGAATGAAGACCCAAGCATCCTCTTCAAAGAATAATTGGTTGGTAATTTTAGTTTAGTTTTTTATCTGTATTAAACCAAATTTTGAATAACTAATGTTGTTGCATGTTGTAATGTTGTTGTTGTAATTTGCATGGAACCTGTTTAAATGTTGTGGGGAATCTTCTTGTATACCCAAACTATTTATATTTATTGTTGAATCTGTAGTCTAAAATAGTGGCGCACTGGGGTGCATGTTCCTAATATTGTGTTTACTTCATTAAAGGGTAGCTTTGGCTTTTTTTTTTTCTTTTTTTTTTTAACTGGACGCCATTTTTCTATGTTTTTGTGTCTAACCTACAGCTACAGCTGTTCAGAGGGAGCTGGAACAAATTACCCTTGCTATCTTCACCATTGAAAGAGCTGATGCCAACACTCCTCCAGCCGATGTGGGTATAACCATCTAGGGTGTTCTGCATGACCTGGAAGACATGGCCTCTGCATGTGCACTCTTAATGGGTGGGATATATGCACTGACTCTCAGTTAACCTCAAGACTGAAAGCTTTCTTTGAAGTACTTCAGAAGCTCTTCCTTCATCTGTATGTCAGCAGACTCTTGACCAAGGTACAGATGCTCAAGAATAAACTGAATGAATAAGCAAACCCTTAATTTGGATGATTAATGTTCTGTCAGATGGACAGAAGTTTTTCGGAGGCTGAATGGGAATAAAATGGTAATTTGTTGAAAATGACAGATAAAGGGAAAAACTACATTTAAGAGAAATTTAATTTTGAAAAGTTTGTAAACTACTACAATTTGAGAGATTTTATTCTTGTGGGGGGGCTAGTAAGAGACAATCAAAAGTATTGAGATTTAAAGAATTTAATTGAGAGATGATACTGCACCAGAGATGTTGAAGGGTGGTGTGTATATTAGCGTTCAAGGCATATTGTTATGAGGTGGAAATATGTTCATATATCTGTTTGTGCTACATTGTGTGCATTGTAAAGGTAATTGCAATACATACTAAGAATAAGGGTAAGTTAGGAATGCAGGATGAATTCAAGTTTTTTACCCAAACACTGGTAAAAAACCAGTGTTGATGAATTCAAGTTTTTTACCCAAACACTGGTAAAATAAACGTTGACGGTGGCAAGTGTTAAATAGTTACTGTTGTGCTGTTGCAAAAAAACTGAAAGCTGACAAGCTGTGTTATTGTTAGACCATAATGCTGGCATGTTTTATTAAAGTTTTATTTGGGATGGTGATATAATTTTCTTTGATTGCTAATATCAGTGGACTATTTATCATCATTATTATTAGTATTATCATCATCATTATTATTATTATTATTATTATTATTATTATTATTATTACTTCTTTTTTTTTTAAATTGTGGCTGTTGAGGTGGACACTTCACTTTGCATTGTTAAAGGAAAGCACTTCATTGGCGTTGTGTTACTGGACTGACCCTAAGCAATCATTGCAAATAGCAACTTTGCTATCCATTTTAGACACTTAAAGAAAAAACACTCCACAGACCTTACTAGCATCACATGTGCATAACTCAAGTGTCATCTTATCAACATGTTATGTGGTCTTCAATGTTTTTTTCTTCTATTTCTGGCAGATACAGACATTTAATTTAAAGTCTTGATGTTGCATCTGTCTACATACTGTTAGTTACTAACCATAATGAGCTGTTGTGTTTTATTTTGGACTGGGTTTAGACAAATGCTCACTGAATGTGTTGGCAATAAAGGAAATTTAAAAAAATAAGTTGGATGTACTTAATTCATTTGTGTGGAACCTGTTGACAAAATAGATTTATGTAAAACTAATTAGTAAATCACAAGGTGGCTGAAAATATAATATTTGAATTAATCTAACTTAAATTTAACATTTTACTGCCACAAATAAGAAATGTGTTTAAAAAAACTAATCTAAACTATCTAACCTGTAAATATATTATTTATGTTCATACAACATAACTTGATTTAGGTAGTATTAAATACCTCTTGTTAATCTTAAGTAGTTTATTTAAATTAGATGAGCTAAAGATTTTTTGCTTTAAACTAACACAATGCAATTTCGTGAAACCTGTTGACAAAATAATTTTAAAGTCAACATTTCATTTTTTTGAGTGAAGTTTGGATATGTACAGAATTGGTCATGGACTTAAAGACTTAATATAAACATTGAACGATGTCCAGTGTTTAGTAGAGGGAGTCTGACTGTATGTTGTTACTGGGCGGTGGAGTGGGGGAGAATTTGTAGCAATCACATACAAGAATATCAGCAGAGCAGGGAATCAATGTGGACAATGCGCATCAACATTGAAAGTCCTGTCTCAGGTCCTCAGTTCTCCAGAGTAGGAGTGTACCTGGATAACAAAGCAGGTATTTTTTCCTTCTACAGCATCTCTGAAACCATGACTCTCCTCCACAGAGTCTGCTGGACTTTCTCGTTACAATGCTGGAGACACTGCTGAGTTCATTAAAATGAAATGAGATCCTTTTCTATTTATTAAAAATACTATTGTCTGTGTTTCAAAGAAACAGAAAACACTCTAATTCACGAAGCTTTCATAATGTTTTGAGCTTTGATCTATATTTTAATGTTAAATGATAAATTTATCCAGGTTTCTCCAAAGTACCAAACTTTATGTCAGGACTTGGGTTTTGTTAGACTGACCTGATGAGGGCAGTATTACGCCTTTGATACTTCCAGCCTAAGATCGAAGAAAATAGCGGAAATGACGCCACTGAGAGCTTGCATCGCGAGTTACGTTTGAAGACTTTAATTTGGCGGTATCAGTTGTTGTCGCAATAATGTCTTCAGTCCAGTATCTGAGAGAGGTTATCAAGGAGAGATTAACTGCTGCCGCAGAACAAATCTTCTCAGAGTTTGAAAAAACGATCGTCCGGTATGAGGAGGAGATCAGTCAGCTAAGACCGCTGGATACCAGACCCGGGATAAAGTCACACAATACAGGTATGTAAACTTGTGGAGGAATGGGGGTTGCGGGATCCTCGCGGGAACTCAACTCTGCTAAGATTTTACAATGTGCGCTTCACACTACCGTAACTTATCGACTATTTAAGCTAGAAAAAGAAATTACACGGTTACTGAAAGAAGAGAGGCTGAGTTTTACGGGGATATTTGGTGTATTACGGTAGCACAAACCGCTCGCAAGCTACTGCTGCCTGAACCAAGATTCACTAACTTAATCCCTCGACCATTTGGGCAAGGGAGACATTTCAAACGGTTACTGAAAGACAAGAAGAAGAGCTTTACGAAACTTTACGGTGCATCATTAGAAAACACGAGCAGTGATGGTCCAATCACATGTAAGAATTGATGGCGCACGGAGAAGAGAGGCGGATATGGAAAAGTGGCAACGCTCCAAAAAGGCCTCGAAATTTAGAAAACTGAGTGGCCATTGCTCAAAAACTTTATTGTACATATTTAGTATAGTTCATGTTTAAAGTTGATGTTGTGTTACATTTTGTTCCTGTTGAATATCAGTTTCCACTTAACTATAAATCTGAAAAAAACAGAGTCCCCTTTTTTTCACTTTAAACTGTTGTTTCATTGCCATAACAATACGATAATGTAAAATGAGTGCCAGATATTGAAAGCTGAGGTTGTTCTGAAAAGGGGGCAAAAGAATTTACTTTTAGTTTGATTTCTGGCCCGTTTACAGCCAAAATGACCAAAAATTACCAGGCGGCCTAAATGATGCTTGGTCAATAGCTTTCATTATCATATTCAGATCATGCTGCTGTTCATTTGTTTATTTTGTTTGTATTTGCGCATTTTGTGATGATCACTGACGTTCACTTTTAAAAATTAGACCCCAGACGACTTTAAGGTTATCAGCGTCACCCAGTGAAAAAATGGCCAGGGGTGAGTGTTTCTGTGGCAACATCTGCAAGAACGCAAGAGGCCGTGAAACCATAAGCTTGGTTCTCAACTCCCTTTTAATTGTTCTTGATCTTTCTTATCATCACATTAGTTACTGATTTCTTGTGTCCCTTTGCTGAACACGAAGGTCTGGATGATCAGCAGGTCTTTGACCAGAAGAGGAGCTCCAGTCTCCACCAGCAGGACCCAGATCCTCCACAGACTAAAGAGGTACAGGAGGAAATCTGCAGCAGTGAGGAAGGAGAGCAGCTTGAACTGAAGCAGGAGGCTGAAGACATTGATGTGTGGACCGGAGAACAGCTGGATTTGTTGTGTAAACCTGGAGTAGAGCTGACCACAACAGGTTTGCAAAACTGTAATATACAGATTTCATAATACAGACATTAATATGACTCGTATCAAAAAGTCAGGTGATGGGCTGCAACAATAGAATAGTGTAATGGGCTACAGTGTTCTGCATACCCTCAAAATGACAGTGAGTTCACTGGTACTCAGATGGTCTTCAGAGTCACCAGCTCAAAATAGCGCAACTTTGGGATGTGGTGGAATTTGAGATTTGCATCACGGATTTGTTGGATGCTTGGTCAATCGCTTTCATTATCATATTCAGTTCATGCTGCTTTTGATTTGTTTATTTTGTTTGTACTGGATTTTTTTGTGGAAACCTGGAGTAAAGCTGACCAGAATAGGTATGTAAAACTGTAATATACAGATTTCATAATACTGAAATGAATAAGACTCGTATTAAAACATTAGGTGATGATATCAGAGTTAACTCCTCATGAAGAGAGCTCACAATGACACGTGCATTACCACCTGGCATACTGCCTCACCTAAGACATGTTTTCTGTTAGCACAGTAAAATAAAAACTGGGTTTAAAATCTTCTGTTGTTTAATAAAAAAAAACAAAAATTTCCTCCATATAGATTTAAGTCAAGTTGACCCAGAACTGTACGCAGAATGTAGAAAAATGCCCACAAGGACCAAGTTGGAGTAGCGAGCTGTACGCCTCATAAATTATGACTTTCTGCATGTAAACAGAATTCTTCTCTGTTCACTGCATGAGAGAGAATATTTAAATATCGCTCACATATCTGAGAGACCTGCTCACAGTGTTACTTTTTTCTTGTGTGTTGTGTCCGTCAAGACCTCCCACAGCAACATGATTGTAAGGAAAACTGTAGCCAGGAGAGGAACTCCAGTCTCAACCAGGAGGACCCAGATCTTCCAGAAACTAAAGAGGAACAGGAGGAAATCTCCCTCAATCAGGAAGAAGAGCAGCTTTCACTGAAGCCAAAAACCAAAGATGTCATCGTCTGGACCGGGCAGGAGCTGGGCATCATGTGGAACCCTGAAGTAAAGTTGGAAAGAATAGGTATGCAAAACTTTAATAGACAGACTCAGTTTTGTGTTAAGAAATCTAACTCCTGTTGGATCCTTATCAGACCTCAGAAGTATGTTATAGAGACACATGGAGAATCTAAGGTCCAACTTCAATAAGGAAACATGATGTAATATTCTAAGAGCCAAAATGTCTAGCCCTCACAGTGTCGCCCCTGTCAGGACTGTCCTATGTTGGAAATAATTAAATTGAGTACAAGAGGAAGACACCCTACACTGAGTTGAAACATCAGCTTGTTATTTATTCCTGCATATACATTTTTGCCATTCATAGTGTCACTTTGTTTGTCCCTCACGAATTGCAGTCGTCACTCCTTCGCCTGTGCTGCGCCCCTGCACCTGCAGGCACATTTACTGTGAATATCAAATTTAATAACAGGAAATAAACTAGGCATGTAATACTTTTCTTTCTTTTTTGGCCACATTTTTCAAGTGACCTATATTTGACAACAGCATATAAAAAATAAAATAAAACTCTAAATTATGTTTTTGGCGTGCTATCTCAATGTTTTCAGTAGCCCCCATATGTAGGGATGGGTATCGAAAACCGGTTCTTGTTGAGAACCGGTTCCCACTGTTTCAATTCCTTGGAATTGTTTGCCATTTTTGCAAACGATTCCCTTATCGATTCCAGTCGCCCCGAATGACGTCACCGCGTTCGGAGCGTCATTTACCTGGCAGGAAACATGGCGGCTCAAACGCTAAAAAGTTTGGTCATACTTTACGAGAACGGATGACAACAGGGCAACTTGCAATACTTGCAAAGCAGATATTTCATTTAAGGGAGGAAACACTACGAATATGCAAAAGCATTTGCTCACAAAACACGCGATGACCTCAAATGAACGTCGTGTTTTTAATTCCGCTCCGGACTCGTGAATCTCAACCCAGCAGCAGCGGTAACGTTTGCACGTCCTCTCCCGTTAATGCGGCAGGTAAATAATCAACTAACAGTGCATATTATGTTAGCGCGATCTGCCTTATTACAAAACCTGCCATTACTGTGCATTTAGGTGACCATGATGAGAGAGACAGAGTCTGGCTGGCTCAGATGCTGGCAGTTGTCGCTGCAGTCTACCGGTAGCGTCTCCTTTCAGGCCAGGACAGACAAATGTCACCGAGCAGTGACTAAGTTTGTGGTTAAAGGCATTTGCCAGACTAGATGCCCCCGATTTTCGGTAAGTGAATGTGTTTAATTGTAGGCAGGGACATTACTGGATATTCTTGTGTAATTGCTACAAAATAATTTATTTTATACTTTGTTATTGCTACAGAAGAATATTTATTTTATTATTTTACATTTACAATTTTTTTTCCCCGGGGACCCTGTGACACCCCATTGAAGAGCCATAGGCTGGATCTCTTAAGGATCTCTTAAGATCTCACTGTTGGGTTTGTAAGGCCATGTTACTCCCAAATTTCTATCTTGTTCAAAGAGAAGATATAAAACAAAGTTTTAAGCTAATCGACCTTAGTGTTCTCCATTTTAAAAAAAAAAGGAATCGATAAAGAATCGAATCATTATACAGAATCGAAAATGGAATCGGAATCGTGAAAATCTTATCAATACCCATCCCTACCCATATGGCCACCCATATGAAAAAATTCTGGAGCCGCCCCTGTACATTATGACTGAGTACATCCACTGAACCTTTTGTGGCTAACATAATTATCCCCATTAGGGCTGAACGATCAATTTAAAAATAAAATATATCAATTTGAAACTAAGCTTTTAGCAAACCACACAACACTATGATAGGTGTGTCCTTGTGCCATGTGTTTCTGGGTTTTTCTTTCTTCTTCTGTCCCTTTGGATTCCAGCACAAGCCCTGTGTAGTGATGTTATTGGTGGACTTCCTGAGGGTGATGGGCGATATATTCACGCATGCGCAGAGTTTTTGATATGCAGAGCAATGTAATCATGCATAGACTGATTTGCACCTTTACAACACAGACTTAGTCCAAACATGGACAAAGTAATTTCCCCCTAAAAATTAGGGATGGCAGCATTAATGCAGCGTTAACACGGTCATCGCGATTAACGTGGTTAAAATTTTTAACTCGCTCAACCCATCTGGAGCACAAAATGAACAAACTTTGGACAAACTACCCAAAGTGCGTTGACAGAGACATTTCAGGGATTTTGACAACACTAGAAAATATAAAGGCTTTAAACAAGATGAAAGAGGTAAACCTAAGGATGTAACCAAAGCTGTGTGCTGCTTGTGCAGACGTGTCGTGCGAGCAAAGTACTTAAACACGATTAACTTGCATGAGAACGTACATGTCCACCATCCTGCTCAGTATGCTAGGCTATCACCAGCTTCTACAGCTCTATCAACAAGCACTCAACTCCCACTATGATTTGTGGATAAATAATTCTTTAGCTTGTGTAACACAACCTTTTTCACTCATTTCCAATCTGTTTTATTTATATAGGGAAATAATCCCAACAACAGTGTCCTGAAGGGGCTTTATACTGTGAGGTAAAGACTCTACAATATTAGAAAGAAACCACAACAATCACACACAACACCCTGTGTTACGTTTCCCTAAAAGGTCCGGGGGATGAGGGAAAGTAACAAAAAGTGTCTGGGTTGAAAAAAGGAGGTGGGGAGGCTCTGAGCGACATGCTTACCATGTGGAGACCTGCTAATGGCTAAGGTTACCTTGTAATTTCTCAAATATATGTTTTGCTTTTTTATCTGTCCCTTCAGATTTTCCACAACATGACTGTAAAGAACAGGAGGATCCTTCGCAGATTAAAGGGGAAAAGGAGGAACTTTGTACCACTGAAGAGGGAAAACCGTTTGTACGAAAGCAAGAGACTCAAACTTTTCCTGCTCGTAAAGAAAGTGACCACAGTGAACCAGACCTAAGCAGTGACCAGCTCCTTTCTCACAACTATCCTGACACAGATCAGGACGAAAGCAAGGATGGTAAATCAGACAGAAATAAGTCGGAGCAAATCGTATCAGGCCTGTCAGTTCAAAATTCCAAGACAGTACATTTATGTAGCACCTGTGGAAAAAAATTTAATACTACAAAAAACTTGAATCGACATATGAAAATTCACACAGGTGAGAAGCCACATTCTTGTAGCACCTGTGGGAAAAGATTTCGTCGGAAGTCGCACTTGACTAGACACATGCAAATTCACACAGGTGAGAAGTCGCATTCTTGTAGCACCTGTGGGAAAAGATTTAATCGGAAGGAACATTTGAAAATGCACATGGAATGTCATGCAGGTGAAAAACGATATTCCTGTAGCACTTGTGGGAAAAGATATAATGTAAAATCAAGTTTGAAAACCCACATGCGAATTCACACAGGTGAGAAGCCACATTATTGTACCACTTGTGGGAAGAGCTTTAGTCAGAAGGGGCAGTTGAATAGTCACATGCAAATTCACACAAGTGAGAAGCCATATTTTTGTAGCATATGTGGGGAAAGATTTAATGTAGTAACAAATCTGAAAATACACATGCAAATTCACAAAGGTGAGAAGCCACACTCTTGTAGCACCTGTGGGAAAAGATTTAGTAGGAAGTCACACCTGACTAGACACATACAAATTCACACAGGTGAGAAGCCACATTATTGTACCACTTGTGGGAAAAGCTTTAGTCAGAAGGGGCAGTTAAATAGTCACATGCAAATTCACACAAGTGAGAAGCCATATTTTTGTAGTATATGTGGGGAAAGATTTAATGCAGTAACAAATCTGAAAATACACATGCAAATTCACAAAGGTGAGAAGCCGCACTCTTGTAGCACCTGTGGGAAAAGATTTAGTCGGAAGTCACACCTGACTAGACACATACAAATTCACACAGGTGAGAAGTCGCATTCTTGTAGCAGCTGTGGGAAACGATTTAATCGGAAGGAACATTTGAAAATGCACATGGAATATCATACAGGTGAGAAACGATATTCCTGTACCACTTCTAGGAAAAGGTTTACTCTAAAAACATATTTAAATGAACATGCAAGAATTCACACAGGTGAGAAGCCGCATTCTTGTAGCACCTGTGGGAAAAGATTTACTCTAAAAGCATATTTAAATGAACACATGAGAATTCACACAGGTGAGAAGCCGCATTCTTGTGACACCTGTGGGAAAAGCTTTACTCAGAAGGGGCAGTTGAATAAACATGTGCAAATTCACACAGGTGAGAAACCACATTGTCGTAGCACCTGTGGGAAAAATTTTGTTCTTCAGTACAGTTGAAAATGCATATAGGAAACCATGCTACATGCTAAGTTTCATTGTTAGAAAATTTTGACGGTAAAACACAAAGTGTTTGGATCTTTTTATAACTTGTTTTGTTGTTTGTGGGCTTTGTCTTGGCTAAAGACTCTCTTTGGTATGGCCTTGACAGTGCTTGAGATATTTTGTGTGTCTTGATGCAAAAGATTTCTCAAAAATAGAAAACACTAGAAAATAGCTGTTTAAAAAAATGTCTGTGTACATATCGAGGAATGGAGGGATAGGAGTGACAAAATGAACTGATTAAATACACCATTAAATAATTAAATTCAATGTGTCAATAATCAGGGGGTTGGGGTAAACACTGTTCGAGTCAAAACCATTGCTTTGGCCGGGTTGCCATTCTTTTTTTTCTGGGCGTTTCTCCACACCAGCAACTGGCATGTGGAAACTAACTGAACTGTACTTTGAAATACCCTGTTTGTGTGTCACCAAGTACACTTTTAATATTTTTTTTAGCCGAGAATGTAGTGGTTTAATCTTCAGATATACGGCTGGTTTGTCAAGATAGAGCCAGTTTGCAAAATGCCTTCGATGATTTCGGAGATGTCCGCCCAGCCCAGTCTCACGGAAAAGCCTGTGATAGACCCGCTCGCCTTGCAAGCGCATGAAGCATAAACTCTATTAAAAGAGATAACATTGGTGTTTCCTTCATGTAGTAACTGTTAGGTTTAACTGCACCAGGCTTGTTAGACACTATGAAACACATACAGACTTCAAGATGTTTGATGATGTAGTATTGTTTATTGTGAATATTAATCATGAGGGTAAACAGGTAGTCCAGGTGCTGCCTCAGTCTAACGATACCCATTCAAAACACATTCCTCCAAAATGTGGTGCTTCCAGTTGATTTTCAACAGAAAAGATCGAACCTGCTCCGACAGTTTAAGTTTGTGTTCTGTCAGCTGCAGACTCGCTGCTGTTTAAAAGTTTGAGAGCAAAGATTAGATATAAAACAAACGTCAAACATAGACTCAGTCTACGTACACATTTGATATGAGGTCAGCCCTTACAGTGTCTGTGTCCTGTTTTTAAGATCATATATGTAAAATAGCTGCTTAGATCCTGAGGTTACCATGGTTACTGCATAAGCTACTGTGAATTAAACAGCTGGCACTGCGGTAACTTTATGAATGTTTCTGTTTTTCATTGCAAAAGAACTGTATGACTTGGTTAACTTGGATAAATTATAGTTTAGGAGTATCAACGATAATGCCTACGTGAGCTGTGTGACTTTAAACCACTATACTGAAGTAAATAGGCTATTACTGAAATACACGTGATATATAATAAATTAATATATAACTGTGGTGATGCTATTAACATGTTTAGTTATAAAAGACACCTTCTTGCCTTTAGTCTCATTCTTGAGCATTATTAGTTTTCTTCTAACATCCAGATGTCTACATGTTTCATAGTTTCTAACAAGCCTTTTACAGTTGAACGTAACATGACAGTAACACCAACATTAAAAAAATAACACCTCACATAAATCATGTTTTTAATGTTAGTTTTAACTCAAATTTCACTGTAGAAAATCCAACACATATGAACACCAGATAATAAAGAAAAGCAAATGGTTCAGTCTAACATGTGCTCCACTGAGACATTAAACTTCAGTAAGACTATACAGTTATGAAACTTAACTTTAATCTGAGCCAAACCGATTTGCTCAGTTGTAAATACAGTTTTTCTGTCGCTTTGGTGCTTTTCTCACATCACTATTAACATTTGCACAGCAGTTACTGTATTTCTCAAAACAATTGGTGCAAACTGCAAAACCTAGTGGATAACCTGCAAAAGCAGGTCACTTGCTCAAAATCGGTAATCCATTCCTCAAAAGCAAGTATTGATGTCAATGAAACTGCCAGTGTCATCAAAATGAGAAGTCGTGACACCATCTTTATGAACAAGATAGTCAAATGGCTTTGTCATGTTTTCATAATGACAGTGTACAGTATTCTGTGTGTTTTTCAATGCAAAAAAAGGTCAGAACTTTGTGACACTACTTGAAAATGCTCAAGACAGCGCTATACACTTTTTGTACAGCCATGTACAGTAAGATCTACAGTAAAGTTAGACATTCCTGTAATAAGGGAAGTAAGTGAGTACAAGACACTGAATACGTATGTTTCACATTTTTACTGTGTAGGATGTTTGTAATTCTACAACATTTTGCAAAAGAAAAGTACTCTACAGTCACTTATTTAGAATAAACATAAGAAACACCCTTTTGGTAGAGCTGTGCACAAATGTGAACAATATAACAGTACATATTGTAACTGAATCATTCTGGCACATCCAGACGTTCCTGTCTGTCTGCCACATATTTTCATCTACATCACAATGGATATCATCCCTTGCAATGCAGCGAGGAAAGTATCTCCTGTAGTGGCGAATCCACCCTCTGCATGACTCTTCTGTGATGTCGTCACATGCTGCACCCATGGCTGCTAGCAGGACCATTTGCGCATGTGAATGCCGGTCATAAACCTTCCACCTCCAGGCAGAGAAAAACTCCTCTATCAGATTAAGGAATGTGCTGCAACCACTGTCTGACCAGATGTGAGTGGTGAAAACGGACATTATCCCACATAACAACATACTTGTTGAGTTGGCCTCCACCCCTCTCATTCTCAGGCACTATGTCCCTGTAAAGAGTGTCTAAAAAAGTTGTGTATTTTATAGACCAAGAAGAGGAATATGGGTGAGGATGCCATTGTCTGAGATGGCTGCACACATTGTAACATTCCCTCCTGTCCAAAGCGATTTCTTCCACTCCTTCTGCCTTTGGCCAGATTGAAACCCGCCTCATCAACGTATATAAATGTGTGCAGTGGTTCCCTGGCTTCCAGCTCCAGTACACGCTTTAGAGAGCGAGCGAGAGAGAAATGTAACAACTTTTCCTGTGTAACATAATGCATTTTGTATGTTCTGTAAATATATATACAGAATTGCTAGTCTATTGCATGAAACTACACAAAGTAAAACAGTTTATAGTGCTGAACATTAGAGTATACATAGAAGACGATTTTTACCTGTACATACTGGTGACGGATCTCCTTCACTCTTTCACTGTTCTGTTCAAATGGCACTTTGTACAATTGTTTCATGTGCATTTCTTTTCTCTTGAGCACTCTGTCAATTGTTGCAATTGACACAGATCCAATATTGCCAAATACACCTTTATCCTCTATGACAGCGCTTTGAATTTCTTTCTTTATTGCATTGTTTGCATTCACCATTGCACAAATGGCTTCCTCTTGCTGCGGGGTAAAAAGGAGCCCTCTTCCACCTCTGTGAGGTTGTCTTTCAATCCTTTGTGTTGCAGATTACAGTAAAATTACAGTAATGTATGCTAAAAATGAGATATTATGAGATGTTGGATTACTGTCCAGTACTATACATACCTGTTCTCCCTACGAAATGTTTGAATGATTGAATTCACAGTGGTTCTTCCAACATTTGGTTACACCCTCCGACCAGCCTCATCCATTGTGAGGCCGTGATTGACAACATGGTCAACAAGTGTTGCCCTAATTTTATTAGGAATCTGCCTGTATTTGGCGTCTTCTTCCTCTTCCCCTGTTTTGTCCCCCCTGACCTTCCATTTCTGTGTCACAGAATTGTAGAAATGGTAAACACTATGTCCTGCTCAGTTCATATATGCTTGCCAATTGAGGGTGCATGGGATTGATCCATGAGTGATTGTGAACAAGTGGCTTGTCATTGGTTACAACTAATACTTCACACATCTCCTCGTCAGTGAAAGCTGAAGTTCACCTGAGGATTTAGGAGACATTTCCAGGAAAAAATAATAACAAAGGATATAAAATGTGTTTGACAGAATTTGATAACTAATTCAACAATTTTGTATGTAATGACTCAAGCAATGAAATGAAAACTATTAGTTTTATTGGGAACGACTATTCAGCATCCAAAAGTATAGTTCATTTTGACTGACATGACATAAGCAAATGATAATGTGATAAAACGGTAGAGAATTGTATGAAAGCAACCGATACATGTCCAAGAGCATTTGCAATTTGTTCAGAGGAAGGAGAAATTGCTACTATGATGTGCACAAATGACTGAATGTGGAGGTTGCACTAATGGTTTTGAGAATTTTCATTGTGATCTGAGAAAAGCACCAAAGCAACTGAGAAAAACTGTAAAACAGTGAAGTAAATGTGACCCGACAGACAAAACCTGAGTGAATTAAATCCAGTGTTTAACCACTGAGAGCTAAAACTCAGCAGAGGTTTTAAACCTGAGTGCCCCTGACCGGCAAATTGCTCTGTTTTTCTACGTGTCCATCTCCTTCTTTTAAATTTTGTTTGTCCTCTTTAACTCAGGTCAGTCACTCTGAGGGAAACACAAGCTCGAGCAGCTCTACACTCAGGACATTTACTTATTTTGTGCACAATATTGCACCGATATTATGTTATATCGAGCAGGCAGCTGCTCACGCTTAACTGTGACTGTCACCAGGTAACATGGGCGTGTTTCTTGAATTAGCAGCAGGTGTTAAACAGCTGACAGGTGAGGTGATGTATGCAGGTAAACTGAGGGTCTGGCGAGGTAGAGCTGTTTGGTGGTGTGTTGAGGAAAATGTTGGCTCGTTATTTATGTTACAGAAACAAAGAGACGCGAGACAGGCAGAATTTTAATTAAAATAATTTCATTGCTCTCTGAACATAATATTGATGCATGTATGCATTTGTAGGAACTGGAGAGGATGGAGACCTTTTTTCCTGAGGTCTTTAATCTTGTTAAACCACATGATGACACACTAACAGCAAGAGATGACCATTCAGTGAAAATGAGAATCAGCGGATGCAACATCTGGAACACCGAGAGTGGAATATGTAAACAAATCTAACTGGTTAACGTAAAAAACAGTTAACCTGGAACACCGGGGCTGTGAGCTCGGTACACTCTGTCTGCGGACTGTTAGTGGAGCCAGCGACATCTCTGAAAACATCGGAGCACTTTTAAAAATGTTTTAGCCGCAAATGTAGTGACGTAATCTTCACGTCTGGTCAGCTTGTCAATATAGAACGTTTGCAAAAGTGTAGTTGGTGACAGAAAAAATGGGGTATTTTCAAACTTTACTTACAGTTTAGAGCACCACGACCATTGCTGCTTGTGATTTGAAATGTATTCTGGGATACCTGGCTGCCCCAAGTCCACAATACCACCATTTCATTGCAGTCGATTATCTAAGGTCGACCTGTGTTGACTTACTTTGCAAGGTAACCAATCCGATGTTAGACAAGTTGCATGGCAACATTAAACCCGCCCCCTGAATTTGATGGGCGAGGCTGACAGATAAAATGAATTCCTGAAGACAGCCGCAGGTTCAGGAATGCCAAAATTAATTAAATTAATACATCATTAAATAATAAATTAAATGCGTCAATAATAAATTAATTACTGTAATTAATTAAATGTGTCATTAATTAAATAAAATTTGAAAATAAATAAATAAATAATTTATTAAACAATTTTAATCAAATAGATGGGCATTTAATTAATTATTTAGGTATTTATTTAATTTATTAATTCCAATTTTAATTAATTACTGAAACATTTAATTAATTATTTAATGGTTCATTTAATTAATTCGTTTTGTCACTACTTGCCCTGCATATGGAGGTAGCCTTTAGTTTTTTCTCTGAAGAAAACTCTTTTTTTATTACATTTATACACTGGATTGATGTATATGGAAGGGGAATTTATAGGAAATGACACTGTTAAGCTGTTGATCCATTTACTCGAATTGTTTGTGACCCATATACTTATGTCAGTTAGTATCTATGTTTATATCATACTTTTATGTGAGCACCTGTTGATACCCAGCTGTTGTTTTGAGCTTTAATAATTTGGATCTAAAAAATGTGTAATTTTGACAGTGCTGTTTTCCATTTTGACAGGTTAGTAATTATCTATATGGGTCATTTGGAGGTCCAAACTGTCCAAAGTTATAGAATAGCCTATTTACGGAAACTTATACCTTACATTTGGTAGTGCAAATTGTTTTAAAGGAATAAAAATCTGAAGTAGTATTAACTGCTTCTTAATACTACTTCAGATTTTTATTCCTTTAAAACAATTTAAACTACCAAATGTAAGGTATAAGTTTCCGGAGAGGAAGCAGTATTAACTTTGGAGAAATTGCCTACTGTCACTGAAACAGCAACTTCATCCATCATGTTTTTAGGCTCCATGGAATTCCACATAAAATAGTCTCTGACCACGGCCCACAATTCTCTTCCCAGACCTGTAAGGCCTTCTGCACCTCATTTGGTACCAAGGTTAGTTTAAATTCCAGCTTCTGCCCTAGACCAACGTTTAAACCGAAAGGTTAAATCAAGAGCTTGAGACCATTCTCTGAAGTGTCACTTCCTATAACCCGGCCACTTGGTCCTCACACCTCCCTTGGTGGAATACACCCACAATTCACTCACCTCCTCTGCCACTGTTTTTTCTTCATTTGAAATAACCTTTGGATACCAATCACCACTGTTCCCAGAGAACGAGTTGGATCTAGCTCTTCCATCCGTGCAACACCATATGAAATGCACTCAGCGTATCTGGGTGTGTGCCTGGGAGCCTTTGCTCCATGCTTCGAGGCCTGCTCCCAGGCAATGTTCCCTCTAAGCTGCGCACGTGCGCAATTACGCACTGCTGGCACGGTCTCTGCGCAAAGAAAATCTGTGTTGCGCACAAAAAAAATCTAACCTGAATTGAAATTAAAATTACAACTTTTTTTCACTTTACAGTTGAACTTTTTTTATTCACTAGCTTTTGACTCAGTGGTTGACTGACTTGTATTTACTTATATTTTATTGTTTTCGCTATGTTTATTATTTTATCGTATTTATTATTCTTATGGTATCTATTATGTTTCTATTGTTCAGCACTTTGGTCAGCCTTGTGTGTTTTTAAAGTGCTATATAAATAAACGATGATGATGATGATGATGATGAAATGTTTATTTAAAAACGCCTTGGCTGCATTAAAAAAAATAGCTGCAAAAAACTTTGTTGTTTGCAAAACTCAGTAACGTTTTTGAAGAAGTAACTATATAATTAATTGCCCAACATTGGTCATTATATACTGTATTTTTCAGATAGAGAGTTACAGGACTCTCTCCCAGACCACAGACTCATAATACAAGTCAGAGCTTTATAAAAAAAAGAAAAAAAGAAAGTTGTGTTTTCAAAATCGGAGTTCAAGTTATTTTTACTTCCAATAGTGTTAACATACTACACAGGTCATGAACAAGATTTTTTAAATTTTCATTTATAAGTGGGCTAAAGCAGTTAATTAAAAGTAGTCTAACATAAATGTAAATGCTGTAATTTGATTATTTTAATAAACCATGTAACTTGGATGGATTAGATGCTGGCGTGACCACAGTGCACACGTCTGATGTCGCTCACAGTGGTCCAAGGGTTCGCTCAGGGAGTTTGTGTGTTCGCTCAGACACATGAAAAATTAGAGGGAACATTGCTCCCAGGTATTAACGAAGTCAAAGCACTGTCATGCAAGTACGCACCCCGTTACATAGGCCCTTTTGAAATTGAAACTACAGGATGGGCCATTTATATGGATACACCGTAATAAAATGGGAATGGTTGGTGATGTTAAAGTCCTGTTTGTGGCACATTAGTATATATGTGAGGGGGCAAAATCCTCAAGATGGGTGGTGACCAGTGTTGGGGAGTAACGGAATACATGTACCGCCGTTACGTATTTAGAACACAAAATATGAGTAACTGTATTCCGTTACAGTTACCGTTTAAAAAGGTGGTATTCAGAATACAGTTACTTTGTTGAAATAAATGGATTACACGGCGGTACTTTCCTGTTTCATATTGTCGCGGGTCAGGACTGTTTGGGTTTGTTTGACAGCTATGTTCTGTTGTTCCAGGCGGCAGCGTTACGGTTGCCATGGTTACAGGGTGACGCTCTCTCTCTGTGTGTTTCCTGGGTGAGAGAGCGCTTTTTTGTTGTTGTTGTTGTGCTAAGCTAAAAGGCAGAATGCTACAGGCATGGCCCTAAAGAATGTAGCCTCATGGGCAGTGTAGTCCGTGCTGCAGCGAGAATGGACTACCATACACGTTATGTGTCTGTGAGCGAGGGAGGGAGAGAAAGGAAAAGTCCGAGCTGTCACGGAGCAAAAACGGGAGCTGGAAGCATGTAAATATAATAATAACCACTGCAGCCAAGAAGAGTGCCTGAGGAGCCCATTTGTAAGTAAGCTATTAAGACTCAACTGTACACTGTGTTCGTGTTTTCCTCCAGAAAAAATAAGTTCCTGGAGCAGCCTTTCAACGCCTCTCTCTGTCTCTGGCAAGCAAAGTTGACCCAGACAACAAAGTAAAGCTAGTTTTCAGCTACGAGCCCGACACGAACCTGAGGTATTAGCCAGATGTCCCTTTACTACGGTTCGGAGCCGCGGACCTTCAGTAACAGTAATAAATCACAGCAATAGTACATTCACGTAGTTGTAAACAGCATGATAATATATTAAGTAATCCAAAGTATTCAGAATACGTTACCCTCATTGAGTAACGTAACGGAATACGTTACAGAATACATTTTGGGGCATGTATTCGGTATTCTGTAATGGAATACATTTTAAACCTTCCCAACACTGGTGGTGACCATGGTGGCCATTTAGAAGTCGGCCATCTTGGATACAACTTTTGTTTTTTCAATAGGAAGAGGGCCATGTGACACATCAAACTTATTGGTAATGTCAGAAGAAAAACAATGGTGTGCTTGGTTTCAACGTAACTTTATTAACTTTATTAACTTTCTTTCAACTTTATTAACTTTATCAACCCACTAGCCATTAAACTTAAATTGCCTAGAGTTCTTCGCATTCATCCTACTTTCCATGTCTCAACCTGCTGCCCTTGCGTGCTATAGCATAGAGCAGCGGTCCCCAACCCCCGGGCCTCGGACCGGTACCGGTCCGTGAGTCATTTGGTACCGGGCCGCGAGAGTTGAGGCTCAGGTGTGAAATGTATGGTTTTCAGGGTTTTTATCGGTTTTCAGCGTTATTTTGTTATCGTTTTTATCGTTAACTCGGTTTTCCTGGGTCTTTTCACGTGTGTTATGAATAAATCTTTTTTTCGGTACCGGTACTAGTTTTATTTTGTTGTATTTATCCGCGACACCTTAAAGGCCGGTCCGTGAAAATATTGTCGGGCATAAACCGGTCCGTGGCACAAAAAAGGTTGGGGACCGCTGGCATAGAGGATGGCACTGGCCACAAAAGATTTGTAAAAACCACAGCCTGGTACTCTGTCTCATCACTCTCACTGATGCATCCAACCACCGAGGAGTCATCAGAAAGTCACAATCACAGTGCTCG
Organism: Pelmatolapia mariae; assembly: GCF_036321145.2. NCBI lineage: Eukaryota > Metazoa > Chordata > Actinopteri > Cichliformes > Cichlidae > Pelmatolapia > Pelmatolapia mariae. The sequence continues at coordinate 31,424,720 of NC_086243.1, read as the reverse complement.
CCGGCTGGCCCAGATAGGCATAGACACGACTGAGCATGTAGATGATTGCGTCCTCAGGTCTGAAGCATGGCTGGTAAGCAAACTAAAGGGGATCCTGATCTGGCCTGATAATAGGGTGGAGATGGTCAAGGATACTCCTCACTGTCAGCACTCAGTGAGTCTACAGACTCTCATGGCCGAGTGGCCAGTGAGTTGTGGACCCAAAAGCAGACGCACAAGAGGTAGGACTGAACTTAACAAAAAGGGAGTTGTTTATTTAGGCTGGTAAAAAAAAACATACAAAGAAAAGACAAAGGCGAAATTAACACACATGACAGATGGAATGACGCACAAAGGGTAACCTGTAAACAAGAAGAGGAGACAAAACACAAACGGAGTGAGAGAGACACGAAGAGAGACAAAGCCATCACTGAGACACACAAAGGATGAGGAAGACTTAAACACAGGGGATATGATAGACTCAAACACTGAAGACACGACACTATAACCACCATAGTGGGGAAGGCACAGACATGGAAGGAACCTAAACAGACAAGAACTAAATAGGGAAACCTGGAGAACATAATAATACAAAAAGGCATAAAACCCAAAATGCTGGATCAAAAGACCCAGAACCAGGACAGAACCATATACAGTGTTGGGGAGTAACGGAATACATGTACCGCCATTACGTATTTAGAATACAAAATATGAGTAACTGTATTCCGTTACAGTTACCGTTTAAAAAGGTGGTATTCAGAATACAGTTACTTTGTTGAAATAAATGGATTACACGGCGGTACTTTCCTGTTTCATATTGTCGCGGGTCAGGACTGTTTGGGTTTGTTTGACAGCTACGCTCTGTTGTTCCAGGCGGCAGCGTTACGGTTGCCATGGTTACAGGGTGACGCTCTCTCTCTCTGCGTGTTTCCTGGGTGAGAGAGCGCTTTGTTGTTGTTGTTGTTGTTGTTGTTGTTGTGCTAAGCTAAAAGGCAGAATGCTACAGGCATAGCTCTAAAGAATGTAGCCTCATGGGCAGTGTAGTCCGTGCTGCAGGGAGAATGGACTACCATACACGTTATGTGTCTGTGAGCGAGGGAGGGAGAGAAAGGAAAAGTCCGAGCTGCCACGGAGCAAAAACGGGAGCTGGAAGCATGTAAATATAATAATAACCACTGCAGCCAAGAAGAGTGCCTGACGAGCCCAGTTGTAAGTAAGCTATTAAGACTCGACTGTACACTGTGTTCGTGTTTTCCTCCAGAAAAAATAAGTTCCGTTGGAGCAGCCTTTCAACGCCTCTCTCTGTCTCTCGCTAGCAAAGTTGACCCAGACAACAAAGTAAAGCTAGTTTTCGGCTACGAGCCCGACATGGAACCCGACGTATTAGCCAGATGTCCCTTTACTACGGTTCGGAGCCGCGGACCTTCAGTAACAGTAATAAATCACAGCAATAGTACATTCACGTAGTTGTAAACAGCATGATAATATATTAAGTAATCCAAAGTATTCAGAATACGTTACCCTCATTGTGTAACGTAACGGAATACGTTACAAAATACATTTTGGGGCATGTATTCGGTATTCTGTAATGGAATACATTTTAAAAGTAACCTTCCCAACACTGACCATATATAATGCAAATGCTCTTTCAAACATAAAAAACACATTGTACTCCTTTTAAAAGGAATATCAAAATTTTTCTAAAGACTTTAACCGTTATTATTTTATATTTTAACATGGATTTCAGTGTTTTATTATATCAACACATTTTAATAAATTACATTTTTAACCTGGTTACAAAGAATTATTATTAAATCGATTAAAGAAAAACAGGAAAATGTAAACTAACAAACAAAACAAAAAACGTTTATTGAATAAATCAATAGGCTAACACATAATAAATCCTGTTTATTTACAAATAACCTATATTCATATGTATCATGTTGATAACAACAATGTTTATATTATAAATAAAATAAATGTCACATTTATTAATCATGTAAATAAACAGCACTTGTCATAAACATCCACATGATGTCCGAAAGAAATTATCCAGTTCAAATGACGTTCAAATTTTGAACATTGGCATCCAGGTTGGGTCATGGTTGGACGTCAAAATTGTCGACCAAGTTCAAATGTCTACAGATGTCCAGAGAATTTTTCATGGAGTGACAGACCCAATATAAACATGATCTGCACATCTATCTGACGTCCAATATTTAGTAGAGAGAGTCTGACTGTCATGGTCTGGGTGTGTGGCTGTAAAATTCCACTGGATGTCTGAGCTTCCCTGGTATCCAGCCATGGGCAAGGCCTGCAGCCTCCCTCACCTGGAGCTGATTGAGGCAATTAGGCTGGAGATTTAAGCTCCTTCCTGACGCTGCTTCCTCACCAGTTCACCAACAACCCTATGTTGGTAACCAGGCCTCACGCTTCATGCCAGTAATTCTCAAGTGCTTTACCTACCTTGTGTTCTAGTTGCTCCTGGATATTCCACAGTGCTGAACAACTCATCCTGGAAATCTGGTTCACCTGCCTGCTTTTTGGAATTATGTCCTTGCCTCACCTGCCTGCCCTCACACTACCACGAAACCTTTAACACTCAGGACAGCTGACACACACCACTAATCCCACCTGGACCACAACACCTCTCCTTCAACGCTTCATCTCCCACCTGCACAGTAAGACAAAGAAATTCATAGCCTCCACTCTCTCCAGAACTCCTCACTGGCTACCATTTTAACTCACTGGCTGCTCTCCTCTCTTCCAGTGGGTACCTAATCACCAGTCCAGCTCCCGTTGCTTTCTTGGACCCGTCACTCTGCTTTTACTCCTCTCTCTCTGAGCCAAGACCCCACGCCCTGTTTATCAAGCCTTTAGTCGAGTGCCATTGTAAACTTTATCCTTGTGCTGGTTAATAAAACACTGTTAAAACATTTTCTCAGCCTCCGCTTTGGTTCTCTGCACGTGGGTTCAGTTTTGGTACTTGGCCTCTGGCCGTTTTGTGACACTGACTGGACGTGTCTACAGGGAGGTGGAGAGAGGGAGCAATTGCGTACAAGAATATCAGCAGAGCAGGGAATCGACATGGATATGGACTAAGGCTATGTTCACCCTGCAGGCAAAAGCACATCAAATCAGGCTTCTTTGACCCTATATCCAATCATGGTATGACAGTTTGAACAGCACAAATTTGATATTTTCAAATCTGACCTAGGTCACTTTCATATTTGGTACTGAATCCGATACATATCTGATGTTTTAGAAAGGACTGCTGTTTGAATGGTCATGTCACATTAAATCCGTCTTTTACGTCACTGACAAAAGACAGAAGCCAATTATCAGCACCGGAGAAGACAAACCAACCCCACCACTCCTGGTTCCGACTCCGTGTCCATATATACCTCTGCACGGAGGTAGCAGCCACTGCTCCAAACAAGGCCATTGTTAAAGCACAGTCTCTCTTTTTTTCTCAGTGTCCTTCTTTCTCTATTTAATTTGTCAAAATTCTGTCGGTTACGACTGTGCAGAAATTGATATACTGCTGCAAGAACACCTACTAGCTCTGTAGCCGCCATTTTTACTTCCGTAAACAGAGCGCGTTGTGTGTGACGTCTTCTTTTGCACATGCAGGCCGCTTTGAGGGCCGTGAACCGTTCACACTAGAGAGCGTTTGCTGTCACATTTTATTTGTAGTGTGAACAACCACACATTGTCTATTTCAGTTTGAAGAAAGAAACAACACTCTAATTCATGAAGGTTTTATATTGTGCACATACATCAACTGTCAGTCAGACATTATGGGTGTTTTTGAGTGCTTTAGGTGGAACTCTTATGTCTGTTTGGCCGTGGAGGCTAACACTGCTTGTGATCTTTTTAATTACAAAAATCCTTCTCCACATGAAAATGTAAATTTCTGTGCTCTAAATGTATGTAGAATATTCATATTAATGTATTTGTATGTTGTTATTTCACTTCCACTTCATGGACTTAACAGAGAAATCAGGAGACACTCCTTTATCAAACAGATTGTAAATAATTATAGTTATGATTATAATCAATGAGGACATCATTTTTTGTTATGTTATATGTTGGAAAAAACTAAGGATTTTTCCATTAAATCAAACTTTAATCAATGAATTTTCTTCTTTCTTTATTCCAGGATATCACTTATAACCGCATGGCAAAAATATCAACCTAGGCTAAGAGAATCTGAGTGTTTAAAACAGAACAAGACTGTTGATGAAAACAGCAGGCACACAGTAACATCACGCAGCTACGGTTTAACCTGAACACATTAAAAATCTCAAAAAATTGTAAACAAAGGGGGGGGGGGACTTTAAATGTTTAAATTTTTTTCATCTTTCTATCAACAAAGCATTCCTACTTTACTGCTGCTGTGATGAAAATAAAGCAACAGTGTGAGGCATGTAAGTCAGAAAGGGTTAAGCATGGTTTGATGGTCTGCAGAAAGAAACCTTATGCACAATGAATTGGTCATTTGAAACCATAAATTATTTTCTGGAAAGTACCAGACTTTATGTCAGGACTTGATTTTTGTTGGACTGACCTGATGAGGGCAGCAATGCGCCTTTGATACTTCCAGTCTACCGGAAGTTCAATAGAAGAAGAATAGCGGAAATGACGCCACTGAGAGCTTGCATCGTGATCCAGTTTTGTTTGAAGAATTTATTTTGAATGTATCGGTTGTTGTAGCAATAATGTATTCAGTTCAGTATCTGAGAGAGTTTATCAAGGAGAGATTAACTTCTGCTGCAGAACAAATCTTCTCAGAGTTTGAAAAAACGATCGTCCGCTATGAGGAGGAGATCAGTCAGCTTAGACTGCTGGATATCAGACCCGGGATAAAGTCACACAATACCGGTGTGTAAACCTGTGGAGGTGTGGGGATTTCTGTCATTAGTAATAAATTAATGCGTTGATTTACAATAGTTTTTAATGTAATCAGCCAATTACATGACAGCAGTCAATGCATTTCGGCATGTAGACGTGATCAAGATGACCTGCTGTTAGTTCACAGGAAGGCAACAGTAGGTCCAATAATGACTTTTTTCAACTAAGATATGCAGAAGAGCATCTCTGAATACACATAACTAGCATTGTGTACCTAATAAAGTGACCACTGAGTGTATATTGATTAGTAAAATATTAGAAAATTAGCATTAACATATACCTGCCTTCTTAAAATACTTTGGGTTTTCATTATCATATTCAGGTCATCCTGTTGTTCATTTGTTTGTATGTTTTTTTTACATTGTGTGGTAATCACTGGCAGTCACATCTAAAAATTGGACCACAGTTGTACAGCTGCAGGGTTAACAACCTCACCCAATCAACAAATGACTATGAGTAAACGTTTCTCTGGCAAAGTCTGCAAGAATGGAAGAATCCATGAAACCATAAACTTAATTCTCAATAGGTGACTATTGTCACTATTTTCTTGTGTCCCTTTGTTGAACACAAAGGTCTGGATGAGCAGCAGGTCTGTGACCAGGAGAGGAGCTCCAGTCTCAACCAGCAGGACCCAGAGCCTCCACAGACTAGAGAGGAACAGGAGGAAATCTGCAGCAGTGAGGAAGGAGAGCAGCTTGAACTGAAGCAGGAGGCTGAAGGCATTCATGTCTGGACAAGGGAAGAGCTGGATTTGTTGTGTAAACCTGGAGTAAAGCTGACCACAACAGGTATGCAAAACTGCAATATACAGATTTCATAATTCAGAAATGAATATGACTCATATAAAAACATCACATGATGATATCGGAGTTAACTCCTCATGAAAAGAGTTCACAAAGACAGGCGGTGTGCATTTCCGCCTGGCATAATACCTCACTGAAGACATGTTTTGTGTTAGTACAGTAAAATAAAAACTGGGTTTTAAATCTATATATTATTTCCTGCATATAGATTTAAGTCATGTTGTTCTGTACGCAGAATGTAGGAAAAACGTTGAGGCAATGAAAAATGTGCATTATTGGCCACAAGGACCAAGTTGGACTAGCGATTTGTACGCCTCGTAAATGATGACTTTCTGCATATGAACAGAATTCTTTGCTGTTCAGCGCATGAGAGAGAATATTTAAAACACCTTAAATATCACTCACATATCTGAGAGACATGCTCACAGTGTAACTTAGTATTCAATAGTATTCAATAAATGCTTTGATCTACAGTATTTTTTATACCACAGTAAAATGTATGCAGTTAAATTTTTGTGAACACACTTACACCCATTCAGCTACTCTTTAATCCAAAATGTAATCAGCCTATTACATTGCAGCAGTCAATGAATTTCGGCATGTAGATGTGATCAAGATGACCTGCTGAAGTTCAAAGTGTGGCCTGATTTAAATCACTTTGATCGCGGTGTGGGTGTTTGTGACAGACTGGCTCCGCTGAGTGTTTTAGAAATTGCTGATCTGCTGAAATTTTCCAGCATGAACATCTGTATTATTTACAGAGAGTAGTCCGAAAAATAAAAAATCTAGTGAGGGCAGTTCTTTGGGTGAAAACTCCTTGTTGATGTCAGAGGAGAATGAACAGACTGCTTCGACCTGACTGGAAGGCAACATTAAGTCCAATAAGCACATTTTACACCTAAGATATGTAAAAGAGCATCTCTGAATACACATAACATGTTGAATCTTGAAGCAGATGGGATACCACAATTGATTAGTATAATGGGTTACAACACCATTACCTTAAAATGACAGTGAGTTCACTGTACTTAGGAGGTCACCAGCTCTCAACCTCATAGAGCACCTTTGGGATGTGGTAGAACACAAGATTTGCATCATGGATGTGAAGATGACAGATATGCAGCAGCTGTGTGAAGCTCTCGGGTTAATATAAACCAAAATATCTGAGGAATATTTCCAGCACTTTGCTGAATCTGCACAAAGAATTAAGTCAGTTATGAGGACAAAAGGGGCTCCAATCTAGTACTAGCAATGTGTACCTAATAAAATGACCAGTGAGTGTATAGTTATTAGTAAAATATTAAAAGATTAGCTTTCATGATCATATTCAGATCATCCTGCTGTTAATTTGTTTGTGTGGTTTTGTATGTTTTTTCTGTTTTTTTTATATTGTGTGCTAATCACTGGCAGTCATAAAAATTAGACCCCAGGTGGACAGCTGCAGGGTTAACAAAATGACTCGATGAATAAATGACTCTGAATGAATGGGGATTTTTTTGGCAGTCTTCAAGAATGTAAGAGTCCTGTGAAAACACAAGGTTGATTCTGGATGGTGACCCCTTTCATCCTTCTTGATCTAAGAGCAGCCTTTAACACTCTCTAACACCCTTCTCGACAGTTTAGCCTCTGTTAGAATCACTGACAAACTCTTAAACTGGTTTAAATATTTTCTCTCTGGCTCCTGTCGGTTCAACCAAGTCATAAAATGTAAATTCCCAAGAATTCTCATTTCCAATGCGGTGTTCCCAAGAGATTTTTCCTGAGATCTCTTTGATTAAATTTCCACTGTTATTGTGGGCCTCTGGAACTCCTTCCCACCAGACATCCATTACATTGACTCTCTCTTCGCTTACAAGCAAGCAGAATGTGAAATGTTTGGTTTGTTAAATATAAGAAGTAGGTCAAGTTGCTAAAGCTTAGGGAGACTCAGGGTCAGAATATTGATTATGACATGACCAACATTTTCTTGTCATGACATTAGTCACTATTTTATTGTGTCCTTAAGTTGAAGATGAAGTTCTGGATGACCAGCAGGTCTGTGACCAGAAGAGGAGCTCCAGTCTGGACCAGCAGGACCCAGAGCCTCCACAGACTAAAGAGGAACAAGAGGAAATCTCCCTCAATCAGGAAAGAGAGCAGCTTTCACTGAAGCCAAAAACCAAAGATGTCATCGTCCTAACTGGGCAGGAGCTGGGCATCATGTGGAACCCTGAAGTAAAGTTGCAAAGAATAGGTATGCAAAACTTTAATCAGGGCTCTAGACTAACTTTTTGCCACAGTGCACTGGTGTGCCTAACTTTTCTTTTAGGTCCATAAGCACAAAAGTTAGGTGCACCCAAATTTGGGTGTGCGCTTCCTAAAGTACACAATAATCTCCACTGTCCTCCGGGGCGTTCAGCACCAGGTTGTTGCGGCTGCACCAGGACACCAGACGTTCAGCCTCCATCCTGTAGGCAGACTCGTCCCCGTCTGAGATGAGTCCAATAACGGTGGTGTCATCTGCAAACTTAATCAGCTTGACAGACTGGTGGGTGGAGGTGCAGCAGTTAGTGTACAGGAAGAAGAGCAGAGGAGAAAGAACGCAGACCTGAGGGGAGCCGGTGCTGATGATCCAGGAGTCCAAGACATTCTTCCCCAGCCTCACATGTTGCTTCCTGGCCATCAGGAAGTCAGTGATCCACCGGCAGATGGGATCTAAGGGAAAGCTTGCCTTGGAGAAGGTCTGAAAGGATGGTGTTGAAGGCAGAGCTGAAGTGCACAAACAGGATCCTGGCGTAGATTTCCCGGGGAGTCAAGATATGCTGCAGGATGAAGTGTAGAGCCATGTTGAAAGCACCGTCTACAGACCTGTTGGCTCTGTATGCAAATTGCAGGGGGTCCAGAAGGGGGGCCGTGAGGGTCTTGAGTTAGGATAGAACCAGGCGCTCAAAAGACTTCATGACCACAGATGCCAGAGCCACAGGTCTGTAGACATTTAGTCCAGTGATCCTTTGTTTCTTGGGGACAGGGATTATGGTGGAGGACTTGAAGCAAGTAGGCACATGACATGCCTGCAGTGAGGAATTCAAAATGCCAGAAAACAGGGGCCAGCTCATTTGCACAGTGTCTGAGAGTGGCAGGAGACACACAGTCTGTGGCGGGAGCTTTCCGGGCATTCAGGCTCTTAGGCTACGTCCACACTAGCCCAGATAAATTTGAAAACAGCGTTTTGGTTTGAAAATGCTCCGCGTCCACGCTATCGTTTTCGGTCGTTTTCACAGAGTTGTGTGTCCACATTGAAACGGCCAAAAACGCTTACGTTCCAGTACTGCGCATGCGTGAAACACAAGACGATTCAACCAACCTCATTTCTGTCTGCCGTTTATTTACTTTCCAGCTCTTTGAAACGTCGTGGCAAAATGTTGAGGAAAAGCACCGAGTTTTTTAAATGGACTAACAATGAGGTGGAGTTGTTGCTGCGAGTAACACAAAAGTCCAAAGTTGCAAAAGCGAGTGAGAATTAAAGAATTTAAAGAAAAGCTATCTGGAGCATGTACAGACTGATATTAATCTTTAATAGGGCTTGAGAGCAAACAAAACAACTGCTGTACAATGCGCTCCGCTATCATAGTTTAATTGGTCACATGACTGCACCACATGACTAAAATGTGTCATCGTTTTCAAAAAGGCTCCGGGTTCGCTGTCCACACGACGGGAAAGATCTGCTGCTGCATCTTCTCAGAGTGCTGGTGTTTAGCAATGTCCACTTCTGTTCTGAACCTGTACTTGGCCTCTCTGTAGCAGTCTCTGTCCCCACTACTGAACGCCTTTCTCTTTTCTAGCCACAGCTGGTTGAGTTTAGGAGTAAACCAGGATTTGCCATTATTAAAACTTACCCTGGCACAATGCTGTCCTTGCAGAAGTGGATATGGGAGGTGACAGTGTCCATAAACTCATCCCAGCCTTTAGAAGTAGCCCTCAATGTGTCCCAGTCTGTAGATTCCAAGCCGTGCGACTCTCCTCCACAGCCTCGTTGCTCCACATTTTTTTAGTCCTCACAACAGGTTTGGAGAGCTTCAGCCTCTGTCTGTACACGGGCATCAGAATGACCATGACGTGGTCAGAAAGTCCGAGTGCAGCACATGGCACAGCGTGATAGGCTTCACTAATCGTGCTGTAACTGTGATTCAATGTCCTCTCCTCTCTGGTCGGGTATGTAATATACTGTTTATATTTGGGAAGTTCCTGACTCACATTGGCTTTTTTAAAGTCTCCAAGAGCAATTTTGAGGAAAAGCAACCTTTTAGCAGGAAGAAACCTCCAGCAGACTTGGGGAGGGGCGGCTATCTGCTGCAACCAGTTGGAGATGAGTGGAGGGGGAGGAAAGCAGAGAGTGCCAGAGTTAAATTCTATAAAATGTGATAGTGGTATAGTATAAACACACAGAGCAAAAAGAGGTGAGTGAAGAAGAAACACTCAGGCATCATGGGAAGCCCCCAGCAGCCTAATCCTATTGATTGCCTGCTCAGGCAATTTATGGTTAATCTAAATAAAAAAAATACTGCAGTAGGTGTCATGTAAAGGTTTTGACTAATTTTTAAATAAACATTTAAATGCTTTCTGCCGTTTAACCTTTAATACAAGCCTTTATATATCAAGTATTTTGTTTTCTCCTACATTTTGTTTGTTTTGTTACAAATCACCTTTATTTTCTCATCCTTGGTGATCTGTTTATGTTTTCTTTGATCTTTGTTCTTGCACAGTTTTGATATTTGATTGTTTCTGTTATAAATATATGAATCTTTCAGCCCTAATCCCCACCACAAACACACAGTGTTGTGTTGTCGGTTATGGCATCTTCTCTGTTGGGAGCACATGGAGGCAGGTTGATAACCGTGGAGGAGCTAGAAGAAAGAGGTAGATGGTCTGATATCAGTTTTACGCAGAAAGTTTTCATGTGACATTTTGGGGATGAGCATAAGGTTTTGAACAGGAGCAAAAATCTTGGTGAAACACATGTGAGATGTTCAAGGCAAGAGTTTAAGTCAGTTGAACCGATTTTAGATAGCACTGAGATTACATACACATATAAATAGATTACTCTTAAACAAAGACTCAACAGTCACCTAATATCACAGAAAGTACAACACAGTAATATTTTTTTTACCTCTGATTTTTTTTGTGCTATTTTGAAATCTCCCCTGATAGGTGATTGTTGCGTTTACAAAAATTAGATTTCCACTATTAACTGATGTAGAAACTGAGGCGAAAGTAAGAAGTCAGTTTAACCCTAGAACACTATCGCTATAAATAGTAACACAATCACTAACGCTGGGTGATTTTTACCCGATATAATATGACCAACTAAAAGTACTTGTCATCAAAATATATCAAACACATGACAAATCAGAGTGGTCAGCTTTTACTTTCAACTGTGCCATGTCTAACAAAATGAAAAAATTGTCATGGGGGGGATGCTAAAGTAATGCTCCAAAATTACAGAAAAATCTGGAATTCAAGAACAAAAAATTCCTAAAAAAAAAAAAGATGCTGGAAAGCTGGTCTTTGATACACCCATTCCTGGGACATTTGAGACTTCCCTGGTGAAGGCACAATCTCCTCGACACACTAACAGCTGCAGGAGAGGGAAATCATGTAAATGTATTTGCTCAGGTGAAAATCACCCTGCGATAGTGTTCTAGGGTTAAGTGAGTGTCAGTTTAAGTTTAAAATGTCCACCCACTTCTCCGATAAAATCTACACCCAACAAAGTTTGGGTGTAGATTTTGTTCTGCCGGTTTTCAAGAATTTGAGGTTTGCTCTGCAGGGAAAAAATAAGGGAAGGGAAAAAATATTCAAACAGATTTCGGCTTGGGTTAAGTATGGTAAATATTTATATTCGGCTTTCTGAAATATATGATTCTAAACTTAACTTGATTACAGAAGAAGAGTGTTTTTTCATATAGTTTGTAAATGAGCAGCCAAAATGGTTTTCACTGAGTCAGCAAAATAGTTTCTCTCCACAACATGCCTTTCACTGGTATATCTGAATAACATGCTTATCATGTGGAGACCTGCTAATGGTTAAGGTTACCTTGTAATTTCTCAAATGTGTGTTTTTTGATCTGTCCTTTCAGATTTTCCACAACATGACTGTAAGGACGAGGAGGGGCTCACATATCAGCACGTCTGCAACCAGACGAACTCCAGTCTGGACCAGGTGGATCCTTCACAGATTAAAGAGGAACACGAGGAACTCAGTACCACTGAAGAGGGTAAACCGCTTGAACGAAAGCAGGAGACTGAAACTTTTCCTTCTCGTGAAGAAAGTGACTACAGGGAACCAGAACCAAGCAGTGTCCAGCTCCTTTCTCACAACTCTCCTGACACAAATCAGTGCGAAAGCAAGGACAATGACTTACACAGAAATAATTTGAATCAAATCATAGCAGACCTCATGGTTAAAAATTCCAAGAAAGTACATTCGTGTAGCACCTGTGGAAAAACATTTAATAGGACGGGAAACTTGAAACGACATATGCAAATTCACACAGGTGAGAAGCCACATTCTTGTAGTTACTGTGGGAAAAGATTTAGTTGGAAGTCAGACTTGACAAGACACATGCGAATTCACACAGGTGAAAAACCACATTCTTGTAGCACCTGTGGGAAAAGATTTAATCGGAAGGAATATTTGAAAATGCACCTGGAATATCATACAAGTGAAAAACGATATTCCTGTAGCACATGTGGAAAAAGATTTCATCTAGACACAAATTTGAATAGACACATGCGAATTCACCCGGGTGAGAAGCTGCATTCTTGTGGCATTTGTGGAAAAGGTTTTGGTCAGAAGACATACCTGAATAGACACATGCGAATTCACACAGGTGAAACGCCATATTCTTGTAGCACGTGTGGGAAAAGATTTAAGTGGAAGGCGTATTGGAAAATGCATATGGATTTTCATACAGGTGAAAAACAACATTCCTGTATCACTTGTGGGAAAAGATTTCATTTAAAAACAAATTTGAATAGACACATGCGAATTCACACGGGTGAGAAGCCATATTACTGTAGCACCTGTAGGAAAAGATTTAGCGACGCAGCAAATTTTGCAAGTCACATAAAAAGTCATACAGGTGAGAAACCACACTGTTGCAGAGGCTGTGGGAAAGGCTTTATCCATATCTCAAGCTTGATAAGACACATGAGAGGCCACACAGGTGAAAAACCTTATTGTTGTAGCACATGTGGAAAAAGTTTCAGTTCTTCGGTACAGTTGAAAATGCATATGAAAAACGATGCTACATGCTAAGTTTCATTCTTAGAAAATGTTAATGGTGTCTCTCGCTACATGCACGTGTACATTTGGTAAACATAGCTTTTTCTATGTGTCATTGCTTTTCATCCACCTTAAATGAGAGGTGAAGATTTTCTAAAGCTCAGTTTTTGTTTACGTGTGGATTAAAAAAAGCATTTGAAAAAATGAGTTTGTCCTCTGTTCGCCTTCATCACTTTTTTCTAAAGTCATTGTTTTATTATTTGTAGGCTTTTGATTGGTTGACATTTCTTCATGTTTTTAGAAAGGACCGCAACCCGACACACTGTTCCATGTTTATTTAACAGTCTTTATTGATTTCAACACTGGTTTATTGTTCTCCAGGTTCAGCACCTAGGTCCATCAGCTTTCCAGCTGTCTTTCCTTCTGCTCTCCGACTTCACTATAAAAAGGGGAGAAACATTAGTTCATCGTGTGCACCTTTCCTTGCCACCCCCCTCGCACTGCCCCTTGAGCTCACTGCACTACCCCTCCCCTGCAGCTGAGCCAGAGTCCACCTCCGCCACAATGTTGCTTAAGGCATGGTCCTGACAGTGCTTGAGATATTCTTCTGTGTCTTCATGTGGTCAGAGCTATTTCTTAAAAACAAACTCAGACAAATCACTGTTTTAAAAAACTGCCCGTGTACATGTGGAGGTAGCCTTTATTAAAATCAGTTTTCTCTCTGAAGTTCACAGTTTGAAGGTGTTTAAAGGACCGGTTCCATTAACTGTTCGCTTGCACCCTGCCACAACTCCCATTGGGTTTGTTCTTTTTAAATGACATTTATACACTTATTTTTACCGAATAAAACTTGAAGTAATATAAGTACGTCCATACTTTAAACGCTACGTGGTCATACTCTCTCCCACACTCCACTGTTGATCTACACACGTCGGTTGCAGCCATTTTCTCTCCATCATTTCTGCACAGAGATCAGCTGTCAGTCAAACATTATGGGTGGTACCTCCACATCTTCTAGTTGTTCTCTTGATGTTTTGGACTTTTTAAAGGAGCTCTTTCCTGTGACTGTTTATGGAGGCTGTCACTGCTCATCATGATTTTGATTTACAAAAATAGTTCTCTTTCCTCTGTTTCTTGAATATTTGTATTGAAAAATGTCGACATTTCTCTTTGAGTATGGCAGACTGTGTGTTTTTGTTTTTTCAAAATTATCAAATGAGGAAAAACTGTGATTTTAATGAATTCATATATTGTTTTGATGTTTTATTGTGTGAATAAACTGGAAGGTTTAACTATAAATCAAACTTTGAACAAAGTCTTTTCTTCTGTCTTGATGTTCTTAAGTCCTTTCAGATGTTTGTAATGGTCCTTGAATGCAGCATCAGTGTTACAGGTTGTGACTCCTGTGAACAAACGGACACAGTGTAATGTTACACATATTTAAATCTGTCTTTACTGATGATGTTGAAGCTGCTGAAGGCTCAGTGAAGTTTTGTCTTTCTGCAGGTTAACAAGTGAAATCTGAAAGTGATGCACAACACAAGAGGGCGCCTTCATCCTGCTAACAGGGATGTAGAGGAGGTTAAAGCACCTCAGCTCAGTTTGTCCACATGTTTTACATTCTGCCATGTTTGTAGGCTGAATAAAGCCTTTATCATAATGTGCATTGTGTCATAGATCATGGTAAACTGGATCAAAGCATCATTAGTTAGTAACTTATTTAGTTTGGAGCTGTATCATCTAACATTGTAGAAACATTTCCTTCAGCTTCAGCATAGAATGTTAAAAACAGAACAGGACTGTTGATGAGAACAAACAGCAGGGACACAGTATCAGCAAACACCATGGTTTAAAGGCATAAAAAATCTGTAGTATTAATTGCTTCTTACTGTAAGGCTGGCATAACAGTCATAATTCCTGACCCTATGAGCTGACCTCGGGCCATAAACCTGTCCAAAAAAAACAAAACTATAAAAGTGATGGATGAAGAGGTCATTGGAAGAAAGCCAAGAAAGGGCTTTGCTTTCTACTAAATTTTTGTTTATCTGATATGTTCAATAAAACTGTTGATATCAAACTTCGCTTATTTCCTGTAAATTTTGTGTTTGGGTTTAAATTGCGTTCCAAAAGCCTGAATCAACATCTTTCTGGCCTGAAGACACAAGCCAGAACACATATCGCCCATACCTCATTACACTATCTGCCAGGTAGTTTTCAAATTAATTTTAAGATTTTATTATTTGTTTTTAAGGCATTGCACGGGTTAGCTCCCTCATACCTTTCTGATCTTTTAAATTGATACACTCCTGTAAGATCACTGAGGTCTGCGGATCAAATGCTCCTGGCTGTCCCGAGGTCCAGATTAAAGCACAGAGGAGATCGGGCCTTTGCTGTGACTGCTCCTAAATTATGGAACAAACTGCCTGTGGTGAGGGCGTGGTCTCTGGCCTGCTGCAGAGGAGGGGTGACGCGGGGCGGAGCGAAGAGTAGGTGTGCCTGGCCAGGTGATTAATGTGGGGTTGTGTTGTATGTTGGCAGTGAGGAGCAGAGACACAGAAGGCAGCAGTGAGCCACCAGGGGAGTGTCTGTGTCCCAGGCAAAACCACAGTGTATATGTGTGTGGCAAATAAAAGGGCTACTGCCCAAATCGACCATCCTGTGTGGTGTATGCTTTGGAGAAAGGTTGGTGCGTGTGACACTGCCCCTTGACATCAGGACCTCCCCAACATTGGACAGTTTCAAAACCTGTCTGAAAACCAACTTTTATTCCTTGGCTTGTAAATCAGAATGAATTTGTAGTATTTTTATTCTTTTATTTCTTACTTAAATCTTCTAATTTCATGATTCTTTTTCCTAACTTATATCATGTCTGCCTATGTTTTTATTTCACTTTCCAGGTCCTCAACCATACTCCCTCAATGTTGTCCAAAGTGTTTTTTAAGAACAAAAGTGGGGCACATAATGCCAAACATCAAACACACACCTCCCCTCTCTTGGCCAAGACCACGTCTGAGACCTCACTTTTCTATACCACCATCACTGAAGTGAAAACAGATTTTTCAAACAAATTTGCAATGGTATTTTCAGATTAAGTTAGCTGATTAGACATTACAGTGGACTTAATTAATGCAGTCCACAATTCCTTAGGAGGTACCCAACATGAATTTAAGCAAGTGTGCAATTTATTTAAATAACACACCTCTCCCTCTCAGAGCTTGAGTAACACCAATTTGTATCAAAATCTTTATTAAATCAAAATACAGGAATCGTCTAAACCACACTGGTGTCTGAGTTAGGTTCAATCTTCACAGTCACTGGAAGCACTAATCTTACCGTCACATGGGTTCCAGACCACATCTGAGGCAGCAAATCAAAAAGGGTTCAAAAAATCAAAAAAATAGGCCAGTCCTGAAAAGAAATATCTGAGAGGTGTTAGACTAATTCATAACGTTTATTATTTTTATTACACCATCCAGCCTGCACGTCACTTACCTCTGTGGCATTATAGTGAATTAGATCTGTGTAACCAACCTCCTTTGGCATTCTGGGTGGAGCCCTGAGTCCACACCTGCCTTGTCCACCTGTTTGTCATTACCGGCAATAAGAAGGTGTAGTAATAAACAGCGTCTTCACCAATTCTCCACCAGGCCGTCAGCTACCTTATGGCTGTCACCAGGTCATGTAGAAATTCTATGTTTTGATAGAAGCAAAACTTTGATCTCTTCTCCCTCTGATCAGTCACGCCACAAGCCGATATCACACTAAGTTACTTACCTTTTCTATTGACCACTGATCTCACTCTGGAATACTCACCTGTCTGGCATCACACTCCTCTGGATTTCACCGTCTCACTTGCCCACAGATTTCAGTTGGACCTCAAAAAAAGGTTGGAATTTGCTTTCTCCCAGACACTCAGTTTCTGTGCCCTCACGTCCACTTGCCTGCAGATTCAAGTAAGCCACTCACCTCACCCGTGTTATTTAGTTTTGATTTCCTCCTCTTCAGTTATTAGCCATTCTGTCCTCTGCTGCAGTGCCTTTTTACCCAGCTACCCAGCTACTTCAAACTTTGAAGCCAGCTCACCTCCTGCAACCACTTTTGCGAGAATACGCGCTTCTTTTGCGGTTCGGACTCCTGACATTTCTTTGGAGGTGGAGGAACACCAAAGTAATTGCTTAAAGGAGCTTGCTTCTTCGACATCTTTAAGAGTTCTAAATAAATGTCTGTCCTCCTCCAGAAAATCTTATGTACACAAACGCGTGTTGCAACTTCTTATCTGGTGCGCGTTTTTTTATTTTGACAGCGCATGCGCACCTGTGGACCACTTATGTGCATCCCTGTTTATAATACAGACTCACCTGTGCAAAAGACACTAACAATCAAACCTTTTTGACAAGTGTCAAAACATGAATAGTTGATCACTTCATCTCTCTGATAAATGATTAAAGCCCTTTCACCACCCTTTAAAAATAGTTCTACAAAAATGTAGGTGTAACGCTGTAAAGGACCAGAGCGCCTGGCTGCAGCTTGATGGATAATAAGCTAATCAGAAGTGTGTGTGGATAAAACACAGAAAACAGAAATAGAGCTCAAAAATAAATATATTATGTATGTTAGGATGATGTGGAATGTATAGACAGATATAGAAAAAACAAATATGCATATTTTTTTTATTATTATTAGTCCTTTATTTATTCCAGGTAAAAAAATCTCATTGAGATTAAAAATCTAACTTCCAAGAGAGACCTGGCATCATGGCAACAAAAGCCAAAATACACGTACCACATAAGTATATAACCTTTAAAACAAAACAATATCCCATACAAACATGTGAAATATATACAATAACAGATCAAATTAAGAGCGACATTAAAAACAATCACACTGAGTAAAAGAGTAATTCTCTCGTTCCTTTAAGACAGACTTAAACTCTCCCAAGGTAACCAATTCTGATCATTTCAGTTCCTTCTGCAGATTATTCCAGGAAGCAGGGGCAGCATATTTAAAAGCCTTCTTCCCCAATTCTGTTCTGATTTTTGGGACAATCAATTGTATGATATTGTGTTAAGTTGGGTTCGTCATCGTCCTCTGTGGCCCCTCTGCCATGGGGTGTACCACAGAGATCTATTCTTGGGCCATTACTGTTTTCGTTGTATCTCCTGCCACTGGGTGCGATCTTTTGTAAATACAAAGTTTCATTTCATCTATATGCTGATGACTGCCAGCTTTATTTTCCTTTCAGTCGTTCTGATAGCTCCCCAATTAGACTCCTGCTTGATTGCCTTAGCGATGTTAAGTCATGGATGGCTCTAAACTTTTTAAATTTTAATGAACGTTAAACGGAAGCAATTCTGTTTGGCCCGAATCGTTCCTCTGATATCCCTGATGTTGACCTTGCTGCTCTGACCCCTCACCTGAAGAGCTCGATTACCAATCTTGGGTTAAAAATCGACTCTGCACTTACTTTTGATGGCCACGTGAATGGGGTGGCGAAATCCACAGGGATCTACTATACTATCAACTCAGGCGTCTGTAGAAGGTTAAACCTTTTCTTTCAAGGCGTGATTTGGAGACTGTTATCCACGCTTTTATAACCTCACGCTTGGATTATTGCAACTCCCTTTTAATAGGGGTTGGACTGGGCACTCTGACACGCCTGCAATTAGTACAGAATGCTGCGGCACGGTTTTTATCTGGTAGAAGGAAATTTGAGCACATTACTCCGGTTCTGGCCTCCCTGCACTGGCTTCCAATTGAATTTAGGATTCATTTTAAAGTTCTTTTATTGGTTTTTAAATCCTTAAATGGTCTGGCACCTGCATAATTGTCTGATTTGCTGAAGCCCTATGTCCCCACTCGTTCGCTCCGGTCAGCTGAGCAGCTTTTGCTCTCAGTCCCCAAATCATGGCTGAAATTGAGAGGAGACCGAGCGTTCTCTATCGTGGCTCCAAAGCTTTGGAATAATCTTCCTCTTCACATTAGGCAATCGATATCAGTGCTGGTTTTTAAATCCAGATTGAAAACGCATTTTTATTTGCTGGCTTTTGACTCAGTGGTTAACTGACTTGTATTTACTTATATTTTATTGAGTTTGCTATGTTTATTATTTTATCATATTTATTATTCTTATTGTATCTCTTATATTTCTATTGTTCAGCATTTTGGTCAGCCTTGTGTGTTTTTAAAGTGCTATATAAATAAACTATGATGATGATGATGATGATTGTGAGAACGAAGGCTGTGTTGGTTGTGGTTTTTACACATATAAACACATAAATAAGATGGAACCAGCCCAAAGAGAGATTTATAGATAAAGATCAACCAATGGGAGAGTCTGTGAATATGCAAAGATGGACATTTAGCAGCAGCATACAAAGAACAATGATGTACACGATTTCTATAGCCAGTAATAAAACGTGAAGCACAATGGTAAACAGTATCCAACCTCTTTAGGTAGTGGGCAGGTGCATTCATAAAAAGCAGGTCACCATAATCCAATAAAGGTAAAAAAAAGTTGCATAATCAAGTGTTTTCTCACTTGGAGGGAGAAACAGGATTGATTTCTAAAAAGTAACTTAGTTTTAGCCTTAACTTCGACACAAGCCTTTGAATGTGAGTTTTAAATGACAAATTCTGATCTATAATGACCCCTAGACACTTGTAAGATGTGACCATTTCAATTTCAGTTCCTTGAATTGTTTTAATCTTAGGAGACATGGCTAACAACTCTTTGCCATTTGAGAATAACATGAACTTGGATTTCTCTGGATTTAACACCAACTTAAGTTGGGTTAAAATGGGACTGAACAACATCAAAGGCAGACTGCAGAAATTGCAGGGTTTGTGCTACTGAAGGAGACGAACAACAGATAATTGTATCATCTGCATAAAGATGGAATGCAGCATTTGTCAAATTATCACAAAGGTTGTTTATATAAAGAGAAAAGCGCAATGGTCCTAATATGGAGCCCTGCGGAACTCCTTTGGGAGAAAAGAGGAAGAAGACCAGTGGCATGGACACACTGTTTTCTTTCTGACAAGTAATTTGAAAACCAGCTTACAACATTTACGGATAGACCAATATTGTTTAGTCCATTTAATAAAATAGCATGGTCAACTGTATCAAAAGTCAAGAAAAAGAGCAGCACAGTATTTTTTGCAGTCCATTGAATCAATGATGTCATTAACCACTTTAATAGCAGCAGTTATTGTGCTGTGTTGTTTTCTGAATCCTGACTGATGTTGGGAAAGAACTGAATTTCTGTCCAAAAAGTCTTTCAGTTGTTCACTAATGAACTTTTCTAGAGCTTTTGCTAAAACACACAATTTAGATATGGGCCTGTAGTTATTAACATCTGAAGGATCACCTCCTTTCAGCAAAGGGAGAACATAGGCAGATTTCCATATTACAGGGATCTCACCATTCGAGAGGCAAAGATTAAAAATGTAAGTTAGTGGTTCTGCTATAAAATCTGCAGCTAACTTAAGAAAATAGGGATCAAGTTGATCTGGTCCTGCAGATTTATTTAGAGCCAAGAGATTTAAAGCTCTGTGAAACATTTAGACGAGAAAAACTGAAGGGTTGGACCACAGATTCGGTTTGAGTGGTTGCAGAGAGAGCCTCCTGTTGATTAAGCTGTTTTAAATCTGGATATAAAGATTCAAATAGAGATCCTGAAGAAACAAAATGCTCATTAAAGCCGTTTAGAATGAATTTCTGTTAAAGTGAATTTCTGCAGTTATGTCCCCATAAGAAGATTTTATTATTTTCTAGGCTTTTAAAAAAAAAAAAAAAAAAATCTTATGGGGACATAACATAATATGTCCCCATATATATATATACATACACACACACACACACACACACACACACACACACACACACACACACACACACACACACACACACACACACACACACACTGGTAGTTCAATCCCCTCAGTTCTGACTACCTTCCCTCTCTTTGTTACCATCCGACTACACTTCTCCAGTCCGAAAGACATTCCAATGTCATTGCTGTATAGCCTGGTAGTGTGGATCAGTGAATCGATGTCTCGTTCACTCTTGGCATACAGCTTGATGTCATCCATGTACAGGAGGTGGCTGACAACCGCTCCGTTTCGTAGTCGGTATCCGTAGCCAGTCTTGTTAATGATCTCACTGAGGGGGTTCAGGCCTATGCAGAACAGCAGTGGGGACAGAGCATCTCCTTGGTAGATCCCGCACTTGATGGTGACTTGTGCTATGGGCTTGGAGTTGGCCTCTAGTGTTGTACGCCACATCCCCATTGAGTTCCTGATGAAGGCTCTTAGGGTCCTGTTGATCTTGTACAATTCTAGGCATTCCAGTATCCAGCTGTGGGGCATTGAGTCATAGGCCTTCTTGTAATCAACCCAGGCTGTGCACAGGTTGGTCAGTCTGGTCTTGCAGTCTCGGTTGACTGTTCTGTCTACCAGTAGCTGGTGTTTTGCGCCTCTGGTATTCTTGCCAATCCCTTTCTGTGCCCCGCTCATGTATTGACCCTAGTGCCTGTTCATCTTAGCTGATATGATGCCTGACAGGAGCTTCCATGTAGTACTGAGACAGGTTATTGGTCGGTAGTTGGATGGGACCGGTCCCTTCTTGGGGTCCTTGGGGATCAGGACCGTCCGACCTTCGGTTAGCCATTCCGGGTGTCTCTCGTTAACTAGCAGCTGGTTCATTTGGTTCACATATATATATATATATATATATATATATATATATATATATATATATAAACGGCCAGCACGCCCCTTCGGGCGGTTTATCCTTCAAGCTCGGGTCCTCTACCAGAGGCCTGGGAGCTTGAGGGTCCTGCGCAGTATCTTAGCTGTTCCCAGGACTGTGCTCTTCTGGACAGAGATCTCCGATGTTGTTCCCGGGATCTGCTGGAGCCACTCGCCTAGCTTGGGAGTCACCGCACCTAGTGCTCCGATTACCACGGGGACCACCGTTACCTTCACCCTCCACATCCTCTCGAGCTCTTCTCTGAGCCCTTGGTATTTCTCCAGCTTCTCGTGTTCCTTCTCCCTGATGTTGCTGTCATTCGGAACCGCTACATCAATCACTACGGCCGTCTTCTTCGGTTTGTCTACCACCACTATGTCCGGTTGGTTAGCCATCACCATTTTGTCCGTCTGTATCTGGAAGTCCCACAGGATCTTAGCTCAGTCAATCTCCACCACCCTTGGGGGCATCTCCCATTTTGACCTCGGAACTTCCAGGCCATATTCGGCACAGATGTTTCTGTATACTATGCCGGCCACTTTGTTATGGCGTTCCATGTATGCCCTGCCATATTTCATACAACAATCAATAAACCAATAACCAAACAAATCATAATATCTAATTTTTATAATGAATTTCATTCAAAATAATATTATAGAAAAACATTCACATGGGTCCCATCAAGGTAAAGTAAATTAGCAATAAAGCTAATACACATTATTCAAGGTCAATCAAATATCTACAAAACAGATTTAACTGTAGATGTTGCGCAACAAGTTCAATATTCTAAAAGGAGACGGTATCAATTCAGAAGTCCCATAGGCTGTTTTGGCATTAAATCAGAAAAGTAACAAAAAACATCCAAAATGGACAAATATGCAAAAATAAAATCACTCACTCAATCAACTATTGAAAAGTTAATTTAACATTCGGCCATAGTGAAAAACCAAAAAACAACAAGATTCAATAAACATTTATTTTTAACTTGACTTTCCATCTGTTCCTCTCTTCTGCTCGACATGTGGTTAGCTCTCGCACCTTAAATTCCTCTACTGCTGCTAAATTTCTGATATTTTGAATTTGGTTTTACCTTCCTATAACGATGTTGATTTACTAACAAATCTTTTTAATAATTTTGTCTTTCTATTTTAGGCAATGTTTGTCCTCTCAAAACTGTCCCCATGAACAAATGACAGTATTTGCTGTTTAAAGCATTCCTGTTGTAAAGTTGAGCCATTATAGAGGAAAACTTGCCTACA
Source organism: Pelmatolapia mariae (assembly GCF_036321145.2). Classification (NCBI taxonomy): domain Eukaryota; kingdom Metazoa; phylum Chordata; class Actinopteri; order Cichliformes; family Cichlidae; genus Pelmatolapia; species Pelmatolapia mariae. The sequence continues at coordinate 31,401,752 of NC_086243.1, read as the reverse complement.
TGTTAATCTCTTTCATTTAAAGGACCTTTTAGTTTCATTTAACGCATCAGTTTGAGATGCAAGGGCTACTTATTTCTCAGACTTAGTTTCAAGGAGCAGAGGTAACACCAAGGTGTTATTTGACATCATTAGTGATATTGTTGCTCCTGCTCCACCTGCTGGCCCAGTTTCATTGAATGAAGATTGTAAAACTTTTCTTTCTTTCTTCATTGAAAAAGTTAGTAATGTGAGGAACAATATCTCTCTTTCTGTGTCTCTGTTGTCTTCTCCAACGCAAGCTAGGCCTGTTATTTTAGAAAGATTTTTACCTGTGTCCTTATCTAAGCTGTTCAAATTAGATAGTTCGATGAAAGCATAATCCTGCTCTCTTGATATTTTACCTGGATCTTTGTTTAAAAATATCTTTCAGTCTATCTGTCCCTGTGTGCTTACAATTATCAATACCTCACTGGTTTCTGGTCAGGTCATTCACCCACTGTTTAAAAAAAAAAAAAACCAAGCTTGACGCTTCTCTGCTTAGCTGTTATAGACCAATTTCAAAACTACCATTCATCACTAAGATTTTAGAAATGGTTGTGGCTAAGCAGCTAATAGCTGTTCTGGATGACTACAACATTCTGGATAAATTCCAATCTGGCTTCCATAGAGCTCACTCTACTGAAACTGCACTTCTCAGAGTCTCCAGTGACATCTTGATGAGATATGATGTGGGAGAATGCTCTGTTTTGCTGATGTTGGACCTGACCTCTGCCTTTGATACTGTAGCTAATCACATTTTGCTAGATAGGCCGAGACACTGGGTGGGTGTCCTGGGTCTGCTTTGGATTATTTCATATCTTTAAATATAGGTCCTTTTCTACTTCTCTTACCTATGGTAAATGGACTGGTTCTTATATAGCGATTTTCTACTCTATCTGAGCACACAAAGATCTTTATACAACTAATTCATTCACCCAATCTCACCCATTCACACAAGCACTTTTTCCTAAGTTGTCAGTGCATTCATGAATGCACCAATGTAATGTAATGTAAAAGGTTAGTATCTTGCGAAGGATATTTGGCATGTAGACTAGTGGGAAGCCAGGAATCGAACCACCAACCTTCCGATCAGTAGATGACCTGCTCTACCTGCCTGAGCTACAGTCAGGTGTGCCACAAGGTTCTGTTGGGGACCTTTGTTGTTTTTGTTGTATTTACGTCCTCTTCAGCGCCTTCTGAGCACTCTTAAGGACATTTCTTATCGCTGCTATACAGATGATATTGAGTTGTATATCTCCTTTAAGCCCCAAGATGTTTCCGAACTACAGAATCTGCATTTTCCATGGGAAGCCAGTGGAGGTAGTTGAGGAGTACAAATACCTGGGAACCATCTTTGACAACCTCCTCAAATTCTCTGCCGACACAGATGAGATTCTCAGGAGGTGCCACCAACGGCTATACCTCCTTAGGAAACTCAACTCCTTTGGAGTCAGCACACCCATCATGATGACTTTTTACCAGGGCTGGACTGGGACAAAAAATCAGCCCGGGCATTTTGACTAGTGACCGGCCCACCATGGTATTATAGGAAAAGCCATAAAGCCTTTATAATAAACTTAAACCTACACCATCCTCCCTATTCTGGTATTCTAAACAGTACTTAGCAAAAAATATAAAACAACCTAATTTATAATTAAATATACCTAACTAATAGGGTTGCCAACTCCCAGCAAAAAAAGAAAAAATAGGGAACGACTCCCCCACCCACTGCCTCAAGATGCTTAACTGACAAAAACAATTTTAATTTAATGCACGTATAAAACAAATGCACAGAAATCTATTATTTTTCTCCAGTAATTAAATAGATTCAACATCTTTCTTCAAAAGAATTGCAGACTGCACAGGTGGTACCTTCCCAAAGGAAAGTATACTATAACTTACTAGGGTATATACCAGACTTAATATTTACTGAATACAACAATGGATTTCTATATATTTTACATCAGATTAAAACTTTGGTTGTAAGATTCAGATAATTATTTAATAACAGCCAGACATTTTAAATGAGAATAAGAAAGAAAAGTATTTCTTTGTGCCTCCCTTTCCCTGTTAATGCCCTACCTGGGCCCCTGGCAAAACTTTGCTAGACCCGCCCCTGCACACGTAACTGTCAGCTACTTAGAAAAAGATCCTGGTGTTATTTGTCTCTCAGAAACAGTTCATAACTTCCCTTGAATTCATTCACGTCACCTAAAAGGTAAACCTGTTTCTCCATCACCTGTTCAGCTCTGATGATTCAGTAAGGACATCTTCTGGTTTCATCTTCATGTTTCCCTCTCACCACATATCCAAACGGATATCATGACCAGCAGCTTTTACAGCTGTGGCTCCAGCAAACATCAGCTGATACTAGAAAGTAATATTAAAGAAATTCTAACAATAGCTGATCAAGCTTAAACGTGCTGCTGTTGTTTAGCGCGACCTCCGCTGGTTTCCTCTTTCTGGCGCAGAGAGAAAAGCCGATCAGCTGATCATTGATCAGTTTCATGATTCAATTAGCAACTTTCTTTTTACCTCAACTTGGCTGTAATTGGTCCAGCCCAGAATCGATCATGACCAACTGGCCAATCCACCACCATTCATTTATACTGTTAAAAAAAGAAAAGAAATAAAACCCCATAGGCCCATAAAAACGAAAAATCACGAGCGGCCCACCAGGCGAATGCCCGGTATGCCCGATGGCCAGTCCAGCCCTGCTTTTTACTATGCCTTCCTGGAAAGCATCATGACCTTCTGCATTTCCTGCTGGTTCCACTCCCTCAGCCTTTAGAACAGGAACAGACCGCAGCACACTGCATCAGTGTGAGCTAAAATCATTGGCCTGCCTGTCAAAACTTTGGCACAGGTTTTCAGTCAACAGGCCCTTAGACAGGCAGTCAAAATCATCAGTGACGCCTCTCACATTCTTCACCCCGCATTTCAATGGCTCTCCTCTGGGCGACGCCTCCGCTGCATTTCCTGCAGGACTGAGAAGAGGAGAGCCACTTTTGTCCCCAAAGCCACCCTGCTTTTTAACTCCAGCAGATAAGACCATTTCCCACACCAGAAACATAAACTACTCTACACTCTTTTTATACTGCTGACACTTTACTCACTTTTAGTCACTTACAGTTCACCTTTCAGTCAGTTTAATTTTAGAACTGTAATTTTAAAACTGTGTATACTGTATATACTGTATATTTATTATCTCACCCTTATTGCCTGTTTCTGCCCTGTCCTTATCTTCAACGACATGCTTCTGTGCTGTATCTTAATTGCCCCTTGGGGATAAATAAAGTCTTTCTAATTCTGATAGGCGCATAGACTCCATTAGAGGTTGGATAGCTGATAACTTTCTTCAACTTAATGAGGAGAAAACCAAAGTCCTTGTTTGTGCTCCTGATAAATTTGTGCCCAGGGCTATGGAAAATTTAGGTCCTCTTGCTACATTTGCCAAATCCTCTGCTAGAGATCTTGGAGTAAACTTTGACTCAGCTCTGACTTTGGACGCTCATGTTAAATCTCTGGTTTGCTCCTGTTATTATCATTTAAGAAACATTGCTAAGCTGAGTCCATTGTGTCATGCTCAGAACTTGAAATTGTCACACATGCATTTCTTTCATCTCGTTTGGACTATTGCAATTCTTTGTTCACTTTTTTATGTAATTGTGGCACCCCTGTGAGGGAATGGCCACATTAATATTATTTTGTGTAAAACACTCGTGTAACGGGACATTTTTCATTACTATATGTATTTATTTTCAGTTTCTTTAAAAGGATAGAAAATCCATGTAAAGGGATTCATTTTATGTTAGAAAGCAGTGAGGGCGGAACTTTAGTGGTTGCTCCAGGGTTTCGGGGTGCAGTAAGTGGAGTGATGTGTTTACTGATATGAGTAAGGAATGTAACTGTTATGGAAAGAAGTGTGAATCTGAGAAACTGAACCAGTTTAAAGAGAGCATATTTCAATGAGGTTGAGAAACAAGCGAATGTAGTTTATGTGAATGAGGAACCAGCTGAGAAGAATATTGAAAGCTCATGTTTAGTTTTACATAGCATTTATTTGTGTGAAATAAATCAGACTCAGACACGTTCTGGAGGAAAGCAGAGACGCATCGTGTCTTCATTACTCCGCTCTTCACCTGCTTTTTCAGGTAACATATTTGTCATCGTGGTCTTCATCCTCGGGACCCGTAACATAATGCCTCATTGGAACGTCTGCAGGGTGTTCAGAATGCTGCTGCAAGGCTTCTGACCTTGTCTTCCAAGTATGTCACATGTCACACCCCTGCTGATCCAGATGTACTGGCTCCCCATTACATTCAGAGTCCCCTTTAAGAATATGACTTTGACATTAAGGGCTCTGCATGAACAGGTACCAACATATATTAGAGATCTTGCTGGGCTTGCTGGTTGTCCATCATATGAGGATGAAAACAAAAGGTGACAGAGCTTTTAAAACTGTGGCCCCCAGAGTCTGGAACTCTGTCCCTTTGAACTTGGGATCTAGGGACTCCGTGATCTCGTTTAAAAAACAGCTAAAAACTCATCTTTTAAAATTTCCTTGTGGTTATTTTTTTATGTTTTAGTTTCTTGTGAAGCACTCTGTGATGTTTATGTTGAAAAGTGTAATACAAATAAAATTTTACTTACTTTGTACTTACTTAATTTGCTATATATAACTTTAGTTTTTCTGAAAATTCTAAGAAATTTCTTTATTAAATAAGTAAACTAAAAATAGTGTTTATTCTATTTTATACTTTTAAAATTGGATAACAACTGACTTGAACATAATATGAATGTTTTTTCACTATGGGAACTGTGGATCCATTGATAGCTTTAGTAATCTAAAAGGTATTTATATTTAGATTTTTGTCGTTTTCCATTTGCATTTAGACAGGCCGATGCATTGTGATTCTCTGATGTGTATCTGTTTCTAAATGTGTTGATGCAAGCATGACCACAGCTAGCCAAGGAGCAGTAAATATGTGAAGCCAGGCAGAAAGATATACTCATCAAATGAACAAAATCTTAAGAATATTACACCATCACTGCATATGTAACAAAGATGTGTTGACATCAAATGGTGTGCACAATGACACAATGACAAATCTATTTCCACCAAATTTTGTATTTATTTTCCCCAAAATTGTACAAATTAGTCTGTGTTTGGCCTTAGTGTACCTAAAATCATATTTATACACAACTAAATATGACTCGCGAATATGTTTTAAATGGATGATTCCTCACTTGATGACAAATCACCCATTTACATATTTGCTGTGTCCTAAATTTGATGCCAGTGAACTTATCAGCGGTTGTTTTAACAAAGCCCCAAAATCCCCTATGAGCAAGCACTTGGCGACAGTGGGGAGGAAAAACTCCCTTTTAACAGGGAGAAACCTCCGACAGAACCAGGCTCAGAAAGGGGTGGTCATCTGTCGCGACCGAGTGGGGTTCAAATGTTCACTGAAAATTTAGTTTAATATAAATATGATGTAGAGGTCAAAAAACTATAAAATTCCTAACTCAAACAGCTTCTCTGCAAAGGGTTTCCGTAAGACAGAGCAAAAGTGGTTATCAAGAACTTGAGGACATTACCTACATATAAACAATTCGAAATTTGTTGGGGTTGTTTCACAATGTCAGAAGGAGAGAGGCACTGAGGCACCGTCTTCCGCCCCCCGGCGCTCCTGCTCTGCCTTTTTCTTCTGACAGGAACTGCCTACAGAGCAAGTATGAATGATGCCTGAGTGGACGTACACAACTCACAAGTTCCTGGCTCTCTCGCGTCCTCTGCAGAGGGTTTCCCAAAGAAGGGGGGCATAGCAGGGTCACCGGGGGACGGGGGGCTGTGCCTCACTGCCCTCCCCTCGTTGAAGAAACCCTCGTGCAGAGGAGTTCAGAAAGCCAGAAACTTGTGTGTGTTGACTATGTCCTTGTGAGCCTCCACCATTTACTGATGGGTGCAGCCTGAGCTGTCTAGAGACAGACCAGACCAGCTGCACAACACAGACACTTCAAACCGCATCTGAGGACAAAAACTACCACAACAAGAGAAACAAGAAAGAAAACGTAGCTTAGAACCATCCAGGGTTACAGGAGACGGCAGCACTGCAGAGGTGAGGACCGGCAGCTGTTTGAAAGAGACAACACACAAACACACACAACGACAGACGAGAAACAAAGAGGGAGAGAGTAAAAGGTGGTTAGTAAGAACTTGAAGACATTACCTACATATAAACAATTCTAAATTTGTTGGGTTTTTTTCACAATGTCAGAAGGAGAGAGGCACTGAGGCACCGTCTTCCGCCCCCCGGCGCTCCTGCTCTGCCTTTTCCTTCTGACAGGAACTGCCTACAGAGCAAGTATGAATGATGCCTGAGTGGACGTACACAACTCACAAGTTCCTGGCTCTCTCGCGTCCTCTGCAGAGGGTTTCCCAAACAAGGGGGGCATAGCAGGGTCACCGGGGGACGGGGGGCTGTGCCTCACTGCCCTCCCCTCGTTGAAGAAACCCTCGTGCAGAGGAGTTCAGAAAGCCAGAAACTTGTGTATGTTGACTATGTCCTTGTGAGCCTCCACCATTTACTGATGGGTGCAGCCTGAGCTGTCTAGAGACAGACCAGACCAGCTGCACAACACAGACACTTCAAACCGCATCTGAGGACAAAAACTACCACAACAACAGAAACAAGAAAGAAAACGTAGCTTAGAACCATCCAGGGTTACAGGAGACGGCAGCACTGCAGAGGTGAGGACTGGCAGCTGTTTGAAAGAGACAACACACAAACACACACAACGACAGACGAGAAACAAAGAGGGAGAGAGGAAAAGGTGGTTAGTAAGAACTTGAAGCCATTACCTACATATAAACAATTCTAAATTTGTTGGGTTTTTTTTCACAATGTCAGAAGGAGAGAGGCACTGAGGCACCGTCTTCCGCCCCCCGGCGCTCCTGCTCTGCCTTTTCCTTCTGACAGGAACTGCCTACAGAGCAAGTATGAATGATGCCTGAGTGGACGTACACAACTCACAAGTTCCTGGCTCTCTCGCGTCCTCTGCAGAGGGTTTCCCTAGGAAGGGGGGCGTAGCAGGGTCACCGGGGGACGGGGGGCTGTGCCTCACTGCCCTCCCCTCGTCGAAGAAACCCTCGTGCAGAGCTCCTCTTGTCTCCGTGCTCCTCTTGCCTCTGTGCTCCTCAACTTCATTGTGCAGAGCAGAAACTGATGTAGCGAGTGCTTCAGTCTCAGCTTCTAGTTCATCGTGTTTTTCCTGTGATGCTCATATCTTTGAGAGCTTTCACATCAGCTTCTCATGCTCTCTCTGCAGAGTTTTGTTTTGGTTGGTTAGAGTCTTTTTCTCTGCCTTCAGTGATTTATGATTTGCATTAAAGGCTTTCCGTTTTGTGTACTCTTTGGTTAAATTTTGAATTTCCTTAGTTAGCCATTCATTTCTCTCTTTTAAGGCATCAACCTGCTCTTTCTTTATATCACACTTGGATTCCCAATTTTCTTCATTCAGATTCTTTTTGACAGCCTTAAAAGGCTTTTATTTTTTTGTATATGCTGAATTAACACTATAAAAGCTACTCTACCAGAATCTCACCAAAAAATGAAACAAAACATACATTGTAATAAATGATTGTAAAAAACAAACAAACAAACAAAAAAAAACCTAACCAAAGTAGAATACGACTGTTTAGTAGAAACGTGTTAGACCTTCAAAGGTTTCTCACTCACAATAACTTTCATAATGTAAACTAGGACATGTAGAAACCTCATATTTAGTATATATTTATTAACACTATCTAATTACCAGCATATGTTTCTAAGTGTTACTGAATGTCTGTAGGCATTGGGATCTTGGTGGTTGCCTAGGGGACAGAATGCCATCTATGTTTTGTTTTAAATTCAGTTTCATTGCTGAAACTAAGAAACAGCAGGTAGAGGGAGACTTTACTGGAGGTTTACTAACTCTTACTCAATGTTGGGAAGGTTACTTTTAAAATGTATTCCATTACAGATTACAGAATACATGCCCCAAAATGTATTCTGTAACGTTGCTTGCGAGAGACAGAGAGGCGCGTTGAAAGGCTGCTCCAACGGAACTTATTGTTTTCGGAGGAAAACACGAACATGGTGTACAGTCGAGTTTTAATAGTGTACTTACAAATGGGCTCGTCAGGCACTCTTTTTGGCTGCAGTGGTTATTATTTATTTACATGCTTTCCAGCTCCCGTTTTTGCTAGATGACAGCTCATATTTTTCCACTATCCTTTTTCTCACTCCTCGCGCTCACAGACCCTATGGGCTCAAAATGTGGTCATAAATATTTTGTACTTGTAAATCAGTTTTGTACTTGTAAATCAGGATTTGTATGTGTAAAAAGAATTTGTGTGTGTGTAAAAAAGATTTTTATGTGTATGTGAAATGTTTAAGATGGCGCCGAGTATAGCAGCCTCGTCGCGAGCTCCCCCAAGCAACAGCTGTTTTTTGTGTTTAATTTTACTTTTTCTTTATTTTTTCACGAGTAGCACATGTCTCCTTGTGTACGACCGACAAACCTTACTGGACATAAAAGATGGACTTTCTCATCACTTTCCGGAGTTCAAGTTTTGCAACACGGACCCTCCGTTTGCAGACCCCCCATTCATCTCACCTGAGACGCCTTTGTTCTGGGCCCGTGGAGGCCGCAAACGCCGACGCAGAGGGAGAAGATCTGGCGTTCTGGTTCGACTGAGACGGCGCACTAACAGACCACCGTTACCCAGTTTATTACTGGCTAATGTGCAGTCTCTGGAGAACAAGCTGTGCGAGCTTCGGGCACGGATCTCATTCCAGCGAGAGATGCGGGACTGCTGCGTGATCTGCCTCACAGAAACCTGGCTATCGGACAAGGTACCGGACTCCGCAATACAACTACCGGGGTTCTCTGTGCACCGCGCGGACAGGTCACAGGAGCTTACTGGGAAAAGCAGAGGCGGTGGTGTATGTTTCATGATCAACAACAGCTGGTGTGATTATGCGAACGTGCACCCGGTCAAATCTTTCTGCTCACCGGACCTGGAGTACCTGATGATTAAGTGCCGGCCATTCTGGCTACCGAGGGAATTCACAGCAGTGATTATTACGGCGGTTTACATTCCCCCACAAGCCGACACTGACCGAGCACTCAGGGAACTGTACAGCGCGATCAGCAGTGAGGAAACCGCACATCCAGAGGCGGCGTTTATCACAACCGGGGACTTTAATAAGGGTAACCTGAAGAAAGTCTCACCAAAACTACACCAACACATCCATTTCAGCACTCGTGGAGACCGGCTTCTTGACCACTGCTACACCTCTTTCCGGGATGCATACAAAGCCCTCCCCCGCGCCCCATTCGGCCAATCAGATCACCGCTCCATCCTGCTCCTGCCCGCCTACAGGCAGAAGCTGAAACAGGAAGCTCCAACCCTGAGGGCGGTGCACCGTTGGTCGGACCAATCGGAGTCTACGCTGTGGGACTGTTTTGATCACGCGGACTGGGAAATGTTTCACGTGGCTGCTAAAGACATTGATGAGTACACAGACTCAGTCTGCGGATTTATCAGAAAATGCGTGGAAGATGTCGTCCCATCCAGAACAGTTAAATCCTTCCCAAATCAAAAACCCTGGATTAACGGAGATGTTCGCACAGCACTGGCGGCACGGAGCACCGCTTTTGCCTCCGCGAACACATCGGACTACAAACACGCACATTACCAACTCCGGAAGACGATCAAAGCAGCCAAACGTGAGTACAGGGACAAGGTGGAGCAACATTTTGACAACCCTCGGAGTATGTGGCAGGGACTAAACACGATCACAGACTTTAGAGGGAAAACCAGCACACCGCAGACCACGGCCTCTCTGTGTGAGGATCTAAACGTATTCTACGCTAGATTCGACACAGCGAACACCACGAGACCGGACAGTGTGCGCACCGCGGATGACGTCAGTGCGCACACTGTGTCTGAGGAGGATGTGCGGAAGTGCTTCAGGAGGGTGAACGCACGCAAAGCTACTGGTCCGGACGGGATTCCCGGCCGCGTCCTCAAGTCATGCGCGGCTCAGCTGGCTGGAGTGTTTACACACATCTTCAACCTTTCCCTCTCTCTGTCTGTAGTCCCAGCCTGCTTCAAAATGGCCACCATCGTCCCTGTACCCAAATCCTCCACCATCTCCTCATTGAACGACTGGCGACCCGTAGCCCTGACCCCCATCGTGAGCAAATGCTTCGAGAAGCTGGTCAGGGACTTCATCTGCTCTGCACTACCCGACTCACTGGACCCTCTACAGTTCGCATACCGCCACAACAGGTCCACTGATGATGCCATAGCCCTGACACTCCATGCTGCCCTGTCACACCTGGAGAAGAGAGACACGTATGTGAGAATGCTGTTTGTAGATTACAGCTCAGCATTCAACACCATCGTTCCCTCGAAGCTGGACAGGAAACTGCAGGATCTAGGACTGAGCAGCTCCCTCGGCAGCTGGATCCTTAACTTCCTGTCTGACAGACGCCAAGTGGTCAGACTGGGCAGCACCACCTCATCCCCCATCACACTGAACACTGGTGCTCCACAGGGGTGTGTACTGAGCCCTCTCCTGTACTCACTCTACACCTACGACTGCACGGCCACTAGAAACTCCAACATCATTGTGAAGTTTGCGGACGACACTACAGTGGTGGGTCTTATTACCAACGGTGATGAGACGGCCTACAGGGAGGAGGTCAGCGCCCTGACCCACTGGTGTCAAGACAACCATCTCACCCTCAACGTCGCAAAGACAAAGGAGTTGATAGTGGACTTCCGGAGGTGCAGAGGAGTACACACCCCCATCACCATCAACGGCGCCGCTGTGGAGAGAGTGAGCAGCTTCCGCTTCCTTGGTGTACATCTGGCTGAGGATCTTACGTGGTCAGTACACATAAACAAAACAGTGAAGAAGGCGCAGCAGCGCCTCTTCTTTCTCAGGAGACTGAAAAGATTCGGCATGAGCCCCCGCATCCTCAGGACCTTCTATCGCTGTGCCATTGAGAGCATCCTCACTGGATGCATCACCACCTGGTACGGCAACAGCACCGCTCACAACCGCAAAGCTCTCCAGAGAGTAGTGCGGTGTGCTGAACGGATAATTGGAGGTGAGCTTCCCTCCCTCCAAGACATCTACAGGAAGCGGTGCCTGAGGAAAGCGGGGAGGATCATCAAGGACTCCAGTCACCCCAGCCATAAACTGTTCAGACTACTACCATCAGGAAGGAGGTTCTGCAGCATCCGGTCCCGTACCAGCAGACTGAGAGACAGCTTTTTCCATCAGGCCATCAGACTGCTGAACACGTCATAGACACCTCACCTTCACTACTGGAACTTCAACATTATGCACTCCATACTGTATATAAATACCACTGTTTTGCACATACCAACCTCTGTATATTTTATATATCTTATTTTATTGTTTACTTTATTTCATTTGTAAAACATGTATATTCATACTATATACACACTCAAACACACACACGTAGAAAAACATATTTAGTATACACATTCAGTAATGTATATATCTTTACATATTGTACATATATTTATTACTTTTTAGATTAGCCATTTTTATATTTTGCTTGTTTTACATTATTGTATTTTGCACAACTCTGTTGCTTGTGAAGCTCGCACACAAGAATTTCACTCACATGTACTGTACCAGTGTACCTGCACATGTGATGTGACAATAAAAGTGATTTGATTTGATTTGTAAAAAAGATTTGTGTGTGCGTAAAAAAGATTTGTATGTGTAAAAAGAATTTGTGTGTGTGTAAAAAAGATTTGTGTGTGCGTAAAAAAGATTTGTGTGTGGACCTAGCCAAAAACCCCCTGCAAGTTACAAGTACGCATTTTGACCCCATTTTTCTTCCTTTCATCTGATTGGTCAATGTCATGTCAATCACAAATGTAACAATCCAATCAGAGAACAGATGGGTTTGCCTGTTGGAGGGGCGCTTTTTTTTGAACTGCAGGTCTTTGAAGGGAATAAATGCCCTTTTACATGCCAACCCAGCGTTTTCCTTCATCACCACGAAGGAAAACAGTCTGTGGTCGTCTGAGTTTGGTGATTTTGTGTCACAGGTCTACATGCTTAATACAGGGACTTCCACAGCCTTTTCAACAGGGCTGCGGACCGCGGGGGGGCGGGCAGTGTTTTGGAAATGACAGTCTTCATTACAAAGCTTTCTTCGTTATGAATTAGCATACATGTTTTTATTGAACATTTGAAGAACTAGCAAAAAAAACCCCAGAAACTCTTGTAGAGGACATAAAGTCAGAGATAGAAACGACAAGGAGCAGGTGCATCTAGTACAGGTAGAGCTGCTGCAAAAACCCACAGAGCCCAGCAGCCAGCGCAACAAATTCTGGATCCTTTGCTTTTAGTTAGCATTAGCAGCACATCCTGTGTCCGATGTGAAAGGACTCACAGCAATGGTCCCGGGTCAGCCCTGACTTTGTGTTAAACTAATCCTAAAGTAATAATGGTATTTCTAACCACTGACATACCACAACTTTATCCTTTCAACAGCTGCTGAAAGTTAGGGGACCTAGCTGCTATCGGATATTTATATAGAGATCCTCCAGCTTCAAACTGTATTACCCTTCAAGGACCTGCAGTTCAAAAAAGTGCCCCTCCGACAGCCAAACCCATCTGTCCTCTGATTGGATTGTTACATTTGTGATTGACATGACATTGACCAATCAGATGAAAGGAAGAAAAATAGGGTCAAAATGCGTACTTGTAACTTGCAGGGGATTTTTGGCTAAGTCCACACACAAATCTTTTTTACACACACACAAATTCTTTTTACACATACAAATCTTTTTTACGCACACACAAATCATTTTTACACATACAAATCTTTTTTACACACACACAAATTCTTTTTACACATACAAATCTTTTTTACGCACACACAAATTCTTTTTACACATACAAATCCTGATTTACATGGGCCCCTCCCGCCATGACAGTAGGCCAAACAAAGCACACGGAAACGTCAGCTATGGTTCGTACGTGCTGTGTTGTCGGTTGCAACGTTAGATCACACGATAGGGAAGGCATTAAGTTGGAAAATGGGCTCTCTTTTCATCGTTTCCCCTCCTGGAGGCAACGGGAGGGATCTCATGTATCCGATATTACTAAACGAAGACGTCAGGCTTGGATTGCATCGGTCAGACGAGCGGATATCGAGTTCTCTGCCATCCCCAATTTTTTGTTGGTTTGCTCGCGGCATTTTCTTTCCGGTGAGTTCTAAATAAATTCATATCTCGTTTAATAGGCTTTTAGTGTTATTTTGAATGCGCTGAGGTCATAGATAATTAGATAAAACATCCTAATGTGTGATGCTGCAGAACCATGTCATGTTGACGGAGTAGCTTACTATTTGGCATTATTGCAGGCAAACCAGCATATGAAATATGAAACAGAAAAGAAAAGTATGTTTATATATTTTTTTATTCAAGATCTGTTCACATGTACTTAGCAACTACATACACATGAAATGCAAACTATTTACATGGCAACGCACAGCTGGCAACCTATGGTTGTATCTTGGTCATATGGTCAACGTACTCACAACGTGGAGGATTAAAAATGGCCAAATCTTGTACCCAACCGTTCGTGAATTAGATGTGCGCCTCCAGGAATTCATAATTCCATAAATGATTCGCCGTGTATGCGCTGACTCCACAGACAAGGTACGCGAAGATATCGGGATAGGACAACGGCTGTAGGCCGTCTGGGTTTCCGCTCCACTGCCTTTTTTCATACGGGTCCACATTACTGATGCACGCTATTTTTTCCAAGTACCGTCTCTTGGCGTCTGGGCGCAGTCGGTCACGATACAGCCCTTTGTCTTTTGCGCTGATTTTAAGCATGGTTCTGGCAGTCCTACTTCCAACACAGTGTTTGTTTTGATTTGTGGCCTTCTGACATGGCGCCGCGATCCCACAATGCACTGCGGCGTGACGTCAACTCCAAAGCCCTATTAGCTTAGCACAACAACAACAACAACAAAAAGGCGCTCTCTCAGTCGCAGAGAGAGAGAGAGAGAGAGCGTCGCTCTGTAACCATGGCAACCGTAACGCTGCCGCCTGGAACAACAGAACACAGCTGTCAAACAAAACCCAAACAGTCCTGACCGGCAACAATATGAAACAGGAAAGTACCGCGGTGTAATCCATTTATTTCAACAAAGTAACTGTATTCTAAATACCACCTTTTTAAACGGTAACTGTAACGGAATACAGTTACTCATATTTTGTATTTTAAATACGTAACGGCGGTACATGTATTCCGTTACTCCCCAACACTGCTCTTACTGTCATATCCAAAGTGGAAAATCTGTATAGATTTAGCATAATATATTAATCAATCATTGGAATAATCTAAGTATGCAAACTAAATATCACAGGAGAGCTCATGAGACTACAAACACTGACACTGACACTGACATGGTCCAGTTCAGAGACACAGGTTTAGCAGAGGTGAAGCAGCTGCACCCATGTATGTCAGTACCCACCTGTTGCAAAGACCAGCCTTTCCATGAGTGAGTCTGCATTAACTGTAAGCACTGAAGTATTTTAAATGATGAGTCATCTAAAGAAATCATCCTGTGTATAGCTGTTTGAAGGGAAAATCAGATTTGCTGATCTGCCCGCTCCAGAATCTTTCTTCAGATTCAAGCTGAATATATTTAAAATAAAATAAAAAAAAGTTAGACTAAAGTTTGTATTCCCATCTACTGATATTATTTTATTTTTATGTTAATATAGCACAAGGTTCAGTTAGCTTTGCACAAAAAAGAAACATCCTGCAAAGAACTATTTTTCACTTTCTTACTTTAAGTACATTTCAGAGCCTGTATTTTTTTTTTTACTTCTACTTGAGTAGAGAAGTTGAATCAGTATTTAAACTTTTATTTTTTAAAAGTAGTATTTGTACTTCTACTTAAGTACAGAATGTCTGCACTTTTGCCACCTCTGGGAGAGACTGATAGCAGCCTGATAGCGGCTGCAGAAGAAATGTTTTTAAAAGAAAATTCAGCATGAGGATACTGGAAAACGGGAACTAAAACTAAAAAGCAGCCTAAGGGGGTTACTTTTGTCCCTGGCTGCAATAAAGACGTTCTTGACTTTTATGTTAAGAAATTAAGGCTATAGTGTCCACTTTCAGTCTGCGTCTCTTGAGCAGTAAGTGGTTCTACGTTGTTTTGCTAGCTGCACTGATTTGGAAAACCCATCTGTTAGCTGATATGCTCTGATAATAATCTTTATAAATCGTCTTGTTTTCCAGTGAGCTCTCAGTTCTGTCATTAGTTAGCTAACATAAACATGTTCTAAAAACTTTAAGCACTCATTTCCTAAAACCAGCTTCACAGACATTGTTAAATCTATGTCTGTCTGGCAGAGAGAAGACCCAAATGCAGACGTGTGGTGACCGAAATGAGTTAACTGAAGGAGAGGCATTTGTTAAGGCTGATTGACAAAACAGAACAATAATAAGAAAACCAAACGGAAACAAGGAACTAAGCAGGAAACCTAAACGGGATAGACCACTAGGAACGCGGAGACGCAGGATAACAGACACTCTCACAAAGGACAGAGGGATGAGGGGTAATTAGGGAAGTGGAGACACCTGGGAACACAGCAGTAAGCAAAACTGAACACAATGCACATGAGATGAGGTACAGTCAAAATAAAACAGGAAGTAGCACAAACACAGAAATTCAGATAAGGACACCCAAGCTTGACATAAGAACAGGGATAAACAAACACTGAAACACGTGACAGACTGGGGAGACAAAACACAAAACACAAAGAGAAGAACATAGGAACAGATCAGGAAGACAGAACACAGAGACATGACTGAGACTAGGGAGAGAGAGACACAGAGTTGTAAATAAACACAAACACAAGACAGAACAAGAAGCTTCTGGATTTATACAGTACAGGCCAACAACTAGACTTACTTAAACAAGGGCTTGGATTATAGAGATGTTTAAATATTGTCTGACTCTGTAGCATGTTGTTTAAGTGGACTTTAATATAGATCTGTGCATAGTTAAAATCTGAAAATAATAATAATAATAACACTAAGAGTATTAAAAAGCGTATAAAACTGAACATTTTTTACATTAATAAATAAATAGAAACCGACAAGCTAAATTAAGTCATTACATTTGATAATGTGAATAAATAAAACTAAACAAATACGGAACATTTTCAAATAGGAACTAAACTGAAAAGCAAAGTCACTCTGCAAATGAACTGAACTGGGAAAAAAAGCTTAATACTAAATTATAATTATGATAATAACCAAGAAAACTGTAATTATTTTTATATGGAAAGCCCTTTGTGTGTAGTTATGCAGTAACAGCCGCCAGGGGGACCACTCTGTCCGCGCTCAGCTGTTGGTCCAGCTGCATACTACATCTCCCAGAGTCCTTCGCGGGAGTTTATTTTAATGCAGCTACCTCCGTCTTGTCCGAGCAGACAAGGAGGAAACAGATGAGCTGTCCGCTCTACTGGGGTTGATATCGCCCCACTGAAGTCATCTGGATGACAGCATATTAAAAAACACCCGAAACAGCGAGTTTTAGAGGTAAGTTGTAGGAGGTCGAATTTAAAAACCGGGTTTTAGTAAACGAATTTAAGCTAACAAAATGGCTAGTTAGCTTTCAAAGGAACCGCTCGGGTTTGCTATGGCATCGTGCAGATGTACCGTGACTGTTTGTTTCGTTTTATTTCACCTCGTTCATTTCGTTATTTTCTGGCTGAATGGCATATATTTGTGCTAAAGACCCCGGCGCCGTGTTGCTGTGGGTTTTGTTGGTCTCATTTCCGCCTCTTTAGGCAGGTGTTTGCGGTGCGCTTTCGGTCTCTGATCGGGAATTTTAAGTTGCCAAACAGGCGCAGGTGACTCCCTGTGACGGTCAAAGTAGCAGCAGCATCTGGACTCGTGGTTCTGAAGGAGCATTATCACGGAACAGACCTTCTTTTAGACCCGTTTTAACTACTAAAATAAAATCAGGCCTTGAGAACATGACACGAGTTTAGATCATTGGTGTGAAACTCATTTTGGTTCATAGACACTAATCTGACCTTAAGTGGAACAGACCCATAAAACTAATGCGTAATAAATCAGTTAATAAATAAATCGAAATTCTCCCATCATCATTCTTTGGTAGGAAGTCATAAATAGGAGTTAAATTCAGACTCGCACAGGCTCACCTCTGCACGGCTGGCTTCTCCTGTAACCCTGCATGTTTCTAAGGTTTGTTTTCTTTCTTTT
Organism: Pelmatolapia mariae; assembly: GCF_036321145.2. Classification (NCBI taxonomy): domain Eukaryota; kingdom Metazoa; phylum Chordata; class Actinopteri; order Cichliformes; family Cichlidae; genus Pelmatolapia; species Pelmatolapia mariae. The sequence goes on along the minus strand of NC_086243.1, from coordinate 31,384,371 downwards.
TTTTTGTTGTTCTTGTGCTTTTTGTCCTCAGGTGAGGTTTGAAGTGTCTGTGTGGTGCAGCTGGTCTGGTCTGTCCAGGCTGCACCACAGAGACACTTCCAATCACCATACATCAAAGTACAAAGCGTATGACGTCATCACATTCTGTGTTAGGAAGTCATATTTAGGAGTTAAATCCATTGTTCATCATACTCAAGATATCTTTCTGTTATCTTGATTAACTTATCCCAACATTGTCAATCAGGCTAAGTGATCACATGACGCTAGTTATCAACTCTAAAAGGTAACCCAGGGTTTCCCATTCTAGCTACTAGCCTGTTTACATGAAAGGGGTGGCGTTGGCAGCATCTGACCAATCACATACAGAACAGCTGACTTTACAAAGAAAGATAAAACTATAAACATGAAAAGGTTAAACACTTGTATTAATAAAGTTCAAATAGGAACTAAAAGTTCTTTTGCTGAGCTCTGTTGATGTTTACCAGTCTGGGAGAAAGTAAAGCATAAATACAAAAATGGCAGTGGATATACTGGGAAAAGCATGTTGAATGATGAGCAGTGATACAGGAGACTAAGAGGAATTGCTCAGATAAGATTAAATGCTTTCATGGATGAGGACATGCTAGGGACAAGCGTTGCAGACAAAAGAAGAAAAAGAGATTAATGTTTATAGAGGAATACAAAATGTTGTGAAATTGTTCTGCAGACAAATGGGAAAAGTCAAAGAATGAAGTTGAATTTAAGAATCTAAATTGATTAGACTACTGATGCTCATCAATGGAAAGATCCTCCCACTATCCATGGCACAGCAGTCCAAAGGGATCTTTCAGGTACTTGTTGTAAAGCAGTTTTCCAGAGAACTGATTGGTAGCTAAGTGGTGATTTCATACTTGTTGATCCGTAATCTCAAACCTGTTCTGAAGCAGGTTTGCTCTACAATTTAAGTCACTATGGTGATATACTCCAGTAAGAAGTGAGCCACCTTCATAGTACCTCTGTACTCATACCTGTGTGTTTCTTTGGTATTACAAGTGGACAAGTCCCTGTGACCCCACAAATCAGAACACTGGGCACTTTAGCTAACCTGCTGCAGAGATGATGGAGATGATGCTGATGGTGATTTGATAATCTGAGAACAGAAACCGGTCAAAAGTTCATCAGGGAACCACAGTAGTATAATATCTTTCAACAGGCTGCAAGGAAGCGTCATTTTTATCTGAGGAAATAAGAGGATGATCTAATCAACGATGTGTCTCTCTGTTGAGTGTAAACATGAAACATATGTGCACTGCTAAGTTTAGAGTGCTTGTAGATATGTTTTAAAATGCAGCTGCAGTGCATTTTAAAACCTTAAGAAAGCTATTACTGATATGGTGTATAGCCAACAGATTTCTTTTTTTTTACCTGATGGACACAATGCAGTGTAGTAGCCCTGCCCTTCGTTATGGTTTGTTCTTCATCATTCACTCACTGTGAGTCGATATGCTGGATGTCTCCACAAACAGTTCTCTGCATGCAGATGCAGTTTTTCTTCATTTGGTGCTTTGTGGGAGCTGAGTTCTGTTTACAGAGATGTTAATGGTCCTGTATGTGACCTGTCAGATTTTATTCATTAAACAGACCACCTTGCAGTGTAGCTTCCACGTTAGCTGAGGTTTGTTTTATTATTTGTTTTTGCTTGTTTTTTATTATTCTTGCTGATGATTTGTATTATCTAAATGTAAGGTTCCTTCATATCAGTTTGCTTATTTAATTTAAATACAGTTTTTTTTTTTGGGCATTTGTCTTTGTCTCCATAACTGATAGTCTCTTATATCAGTTTCTGCTCATAAGGTTACTTTAATATTTGAGGCCACGTTTTGATTGGTTTAGGTGGCAGCACAAGCAGCTTCACTTGCATAAAATATTTTTTTTTAAAATAACATCTGAAGTAATTTAATGAGGAATGAGTCATCCAGTTCAGCTCTGGTATTATGATAATATAATATGTGCTTCAGTCTTAAACAAGCACAGAATTTGATGAGCTGCTTCTTCCCGACTCCATGATTTCTGCACAGCTGGATTATTGTACCAAAGAAACTGTTTCTCTAATATTTCTGTGAAATATAGTAATCCACTAAAACCCAGTGAGTGGTGGCCAGCTAAGATTTGTTTTTGTTCTTGATGGAATCGAAACACTCAGAAATGTCATTAATATTCGCTTGTCCTGCTGCAGTCTTTTCCATCCAATTTAACAGTGAGAGCGAGCATGTGGTGCCCCACCCACTGGCTGCAGGCCACATATTTCTGCAGATAAAGGCACCACCATATTTGCCTTTATTCCGATGAGATGCCCTCTAAAAGACGCCCACACAATTAATGAGAAGTCAGAGACCAGATGCCGATATTGTAATTCCATTAGAAAAAAGGCTGCACTCAAGTGGCAAAGATATGTGTAGGGTTTTTAAGGCCATTGCAGTCCAAAATGGAGGCAGATGGGGTATGTGAAGTTCAATATCTGTGCATTGAGCACCCTGATACCCCACCTCAAGGTTTCTGTTTCTGTGTTATCAAAGGTCAGAATGTTCTGGATAATCCTTCATAATTGATCATAATTTACCAAACAGGCTTAACATGGTGTTAAGTCTGTCACATCATTTATGAAAGTCAAAGGTTAAAGTGTGATTTTCATCAAGAAGAACTTGAAAAGAGAAACCACATAACTATGACTTTACATTAGGCACAGACAGGAATGCTCAAGCGGTATTAGCTGTTTGAAGGTACATTAGGAAAATGTTGAACGTAATGCACAACAAGCACCTTATTTCCTCCACAGAACGTTGATAATTGACCTTTAACCTTCATCACCGTGATGTGTGAATACGTCTGCTACTTTACAAACTATTGTAATCATAAAACACTTTTAAAATCTGTATACTCCAATGATTTAAAAACAATAATAGAGCAAACCATTTAAAGCAAATCTCATGGCCAAGGGCGCTGCTGGCTTCTGGACCATGCAATAATCCATGTATTTGTATTATAATACACAGTCTGTAAGAAAGCCTTTTTTTTTATATTATTGAGAATATTGATCAACTAATTGTGATGGTGATGGTGCTCATCTGTCTTTTATCAGTCACCGCATTTTAACACAGTTTGCTCACCTTACATTCCAGTTTCTGCTCACTGAAACCAGTCAGACCTGAGCTCCTGGTGGCCTCCCTCAGGTGAATGTTGTTTTTTAAACTTCATACCGCTTATGAAACTTCCCCCGCAGAACAATTGGTTTCAGGTTTATTCCTGTAAAGAGTTTGTACATGATAGATAGGGTTTTTTTTTTCTTTTGTTTTCTTTAAATATCGGACACATAATCGGGAAAACACAAAAGGGAAACATTTGTCTTCTTTCTTTTTCATTTTCCCAGCACTAGTTTATTACATCATGGCTTAAAACACTGATTCCAGTATTCAACTAGTTATACATCATTTCCATCTCTTCTTCTTACTGTGTTGAGCCATCAGAGATGCTTCATATTTCCATGTTTTACAGGATTGTCTGCCTAGAGTCTGTCGTCATTGTGCTTAAATAGTAGTTTTGACTTTTCATGTAAATGTCAGGATAGGCAGCATCTTCTTAAACTAGTTCAAGCTGCCAAAATAAATCTAGAATTAAATTTTAATACTTATAAAAGGCTGAAAATAATTGTTCTGAATCCAAAACAGTTAGATGTAGTTTGCTAATTTCCCTTGTTTTGTTATTACCCTAGAGTAGCTTTGGTGTATCTTTTCTCTCTCAGTTAATATTTATTATAAACATCCATCATAACAGCATATATGCAATTACTGGCCACTTTGTTAGGTACACCTTGTTTATAGCAGGTATGACCCCTGTTGCTGACAGAACTGCGTCATTAAGTGATGTTCATTAATTGTTGACTTGAATCTGCCGTTCCACCTCATCCCAAAGATGCTCTATTGGAGTACAGTGAATTCATCTTCATGTTCAAGAAACCAGTTTGAGATGATTTGAGCTGGAAGCAGCCATCAAAAAATGGGTACACTGTGGTTATAAAGTGATAGACATGGTCAGCATTAGCTGGGCTGTGGTGGTTAAACAATGCTGCTGGTACTAATTGGCTCAAAGTATGCCTAGAAAATATTCTCCACACTCTCACACAGCTATCAGCAACTTGAAATGTTAATACAAGGCAAGATGTTCATTCTTTTATGTCGTTTACACCATATTCTAACCCTACCATTTGAATGTCACAGCAGTCATCAGACCAGCAACATCTTTTCAATCTTCCGCTGTGTCCAGCTTTGGCGAGCCTGTTCAAACTGCTGCCTCAGTATTTATTGCTCTGACTGCGGGAATTGGCACCAGCCTTGGTGTCTTTCAGAGGAACTGCTCCTGTTAGTTGTTTGCACTTCCATTCTGGATTAATTTTTCAGACCTGGAGGTTACTACTTGTAAATATGTTGGCGTCTCATACACATTTAAATGAAAACTTGTTAGTTAACAGATTTGAAGCAGTGGAAATTGTAACAACTCAAAGACATTTAGAACAGTGACAGGTCCCCAGCTCTAATCTGTTTCTTTGCTTTGTAAGCTGGTGCAGACCCAGGATGTGCTGGAGACATTACATCTCACGGCGGGGCTGAGCACCCTGATACTTCACTTTGGAAGAGGTAGAGTAGGTGGCTGGGGAGAGGGTGGTGTGGGGATCCCATATGTATAAATAAAATGTAATTTAAAATTGCTTTGACTGCTGGCCCTTGCAACTTTAGACGCTAATATATATGTGGATTTATCTCCTCGAGTTGTTCCTGAGTAATTAAGCTCCGGTGAGACGCATTAGACTTCCAAGGGAAGCTGCAGCCGTCAGGGAGTGCCATTGCCATATGGAAGGTGTAATTTGGCTGTAATAATGTTTAAGTAGGGCAGTCTGTGTGAAAACAACATCCACATAAAAACCAGGATCCATTGCAGCGTGGCAAATGTAATTGGTTTTAATGTTGGTGCTAGCTGGTTTATGTGGAAAATACTGGGTAAAGTTCAGGTTTGAATGACAGTCAATGTCCCGTATACTTTCTGGTTTTTTTTTTTTTGTTGTTGTTGTTTTTGACTGGCATTTTGTAAAGTTGAACAAGTAAATGAAAAGTATGTTAAGGATTAATAAAACAGTTGGAATAACTGCAAATGCTGAAATAATGTAATGATGCAACTGCTAGGAAGTTGAGGGTTAAATCGTTTTAGACACCATCTGCGGTGTAACTGTAATAGCTCTCTGGCATGCGAGAAGGAAGCTCCAAATGGTGAACGATATTAGTTTCAGGTGCACAGTACATACGGTTGTGCTGAAGATATGTCCCGTTACAAAGTGACTGAATGGTTCTTTTAACAGATTTATTCTTCAGGTAATTGACAGTCATTTAAACCTGACTAAAGCCCTAAAATAGATGCATTTTGTGAACCAAAAAGACTAATTCATGTAAAACATGAAAGTCACAAGACTGTGAAACCACATCACCAGAGAAAACCTGCTGGGACCAGACTGTAGAAATCACGTTTCCATCCTGCCTTTTTTTTTTTCTGTGTATCAGAGCAGCTGACAGTTAAAGCAAAAGCACAACTGGTTTCAGTTCCTTAAAACAAAGACAGTGTAAACAGTGTTTAATGGTATGAGGTCCAAAAGTCATTGAAGCTAGATGATAACGGAAATCTTTTTCTGGGTCATGTGACAGTGATTTTTACAGGTTTTTTTTAAGTAGAAAAGTCCAATTTAAGCTCAGTCATAAGTGAAAGAGCAATTTGAAGCTGCTTCACTTCAGTACTGTAAAATAATGAGTTGCAGCTGTTGTAATCTCTTCATGCAGGAAATGGTAAGAAATGCAAACATTGATTAATTAACTCAAGAGTAAGTGAAAAGACTGATGGATTTGAGAGAAGTTTCGTTCGTTTACATGAAGAAAAAGATGTAATACAACGTTTTTTTCAGACATTGTGTTTCTGTTGGCTTCATCCGAACAATCACCATGTAGTAGAGAGTTTACTGCTGGATGTGAACAGGCTGGGATGAGATCCAGCACCTCAGGTGTTGCACTAGACTGTGGTGGTGAAGGGAGAACTGAGCCAGAAGGTGAATGTTTTGATTTACTAGTCGATCTGCATTCCAGATCTCAGAAACTTTGAGTAGTGAAGAAATCACAGACGCAAGCAGCAGAAATGAGTTTCTCCTGAAGGGTTCAGTCTTTGAGATACGGTGAGAAGTTCAAGTGGCAACCATACAGAGAGCATCAACAGCTATGCATATAGATGGTTGATTTTGTGCATGACTAGTGGTTTGAATTAGATTTTGGGGAGGTTTTGTATTGTGCTTGTTTTGTTTTGTTTTAGCTCTGCTCTCCAAGTGTTGGGTCAGTATGAAAACCAGAAACATAAACACTCTTAGCACTGCAAAGTCCAAAGATCTCTAAAAGCTTTGTATTATGAACAAATTGTTATAAAATCTAACTCAACAATGTAAATCCACAGCCTGATGGAGCTTATTCTGCTTTACTATGTTGTTCAAAAAAATAAATTTTATTATGTCTACAAAGACTTAGATGCTTTAGAAAATCGCTGAGGTTTACTCTCTGAGAGGCGATTGCTATTTCTTTACCTTCTTCATCTTCTTTTCTACAGATGCAGTGATGCTTTTAACCTCCACACAGTGACTTCACATCACCAACACCAGCCCCGCTTCCAGCTCCAATGATCTTCCACCTCTGACTCTTTCCTAAAATTGACCAGTAGGTGAGGCCAGCCCTGCCCAGGTGGGGTGGCCAGCGATGGAAGGCCGACGTGGCGGAGGCAGCAGCAGTGGTAGCTACTCACAGATCCCTGTCAGAACAGGCATGGGGTCTGTCAACTCCCCGGCCGTTTCCGTGAGATTGGAGGCGTACGATATCGGAGAGAAGAAATGCATCTCGGATGTGAGGAGGACCTTCTGCCTCTTTGTCACCTTTGACCTCTTGTTCATCACCATGCTCTGGATCATAGAACTCAATGTAAGTATGTGTTTGTAGTGGGTGTGACAGCAGTTTTGTTTTTTTTATTAGATACCTGTAGTAATAAAGTTATTACAGCAGTGTAAAACCACACGAGATTAAGCTATATCACCAGACGGTGAGCCTTTTTGACTGAGTCAGCCTACTCGGGAAAAATTTATTGAATGCATCTGCTGTCTTCCATGCATTTTGCTCAAGAAAAAACTAAAACTGAAGATGATTTTATTGTTTCCCAGACATTAAAGGGTTATTTAAAAGTAAAGTTAAACAAAGTCAGGAAACATAAAACGCTAGTATTGAATTTTTAAAAAAACTCTAAAGTAGGTGAAGCAGTTAAACGGCCAGGCTCAGAGCCTTTGGTTTTGCTTTTTTGTGGAAAAACATTTATTGTTCTTTGCATTTAGAGTTGTTTCTTTCAGCTTGTGGTGGACTTTCGGATTGACAGTATCATTCCTATCTGCTTTTACTTTTGTGCCTGATCGGTACGATTAACAGCAGTCAGCTTGACGCACAACTGAACTGAATAACAAAAATAAACACACAGTAGATTTCTGATGCACTAAATCACTTTGGAGGAAAAAGGAGTTTCCTCCACTGACTGACAGTTATTGTTTGTTGAGCTCAGTTGTATGAAAGTACATTCAGAGGAACTCATGAGTAGCCACCGATTTGTACACAACTGATAACAAAGTGTGGAATATGGCATTACATGTGAACAAAGGTTTAAAGCTGGTGAAGAATGCACGTTCCTTATCTGTACAGAGCTTTACTTAACTAAACTATCAAGTGGTTTAGTTGGTATTGTGGTTTACAGGTGAAAGATCCCAGAAGGAGACGCTTATCCCATTGGGTTTGGTTCAGGAAAGGCATCTATCTACCTGCTGTGGTGACTTCTTGTGACAAGGGAGAAGTAATACCATTACTTCTTCCTGTTCACAATTTTTATCTTTGTAACAACAAATCATTGAGTAATAAAACCAGCTGCCTTTTCAGTTAGTCTCTCATCCAGTGGTTGAACTCCAAATCCACCGTCTTACACATCAGTTTGCGACAGCTGTCCTCGTTCTGCTCTTGGTTAGCTTCATATAGTGGTGCAGAAGCCAGTTCTTGACATGGTGCAGGTTCTGCAGATGGACTCTGTTGAGGGCTTCAGTCCAGTTAGGTGGAGTCAGACTGCTGGATGAGAGACTCTCTGGAGAAGCAATTACAGAACTCCCAGAATAGCATCATAACCAGAGAGCCGGCTGGTAGTGATGACAGAATAAAGGTATGAGCAGATAAACACTCAACTTTCAAAATAAGAGCCACAGGATTGTCCATAAGTAAATCAGTCGCAGATGGCAACGTCCTTTAAGATGGATTTAAAAAAGTATACCCGTTGATATACCTGATTAGATCTGTGCGCTGTCATACAACGCAGCGGCCAGATTGCACCAGACTGTCCTCCACAGTTATTTAAATGGACTGTAAAAAATATGCAATAAGATTAATGCTACAGGATATTTTAACCAAACCAAAATATTTGTGCTTTCTCAGCACTGCCCCACCACTAACATCTGGATGAGTGTTAGCAAGCTAACTAACTTTATCAAATTACATCCATGCTTTGTTTTAGAAGGAAAGAATTTCTTGTCTTTAACATCCCAAACGGCAGTGTTGTTAATCCATCCAGATAAAAACAAAAACAAAAACATACATCTGTTTGTTTCTATTCTTTTATGTTTAGGGGGAGCTCTTGCAGGAACTTTTCTGGTTTTTAGTTACTGAAATGCTGCTGCATGTGCAGGGTGCCGATCTTTGTTTTTTCTGCTTTGAACCGTGATCTCAGGGTCTGCTGATTTAAACTAATATAGAATTTACAGGCTTGTGCTGCAGTATTGAAGTGTCCAGCATGTTGGAACAGTGTTTGTGTCCTCCAGGACTCTGAACTGTTTACAGTATTTGACTGAAAGTTTTAATTTATTCTGAACATGTTTATCTTCTTAGATGACAGCAATCATTAATTAAGCCGAGTGGACTCTGTCTCTCTCCTTTTTGAAGATATTACTCAGCGTTGTTGCTTTTTCTGTAAATGTCACATCTGAAAAAAGCCGGAAGGAACATTTAGTAAAAAATGTTACTAAAATGCCATCATGATAAGAGATGGATAAAGTCAGCAGAATTATCAAACGTATTCCTGTAAGGGTGCATTTAGATACCACAAACAAACAGAGTTTATGAACTACAGAAAACGTTTTTTAATCTTGTGCACATATTTTAATACGGTTCCTGCTCACTTTGCCTGTTTACATGTTTTACGATTTTATTTTATTTAACTTGTTAAAAACAGGTCTGTTAACCATTAATCGTGAGGAAGCCGTTACATAATTGTCAGTCATCCTCAGTCATGATAGGTTACTGTGTTTTATCGCTCTGGAGCTGTAAAATGCCTGCAGTTGTGCACCGAGAAACAGCTTTTACAGTTGGAGTGAATTGTGTCAAGGTCGAGCAGAAGCAGGACAGCCTGCATGCTGGACGAGTGGATTGAGGTCGTGCAGCTGATTGAGGAAGTGATTTGACTGCGGCACACATTCCCAGAATGCTCCATTTGACCTCGGGCACTAAAATAACTGTCCACGAGAGACAGACTTGTTCTCTTTTGTGTAACTGCATCTAGAAGAGCACCCTGCAAATGCACTGCAAACCTGCTCACTTTCAAAATGGAGAACGTTTCATCATCCATGACTTTGATCCTGAGCAGTTTTTACTCAATAATTTGCTGACTTTTTTTTAAAGAAGTTTCCTTCCTTCCTCTCAGCTGTAACACTGAACACTTTGGCTATTACGTTACTCTGTTTTGACTAGCTGCTATGGGACTAATTGGAGGAGTAGTGCTGAGTGTTAATTCAGTTCAGTTTTTTTAATATATGGTTAGTAAAGTGGCCTCAAGGTGCTTTATAATTATGAGGTAAAAACCCAACAGTATTGGAGAGAAAATCCCAACATTCAGACAGGGTTCTTACCTTTACTGCCTTTAATACCTTTGCTATGAAAAGATAAATTTTTTCGCAATTTCTGCCTCAACAACATATTTGGACACTGTGATGAAGGTGACACACCCTGCTAAGTATAGGCCTGTCAGCATTACTAATGGGTACAAATTAAAATCTTTTGCTGCATATGATCACGTTGAGGGGGTTTTATATAAATCTTTTGTTTTAAACAGTGTTTTTTGATTTAATAATGTTTCAAACTAAAATAACAGAAATGGTCATTAACAACAACAAATTTCTCTATGTAGCAGAAAATAAGGAGAATAGCTCCATGTTAATACCAGTATTAGCATGCTCATAATTACAATACTAACTTATTTTAAAAAAAAAAGCCACATCTGAGACGTCTTGGTTGTGCAATGACTGACACATTATTATAGTAAGTATAGTAAGTATATGCTTCTTTTTTCTTGCCTAATGTTGATGAAGCAGTTATGTCATTAAATCGCAGGACTCCAAAATAATCCTGTTACTACAGGATTATTTAGGTAATCAAGTATTTTTCTATCCTGATTGTTTCTTCTCAAATATGAGGCGTGCATTAGTATGTAGGCTGGATTTAAGTTGGAGCTGCCAGCCAACCAAAGACAACTCAGGATGTCGATGTTGTATTTTTGCTGGCAGTTTGTTGATTTAAAAAAATCAGCCTTCAAAACAAGAGCACTGCAGTTGGAATTTTATGGTGTTTATACACCACTCTGCATTTAGTCATTAGTTATTATTAATCTCTGGCCTCTGATTAATCTTCCCTCTGATGGTCAGGAGCAGCTTCTTTGTGTACAAGCGCCGTAAAAGAAGTTCTAGAAAGAATCTCTGGATACAGACTTTCTGAATATGTTGCAGATCGTGTTGTTGTTGGAGAGCTAAATTCCAGAGCTGAGTTTAGCCAATGACTTCAACAGTGTGGCACTTTCTGTCTAACAATTCATTCCACTCATGCCGATGATGCCACTGCAGCTGATCACGAAACTGAGTAAACTAGCGAGCAAGACCTGTACTTTGTGTTTTCAATCCAAGTTCCTGCACTTTCATTTAGTTTGCTTCTGTGTTTATCACAGAGGGGAGTCGAGTTCACAGCCCTCTAACATAAAAAGCTGAAATCCTCCAGTCTCATTTAATGTACCTAGTTTTTCAAACATCTATTTAGGATGATAATAAAAATATACATTATCATCTCATATAAATCTAAATATTAATTATTACACAGTGACAACACACAGTGACAAAGACCAGTATAAGAAGTAATGGTTCTGAAGGGAAATCTTGATCCCAGCTTTGTGTGCAACTAGCTGCACTCTTGCTAGTCGGTAAAGTGAATTATTCATATTTACCAACATACAAAGGTTTTTAGCTGTTGAGTCTAAGATGTTGTAGCGGGGACTGACAGATCGCAGTTCTTTATCACTTTGATCTAGAAAAAGAGCAGCTGTATGAGTAGACTGCCAGAGTAAAGCACCCTATAACCATTTGACCCAAGAGATGCAAAACCACACTCGTCTGTGCTGAGCATGGTTTGCATCTCTCGGGTCAAATGGTTATAGGGTGCTTTACTCTGACAGTGCTAACCTTATCTGAAACTTCTTGATGCATTCTCAATCATCCAGGAAAGTAAATCTCCAAAAGTTGATTCTGTTCATCTGGACGTAGCGTTTTGTGGGAGAAACGTTTCGTCACTCATCCAAGTGACTTCTTCAGTCTCAGCTGACTGCAGGTTTCCCCAATCTTATAAACAGTACATTTGCATAATGACTGAAACCAGCCCACTGAAGGAACAATGGGCTGGGAGGTCAGTTCCTTAATCTTAATTATGCAAATTCTCATGACCATTGATCAACAACCACTGACCAAAACCCACTGATCAAAGACCACTGATCAATGGCCATGAGTACCATTGAGAGAGAGAGAGTTGGGGAATGGCTGCAATCACAGCATTGTAAGATGGTGAAAGATGTACCCTTAGGCCCCCTCCTCGATTCAGAGATGGTCTTTCCCTTTTCACGTAAATGGCCTCCTTGACTCTGCGCTCAAACCAGCGTTCCTCCCTGTCCAGGATGTGTACATCCTCATCATTGAAAGAGTGTCCACTGGCCTGTAGGTGTAAATAGACTGCAGAGTCCTGGCCTGACGAGGTAGCTCTTCTGTGTTGTGCCATCCGCTTCGCCAGAGGTTGTTTGGTTTCCCCGATGTATAAATCCTGGCAATCCTCCTGGCACTTAACAGCGTACACTATGTTACTCTGTTTGTGTCGGGGGACCCGATCCTTGGGGTGGACCAGTTTTTGGCGGAGCGTTTTTTGCGGTTTAAAAGCCACAGAGACCCGGTGTTTAGAAAAAATGCGTCTCAACTGCTCCGATACTCCTGACACATATGGGATCACTACAGGTTTTCGCTTGGGCAGCGGTTGTCCTTCTCTCCTGGATCGGCTGGAGCTTTCTTTAGGTGCCTTTCCAGCTTTGACAAAAGTCCAGCTGGGATAACCACATTTACTCAGGGGCTTCTTGATGTGCTGTTCTTCTGCCTCCCTGGCCGCTGTGTCAGTGGGGATGGTGTTCGCTCTGTGTTGTAGCGTCCTGATGACACCCAGTTTGTGCTCCAGTGGATGATGAGAGTCAAACCTTAGATACTGATCCGTATGTGTAGGTTTACGGTACACGTCAGCTTTTAGATGTCCCCCATTACTGATGGAAATCTCACAGTCTAAGAAGGCTAACCTGCCACTTTCATATCCTCCCTGGTGAATTTGATGTGTCGGTCCACCAAGTTAATGTGATCCGTGAAGTGTAGTACGTCCTGAGATTTGATTTTTACCCAGGTGTCATCCACATATCTGAACCAATGGCTTGGTGGTATTCCAGGGTAGGATAGCAAAGCCCTCTTTTCCACTTCTTCCATGTACAAATTGGCCACGATGGGTGAAACTGGGGAGCCCATGGCACACCCGTGTTTCTGCCTGTAGAACTGACCCTTGTATGTGAAGTAGGTGGAATGAAGACACAGTTCCAAAAGCAAACACACTTGGTCGATGCTGAGAGTGGTCCTGTTGCTGAGGTTGGTGTCATCCTGTAATCTCTTACGGACCACCTCCAACGCTTCCGTGACTGGGATGCAAGTGAAGAGAGATGTAACGTCATACGAGACCATGGTTTCATCTGCCTCCATAATGACATCTCTCACCTTCTCAACAAAATCCAGGGTGTTCTGGATGTGGTGTTCAGAGCTGCTCACCAGCGGGTTGAGGATCGAAGCCAGAAACTTGGAGATGTTATAGGTGATCGAGTTCAGTGGGCTGGTTTCAGTCATTATGCAAATGTACTGTTTATAAGATTGGGGAAACCTGCAGTCAGCTGAGACTGAAGAAGTCACTTGGATGAGTGACGAAACGTTTCTCCCACAAAACGCTACGTCCAGATGAACAGAATCAACTTTTTGGAGACTTATCTGAAACTGTGTGAGAGAGATTCAATTCAGAGACATTTGAAACAAAAGGAAGTTAATTTTAATCACCCACACAGTATTTCTGTGGTAATTTTTCACATATGATTGAGCTCAGTTTTGAATTTTGTTGTTTAGGTGATAGCACATTATTCACTGTTAGGTCTGTACAAGCTGACACTGACAGCTTTTAGCTTTAACTGTAAATGAAGCAAAAGTCTTTTTTTGTCAATTTAATGTTAATACTCACGACTTCGTCTGAGTTGTAGCTTCTCACAGTTGCTAAACAACCTTACTCAAACTATATTTGCAGAACCTCACAAACACATTTAAACCATTTTATCAGTGCTTAAAACCACACAATATCTTTAAACGTATCTTTCTAACCTCATGTCGCTGTTTCTTAATTTTGCAAAAATGACAGACTCGCACTGCTTCTCAGCCTCTCATTATATTTGCAGAGTGATGCACAGAAACATCAGTTCACGGCAAAGATTCACAGACACAACTGCAGCACAGTGATTTTCCAGTTATACATATTGTAAGCAAATTCAGGTCAGAGTGTACCAACACCAACGATGGATGGAAACAATCTGAGAGAAAGATGAGGAAGAACAAAACCAGGAACACGAGTTTTAGGTGAAATTTGAGCAGCTGTTCTGGTTTTATACATGAAATGATAAGAAACTTGAAGTGTGAGACTCTTTGTGTCTTTCTTTCAGATATTTCTCAAACAAGAATAACATTTCCTTTATTTATACTTCCTATAAGTTACTCTTCTTGATCTATCTCATCCTCCTCCTCTGCCTCTCAGATGATTTCCATGCATTGCCGGTGGGGGTGGAAGATTTTCAGCTGCTGTGCTTAGGAAATGATGTCAGTGCTGCAGATCTGCAAGCTTAACCTCTGCATCCTGTGGTTAACTTCATGCATCTTGCGGTGACTCATTGTGCAAAATGTGTTATTGAGCGAGGGAGAGCCCATTATTTAAAAAAAAAAAAAAAGCGTCAAAGGAGACCTGCAAGTAGAGCCTAAAAAGGTGAAAGCTGTAAATGAGAGCAGGATTGTTTCATTGACTGAAAATGATGCAGTTGCGTTTCATTTTTGGAAGCGGAGCTGTAAAAAATGCCAGAAAGTAAAAATCTGTTGAGGTCATCAAAAGCAAAGGTGAAGCTGAGGTCTGCAAACTGTCTGCCGCTGCATTTTTCATGTCCTTTTTTTAATACATGCAGATATGAGTGCTGTTTTATTGAAGTGAGACTTTTAATATAGCACCAACACCCTCAGATTTCCTGTTGGTTATAGAGAACTGATGCACTGCTGATGTTGTCAAGACGGGTCTCAGTTAAAGGCATAAAATCAAGAGGAAGTCACCGAGCGAGGTCCTTTATGACCCCAGATAGGGCTGTGCGATATGACGAAATATATCGATGACGAAATGAAAAAAACTATCGTTTCAAATTGTACGCGATCGTTTGTTTCGTGGTGTCCAAAATACACTGTTCACGGCAATATTTTAAATCGGGGCACAGAGAATACCAGCATGGCCAGTGAATATGAGGCAGAACGTGGTAGCTCCAAACAGAAGGACTAGTCAAAACAAAACGAGGACCTTATTCCTAAATGAGGGCCTACCCCTGTAGCATGGACATGGTTTGGTTATGAAAAGTCTGACACGGGCCAGAAAACTCTACTATGCAAATTATGCCGCAAACCGGTCCCCACCACAGACTCAAACACGACAAACCTCTTCTACCACCTACGCAAGAATCATGTGAAAGGTTGTTGAGAGAGTTTACAGATGAGAAGCAAAAAAGAGCCGTCAGGTGCTCAAAATAAACCTTAGACTCAAATGTTAGAACAGGCTTTTCCCCACAGCACACCATATAATAAATACAAAGAAAATGGTGGCCGTTACATATAGTTTCATGCACGGGTCAAAACACTTGGCTCCAGGTACACGACACCAAGCTCAAAAAAACAGTTCACACAAGTCGGGTTGCCCAAGATTCACAGAGTTTACATAAAAAGCACTTTTTTGTCTCATATATTGTTATCAGGATGAGAAATGTCTTATATGAGGATATGAGATTTTGGTCATCGCACAGCCCTAACCCCAAATGTTTATTTGAATCCTACAACTTCTCATATTTTTTGTGTTGTATTAAAACTTATGATTATTATTTTAGATGGAATAAACTTACAAAAAATATTCCTCTTTTTACAAAAAGTATAACTGCCTCACTCAGGTCATTTTAGCCTCAGTTGTGTCAGGGTTAACTTTAACATTCAGAGTATTTGTCATGATGAGCTGTTTGTGTTTGTCAGGTGAACGGCGGCATTCAGAATCAGCTGGAACAAGAAGTCCTGCACTACGACTACCACGCCTCCTTCTTCGACATCTTTGTAAGGTTCTTTCTTTTGCTTTAAATGATCAACTTTATATCATTTATTTTATGTGGGGGGGGTTTTTTCACTATTTTTTTTCCCTTCCTTTTTTTTCCCTCCTCCTTCTGTGCCACCTTCACCTTCCTCTCCTCCCTCAGCTGCTGGCAGTTTTCAGGTTTGCCGTCCTCATCCTGGCCTACGCTGTCTGCAAGCTTCGTCACTGGTGGGCTATCGCGGTAGGTTTTAAGGCTGTACACCACAACAGTGTTTCTTTAATTGTGCCAGCAGAGGGCGCTGCCTATGGGCTCAAAATGTGGTCATAAATATTTTGTACTTGTAAATCAGTTTTGTACTTGTAAATCAGGATTTGTATGTGTGAAAAGAATTTGTGTGTGCATAAAAAAAGATTTGTGTGTGGACTTAGCCAAAAAAAAACGTGTGAATCTCTGCAAGTTACAAGTACGAATTTTGACCCCATTTTTCTTCCTTTCATCTGATTGGTCAATGTCATGTCAATCACAAATGTAACAATGTAACCAATCAGAGAACAGATGGGTTTGGCTGTCGGAGGGGCGCTTTTTTGAACTGCAGGTCCTTGAAGGGTAATACAGTTTGAAGCTGGAGGATCTCTATATAAATATCCGATAGCAGCTAGGTATTAAGGTCCCTGTATTAAGCACGTAGACCTGTGACACAAAAATCACGAAACTCGGACGACCACAGACTGCTTTCCTTCGTGGTGATGAAGGAAAACGCTGGGTTGGCATGTAAAAGGGCATTTATTCCCTTCAAAGACCTGCAGTTCAAAACCTCCGACAGCCAAACCCATCTGTTCTCTGATTGGATTGTTACATTTGTGATTGACATGACATTGACCAATCAGATGAAAGGAAGAAAAATAGGGTCAAAATTCGTACTTTTAACTTGCAGGGTTTTTTTTGGCTAAGTCCACACACAAATCTTTTTTACACACACACAAATCTTTTTTACACACACACACAAATCTTTTTTACACACACACAAATCTTTTTTACACACACACACAAATCTTTTTTACACACACACAAATCTTTTTTACACACACACAAATTCTTTTTACACATACAAATCCTGATTTACAAGTACAAAATATTTATGACCACATTTTGAGCCCATAGCTGCCCAGCAAGCGCTCACATTTTTGGGTGCACAGTCTGGCAGGAGGATGCACTAATTCTTGTTTCTGTGCATTAAATATGCCATCAGGGGGCATCAGTGTTTGTTACAGGGTGATTCTGTGATTTTCCATTTCACTTCATTATATTCAGTATATTTAGAGAGTTAAAGACCATTAACATGAGGATATTTTCAGGTAAAAGGGGTTCTGTTAAAATATTAGCAAAAATAACAGCATGAGCATTTCTGATGTTTTCTGTCTTTGTGCAGATCACCACTGCAGTCAGCTGTGCTTTCCTGATTGCTAAAGTCATTTTATCGAAGGTAAGAAAAAGCTTTACAATTCTTAACTAATACATTTTTTATTATTAATTTTACATGAATTTGATCAAAGATGTGTGTTTCTGCACTGAGGTCAGTATGTCTGCACTTCTCTCACCTCAGTCTCATCCTCTGTCTGCACTCCTGGGTGTACACACACACACACACACACACACACAGACACACACACCTACCTTAACAGCACCTCAGAAAACAGGGTGGTACTTAAAGCTTTGATCTAATTATTTTCCTTCTTATTTTTATTATTTGTAACAAAAATGTTGCACTGACTTTAGTTTTTTACTTCTAATAATATCTTTATTTATTTATTTATTTTAGTATTGGTGTCAATGTCCACACACAAAAACCTCTTAGAGGACAGTTTGTTGCTGGAGTTAATTTCTCTGCAGTCTTTGCTCCATATTCCCTGATGGCGATGCATACATGTATGAGGATTAAGGAAGTGAACCAAACTATCTCCTTCCTGTACAGGAAAACCTGTAATTGCTGCTGCTTAACAATAATAAATATTTGTCTTTGCACCTTCTAAATTTTAAATGGTCAGATTTTGTATGCTTTGTGTAGAATTACGTATTCATATTGGGATGTGTGTGTGTTTCTTGTGTAGCTGCTGAGTCAGGGGGCCTTTGGGTACCTGCTGCCCATCATCTCCTTCGTTCTGGCCTGGATAGAAACGTGGCTGCTCGACTTCAAGGTCCTGCCTCAGGAGATCGAAGACGAAAACAGTGAGTCTCAATTGAGCTAATAATAAAAAAGGCACCTTCATTACTGTTGCAGTACTGCTGCTGTTACTGCAGAGATCCTGCTGTCACTGCTGTTATCTCTGTCAACAGATCATTTACCTTACAGGTTCCTTTTAAAACCTTCCATTATTACTTTAAGTTAGCAAAAGAATGTGAAAAAACAAGTACTATGACTCAAGAGCCTGTGGAGTGGAGAATGAAAAAGAAACAAGAAAACAATAAAGAACAGCAGCAGACTCTCTGGTGAAACACTGCCACCTGCTGGTGAACATTCAAAGCTACATACTGAGTAATTTTATTCAGTTGTTTTATTTAAAATAAAAGATCATGGGATAAGAAGTTAATATTATAATTATTTATTATAATGTTAGAGTAAAAAGTGTAATGCATCAGCTTCCTGTTGCTATTTCACAGGTAGTTTACCTGTAATTATTAATAATTATATGCTATGAACAAAATCTGCAAATGTGTTTACTCACCTGATAAATGAAAGTTATTTCACCACTGTTATGTTACTGTTATGTTATTTTTATTAAAAAATAACATAACCTCATTGATGTCCTGCTTCCTTCATCCTTCTGTGTTTCAGGACATCAGTCCATCATAGATACAAGTAGGGCTCCTCTCCTGGGTCCAGGTCCTTTATCTGATGGACAGTTCTACTCTCCGCCAGAGTCTTTGGCAGGTCTGTTTCCTCCCACTGACATCAGACAAACCCAAACACACCCGACACACTCGCTTCAGCTGTCGCTCCTTCAGTCTGATGATTCTGACTCTTCATTCCCATTTAAATGAGCGTACAGACACAAAATATGAAGATATACAGTTCATTTTATTGTCATTATTATTATTATTACAGTTTTTTGATTTCCAGCTTTGCACTTTACACCCAGAAATGAGTGGCGTAGCTCCTTCAGTATTTGTTTCACTGCACAGTGAAAGGAGCTTTTTCATCTGCAGACATCTTATTTGCTTAGTAAAATAATTCAGTTACTCAGCTGCCTCTGCAGTGAGCCTTCCATACAATGGGTGGGCCCATCCTTTGCAGACACAGACACTCTCCAGAGCAGAAGCAGAGCTGCAGTCGATAACACAAAATACAAAAATAATTCCCGTTTCTGTAAAATATGAAGAATTAGAAGTGAAGGTTTATTCTCACACCGGACTCCTGCAGCTGCTTTGAACCTGCAGCCTCCTGCAGACGGATTAAGACAAGCGCGCCTCAGTTGTTTCACACAGGTCAATAAACAAGAAAATTTAAAAATGATGAAACCTGACAAGACAGGAATTGTCAGGACCAGCTGGTTATCAGTGGCTGAATTTTTAAATTAAGCGAAGGGCAGCATCTGCTATTAAGCAGTTGTAGATGCCATCAATGTCTTTAAGGATAATAAATTTAGTTGGCATGAATACCTGAGCCGTCCGGGGTCATCTTCTAATCTGAAGGTTGGCAGTTAAAATCCTGGCTCCACCGTTCTTTTATCAACCTAAATTTTCTGTTGTGTTTCTATAAAAACGCTGACTGATTTCCCTTTCGTGTTCAGACTCTGACGAGGAGCTGGATGATAAACACGAACCTGAAAAAGGGCTCATTACACAAGTGACTTAACAGGTAAGAATACGTAATGACAGACGTCAGTCAGGATTCGTATCCACATTATTAGTCTGATGTGCTGTTTTTTTTCTCCTCAGGATCTCTGATCCTGAACATGGAGGGATTTTTCGGTCCTCCTGGGTTGTGCTACTGAGGGGAAAACTTCTGCCTTACACCTTCAGCCATTTTAGTTTGTATTTGTTCCAAAGGAGTTCATATCCACAAATGCAGCTCACGTTCTGATATCAGCCTTCTGCACGTACACCGGGACCAGGAAAGTGCCACTTAAAAATTTCAGTGTCATGAACTCTGGTTACTGTATGAGTTTTGTTTCTCCACCTTTAAGGAACTCGAGACCTTACAAGAGATTTATCAGAAATCATTACATCCTTATCAGTATCCATCCATAATTCAAAGCATTACATTCATTTTAAAACTTAAAAATATATATATATATATATATATATATATATATATATATATATATATACACACTTTCAATTAAAAAACAGAGTGTTAATGTCTTATTTCCAGCGTAATGTTTACTTATAATTCTGTGATCATTTTCTCATGCTTCGGTTAAGTCACTGCAAAGGAAAATAAGCTCATGGATGCCACAGAAAGGATTGTTCAGCCAGAACTGAGCCTACAGACCAGACTGTAGCAGAAAGAGAAAGTCAAACTCTTAGAGATGTTTATGATTACTTCAATGTCTTAAAAATGTGCATGAAAGAATATTAAGGTAACATATAGAGATGTGAACGATACTGTTTGTTTTGAAACGAGAGTGAAAGGATTGTGTGTTAAAGAAAACGAGCCATAAACCTGCAGCATGTACACTCGGAGATTTGGGTTTAGTGCACTGAACAGAAGGGACGCTGCTCTCGAAAGCTGCTGTGACGGGCGGGGAAACGTTCTAATGGAAATGTACATATCTTCATGCATGCTTTGCAAGCTCAGTGGATGTTTATTCTTTTTTTTCTTTTTTGAAGAAAAGCCTGTCTGTATAACAAATCATTAAAATGTTAAAGGTTATGTGGTTTTGTTTAATTGTTTATGTCAAACGTCGACCTTAAAGAGTTCAACAGAATAAGAACTTAGACATGAATTAGCCTTATGAATAAATAAAATGTGAAAATATCAGCGTTTCAGGTAACGTCAGCTGTTTATTAAAAAAAAACAAAAAATCCCTTTAAAATAAAACCTATTTCATCTCTATTTTTTCTTAAGCCTAATTACTATTAATTAAGGTGAACAGACTCTGAAAGAGGGACTTTTAATTATGTGTAATATATTAATTAGATTTATTTAAAGAGGCTTGAATTAAATAAAGATGAACCCTTATTTTTAAAGAAGAAATGCTATTGAATACATGGACTATCATTCCATTTTGACTTTTTAAGGTCAGTTTAGTGTCAGTTAGTCTCCAGAGTGAATTTTCTTCTTTCAGTTTAGTTTTTAGTAGTTTCAGTTACTTTTAGGCTTTTAAATTATTATTGTTATATGGAAGCCAAATGTCCAAGGGAACATTTATGAAAATCAGAGATATTACTTTTTAAAAGTTTGCTCGCTATTGTAGACATCTTAAGTCTCGAACATTTTTACCAAACATTTTTAGTTTAGTTTTCCAAGTTTAAAGTCTTGAAATGTTTTATTTTTATCTCAGTTTTGGTTTAGATTAGATTAAATAGTTGTTTTTTTTCTTTTGTTTTTTGCTAAGCAAGCATTGTTAGCATGCTGCATCCATAAAATACAGCACAACCTTTATTTAATTTAATGTATTTTTTATTCAACAAATAAGATCAAACTAATTTTAATATTAGACAAAAATAACCCAAGTAAGTAGAAAAGTGTTTTATAAATGACGATTTCATTAGAAATCAATAGAACAGAAAAAAATAATTGCCCCATGTTAAATCATTAGCTGTAATTAACCATGCAGATGTTTTGGAAGGTCAACCAGAGTGATTACTGCCATTCATGCTGAATCAAGAAATCACTCAACTAGAACCTGTCTGTCAAAGTGAAGCAGGCTAGATGCTCAGAAAAACAAACATCACGCCACAATGTAAAGACGCTCAATAAAACTTGTGAGAAAAATTACAAACAAAGTTATTGGCATCTATTAGTCTGCAGATGTTTCTAAGGCTTTGGGGCTCCAGTGAACAACGGAGAGGTGAACTTTCCAAGAAGGTACCAGTGACTCATCCAGGTCACAAAAGAACCCAGAATAACATCTAAAGAACTGCAAACCACATATTATGAGAAATCTAATATATAAGAAATGTATAAAACAACATGTGCTCAATGGGTTGTTTTTAATTGTTATTCTTCTGTGTTTAAATTCCTGTTAACTATTCCTGTTAAGATAAACCAGCTGGAGGGAACGCGGCAGATAAACGACTGCAGACAGAAGAAGAAGAAACACAAAGCAGCAGTTTCTGTAATTCTCGTTTATTAATTTTTTTCTTCACATTTATATTGACAGAAGTCAAGTAACCAAGGCATCTGTAAACAGTGCATCCACAAATCTACATGTTGCCTCTCATCAGTGCGATCGTTCAGTCATTCAAAAACACTGTTTGGAAATAAATACAATACTGATTGTTTTTTTCCTTTTTAAAAAAAAAGAAGAAGAAGAAGAAGAAGAAGGTAAAACCTACATTTGCCTGAAGGAGCTCGTAAAGATTCAGTCTTTGTCTGTAGTCACAGTCTGGAAATGATGCCACATATGAAGCGACACACGGAGGTAAACGACTCGATGTGGTAAAATCCTGAAGCCGGAGGACGAAATACTGACACCACCTGCACGGCTGGTTATGTGCGGCTAAAATGAGTAGTGAGAATTTCTGGACCTTTGAACCCCTTAAAAAGCTTCAGCTTCATTATAAAAATTACAGTATGTCTATCAGTGCATCAGGTGGTCCAGGTGTCTGATTAGGAGGCTTCCTGTGTGCCTCATTACAAGGTTTATTAAGCTTGTACGACACCCAGAAATCCACAAACTTCCTCCTAACAGCACTGCACCACTGTCCAAAAATGACTGAAATGTTCCTTTATTACCATGAACACAGATCCACTCCCACATGCATCACTCTGCTGCCCCTAAAGTAACAAAGGTTGACTAATCCGCCATGAAAAATAGTCCCCAATAAATGCACCTTTTCCTCCTGTTAAACAAAAACTTCCCATTTTCTTTTTATGCGTTATCAAAAAGGGAAAAAAAGCCTGCTATCAAGAAATACTGGTGTCAGCAGTTCATCCTCCCAGTGTCGTTTGAGACGTGAAACAGCGCCGCCTGCAGCTGAACCGCAGCGCTGCATGGACAAACTGAAACAGCAGATGTTCTGGTTAAATGTTAAACGGATGGACGAGCATCTCTAACACGACACAGACGGACACGGGTGAGATTTGTATTAGCTGTTCTCGCTGTACATAAAAATGGAATGATGTGCTGAAATTTGATTCTACTCTACTCTACTTTCTCTACTGAAATCGTGTGTCAAGTTTTCCTTCCATTTACTGAGAAGTGGTGCGATTTTTTTTGTCCCTAAGATGTTTCTTGTGTGTGATTATTGTCCACCTGTCCTTAATTTTATCACCTCAAAAGTCACTCTAACATTACAGAAACATGTTATTGCATCAGACATGAGCTCTAACCTGTTCAACAATAATAATCACTTTAATTAAAACAAGAATCTTTTTTAAAATCACTGAACCCTTAAAGCTCACCAGTCAGTCATCAGCTCCAGCATGCGCCTCATCTTGAAATATTCTAGCTTGAATTTTATTTTTTATCCTATTGCTGCACAAGATGCACCGCGACTCTCTGAGGGGAACAAAATAGGAAGCACGTATAAAATAATAATAATAATAATAATAATAATAATAATAATAATGCAGTAACTGTAAGCGAAAACAAGTCTATATAAATTAATTATGCAGTCTCTGTGTTGGAGACCTCAGCGGCCTACAGCTGTAGCCCAGCAGTCTCAGGGTCGACTGATCGATTGTTTGTTGGCTGTTATGAGTTTCATGATAACCGCGTATTGACGATTACAATGAAGTGACAATACTGTGTCAATAATGCACGTACAACATAAACTTATGAGTAACTGTTCTCTTTTTATAGATTTACAGATATGCCTAGACTTGCTCAAACCTTTGAGATTAATTTTTTTGTCCCCGAAAATTAGAAATTTTAAATTCTTTAAATCTAACCAAGGAAAAATGGCAAATTAGCTTGGGTAAAAGAACGAAATGTTACGCACACAACGATGTGTGCCGCTGGTAACGTTTCTGGGCTGCTTTTCCTCATAACAGCCACCCCTCAAGATTTTCTCCATTTAAAGCAATGCATTATCAGGGATTGTAACATCTAGTCCTCTTACTGAATCTTTGATAAATGCATATAAATACAGCCCAAGTGAACCTGTTTGTATCTGTCTGAAGTCTTACTGCTTAAATAGCTGATTTTATCAAGTTTTTTTTAGTTTGGTGAAAGAGGTTAACCGCCAGAAAATGTTTTAAAAATTGTCCTTCACCTGCTGGAGCTCAAACCCTGCAGCAAATGAAACAGGTGGCTTTAAATGAGGATAAGATGCAGGATAAATAATAGCATAAGAAACTGTTTGTTTCAGAGCTGCTTTTATCTGAGGTCTCAAAAGTAAAAACACCGGGACGAAATGAGGCACCAACCGTGCTGTCTACACACAAAAATACTGTTTTGGTTCTTGTTCTCTGTCTCGCATGTAACAAGTATTGATCCTCTTTCTCTTCGGTTGGTTTGAGACATGATGTGCGTGTCGGATGGCTTCCCGTGTCCTACGTGCTGGTACACATCTGCCCAGCAGGTGTCCTCACAGGACAAACTGCTCAGGACTCTGTGCGTGTGTACAGTAAGAGCACATGTAACATCGAACCTCCACGGGCATCACACCTCGACATCCAAACACAGTGTTTTTGTGAGGTTTGAGTTTTTAGAGGGAAAAACAAAAACAGATGTGTAACGAGCTGTAAACAGAGAGCCAAGAGGAAAGAAGCTCTAACACTGATCTAAATTTATATTTCTGTTCTTAAAGCTCAGAAATGCCCTCTGTTTCTAGACTGAGGAGAAAAGTTTTAGCTTGCAGCCACAGTGGAAGCAAATCCTCATCAAACTGTCTATATACAAAATACAAACATGGCTTACATGGTGGTACAGGTTCAAAAATGTTTCTATTTCCTTTGTAAATGTAATCTCTGGATTTAAAAGAATCCAAAAAAGTTGGAGTAAAATTATTTGGGGGATCAAAAAAGAAGTTTGTCCCATCACTGTGCGCACTGACAGTAATCCGACAAATGTTATTAATTTACTTTTACTAATACTATTAATTTATTGTAAAACTATTAAAACATTTTAGGAATTAAACTTGTTACTTTTTGAGCTTTCATCACTGTTAAGTAGCACTTCAGTTCCACAGTTCGTTTAGTGTACAGTAGAATTAAAAATATAAAAGTGATGGTGATTATTTGCTTCCACTGGGCTGCTAAATCAAAAATTTAACTACTTTAACCACTAACTAATTTTAAAACAAGCTTTAAATATGGCTTAATTGTTACCTTTAAAATCAAAACAATAAGAAAAAAAAGGTCAAAATTTTCCCAAAGATGTTATTGGGTTGTTTTTTCTTCAGATTGGTCATTTTTACTTATTTTTGTTGAGACTTACTGTTGAAAACCTTTCAAATACGGTGACTGCTTGCTTTTCGATGCATTTAGTAGCAGTTGTGCAACTTTTCCTTCACAGAACACGATCAGAACACGTCTACCGAAAAACGACTCTGCTTCTTCTTTGTGTAAGAGCTCAGTGAATACTCTCCTTTTGAGTTTAATATTATATTTTTTAAATGTCATAATAAATGGAGTAAAATTTATTCTGACCTTTAACGACTAAATCTGTTACACCAAACTGCCAAAAGAAAAAACAACGGCTGAGGTCCAAACTGGTGCTTCACGTCTTTTAAAGTCGAGCTGTTATCCTTACTTGCCGTCAAATGTCTGCTGTTTTAATGGTGAATATTTAAGTCAGTGAGCAGGGAAGTCCCTACTATTGTCATCTCAGGCAACACCACTCTGGGTGCGAGACCAAAGCCCCACCCCCTCCTGCTCAAACCTACTGTTTGTGAGGGGCAGCCAACCAGAAGAAAGCAGGTTTAAAGCAGTGATACTCTGATTTCTTTTTTCTTTTTTTTGTTGATGCTCTTGCATTGACTCTAGGATCAAGACCCTACATTTGTTGTTAGTAATTGATAAAAAATGGTTTAGTGACAGGTGAAAACAGGATCACGCCTGGAAATGTTTAAGAACCACTGGTGTAAAATATTAAAAGAGCTTGTTTGGGACAGTGGATGAAATGAGGGGCTGAACAAAGGCCCTGTATGAGTTAAAAGAGGATTATTTTAAACTGTGAATCATGCAAAGCTACTCTAGTCGAGTCCAAGAGTAAAACAGTAGAGCTGGAAATGAGCCTAATTGGCTTGCACATTTGATAGGTTAAGCCTTTCGGTTTTTCATATTGCTAAAAACATCTTTGGGTTTTGGGGTTGAACAAAAAAATTTGAGCTCAGAAAAACTGTTGATTCACATTGTTTGACTTTTTTTTTTTTTTTTTAGATTAAAAAAAAAAACGATCATTAGCTGCACTCCATCAGGAATCTGTGACCTTTTCTCTACTTTCTCAATAAACTACTGAACCATTCTGCAAACTGATGCCTTATTTTCTTATTTTTTCCTCACTTTGCTGCAACTTACACCTATCAAACGCAACACACATCACATTCTGGCAGGCGAGCAGGTCATTACCCATAATACACCAGGACTACTGTTTCATATTAAACCAACAAGGTGCATTCATACAGTTTCCATCTGCAGACACCGCTTTCATTTCTGGAGCAGACAAAGGGAACAGATGACTACACTATGACCTCTACGTGATGGTCGACTACTCGCCTTCCTACATGTTGACTACAAATGTTAAAGTCACTGAGCCTGAAATGCAGTCTGTTTCTTTCCTCGTTCTTCCAGTCGTTTATTCGAAGAATCCGCCGCTGGCTCGCCGGGAATGTGGTCAGGAGGAAAATGCCGATCCTCTTTTTTTTTTTTTTTCCTCTCCCCAGGTTAAGCTGCTTATCACAGGGTGCCAGTCAGAGGCCCGGATGTATGGATGCATTGTATGGAGCTGGAAAAAGCCAAAACAATCCGACTTTCAGCAGTAATACTGCGTGTCATTGTGTCAGGGGAGCAACAAAAGGCCTTGCATCGAAGAGGAAGGCATTCTGTGCATGCCAAGCTGCTTAGCCCAGTGACCTGTTGGGTTTTTTCTTTAAAAAAAAGATTTAAAAAAAGGACGCTGTTTTTCACATAGCACCATGCCATCGGTTTCCAGTTCTTTAACGGTTGTGTATCACATTTCCAAAGGTTTTTCTTTTTTTTTTCCAGTGAAAGCGCTGATACAAGAACAAAAATGGCTCAAAAGAAAATCGCAAATGAGGATGAAGCACGCAGACGTGAGGCGACGGTGAAGCTGAAGGGAGAGGTTAGCGAAGCTGAGGTATCTGTTCAGGCGACTCCTACAAGGTGACCAAGTCTGTGTGTGTGTGAGGGGCTTCCAGTGTGTTTTGTACTATTAATGTGAGGACCGTGGTGACAGAAGGCACACATCGCCGAGGTGAGGGTGGAGGGGTGGAGGTGGGGGCTTATGAGCGATGAACTGTCTTCCATCTCAAAGGAAACCAAGCTTCCATTTGCATTTCAATGAACCGAGCAGAGATTTCCACCTGGTCTGGACAAAGCAGGAGGTCTACCTGAAGGTTTTCGATCCACGTAGTTTACCAGTGTTTCACCAGCCAATCAGAGACTTGAGATGCGAGCCGGACATCTGTGCTATGACTGGTGCTCTTGACAGCGGCTAAAAACCCAGCTGACTGGATTTCAGAAGAAACGAGAAGTCAGTGGAAGAGACCTGCCTCGTCGCCCAGGCCCCGATCTGGAGCTCAGACTCGGACTGAGACGTGTTCCAGTGATCGGGCAGGTGCGGGGTTGGGCGCCGCTGCGGGTGAAGGTGCAGCTGCGGCTGCCGGAGGAGGAGTTATTGCTTTCAGCTCCTGGCCGGGGCAGCTCTGGGTGCTAACGCCACGGTTCAGGGTGCCGGCGCGCGGCGGTGCATTAGCAGGCAGAGTGTTGGGGTCGGTTCGAGGGATATTTACGGGACAGGAACGGGTGCGGGCGTGGCCCTTGTGGCCGCCGGGGTGGCAGACGAGGCTGCCCACGGTGTCGACAGGCGACAGGTGGCGCTTGAGCCAGCGCTCCACCCGCTCCTCTTTGTACTTAATGGAGTACCAGGTGAGGAAGATGAAGAGGAAGCCAAGGAACTTGAGGCTAGCAGCGAGGCCGAAGTACACGAAGCGCAGAGAGGTGACGTCGTACTCCCAGCAGGAGCCGTGGACGCCACAGTCCTGCTGCCACAACATGCAGGTGGTGTCGATGACGGCCCCGAAATAAATGGGAGTGGGGATGTAGGCTGAGTAAAAAAAAAGAGAAGAAGAAGAAATCAGGCGGGGGAAAGAACGAGAGAGTGGAAAGAAAAGGAGATGGAAAGAGCAGAAAGAAAGAAAAAAATGATGACATGGAAGAGAAAACAGGGAAAGAAGAGGTCAAGGGAGGTAAAAAACAAACAAAACAGAAAAACCCCAGAACAGACGTGAGCTCTCAGCTTTCTCATTGAGGTGAGACTCTTTGAATTTACTCCAATAAAGCTGCAGGAGCTGCTGTGAGAAACTGCAGCACAAGATGAGAAATGCCATCCTGGATTTCATAAATTTCATAATCCTCACCACCTGATTAACCCCCAAACACCTCAGAGTTTCTAACTGTCCTCTAAATAATTTACACTGACAGCAGCTCCCTGAACATGCATCAAATATAATTCACCTCCTTTGACTCCTGCTTATTCAGGGTAACTGCCATGTCGAATTTTTTTTTTAAAAAATCTGTAAATCAGCTCGTCAGTCAGGAGGTACTGATGTTTACAAGCAGTGAGCCCATCTCTCCATCGAGCTCCACAAATAACACTGCTGATATTCTGCTTTTCCATTTAATTTCATGGCAAAATAAAACAAGATGAGCAGCTCTGTGCTTTCCGGTTCTACTCACCGAGAGTCCTGAGGAGGACAAACTGCATTCCCAGAGCAAACGGCCGCTCCTGCTCCGCTACAGACCTGCAACACACAGACAGGAAACTGAGGAAGGCAGAAACAGAGGATGATAGAACCAAATAAAGCAACTGCCTAAGCTAATGTTAAATACTACAGTTGAATTGCTCAAATTAAGTGTTTGTTCAGTGATCACAACACACAACTCTGTGTTTCCGTGAATGTAGATTTATTTCCAAGCATCATACCTGCATCTAAAACATTTCTGAGACCACACACAGGAATATAAATGGTTGAGGTAGTCAAACTTCACAACTCGAATAAATATTCACCATCCATGCCTGTTGTGCAACCTCTTGGTCTGTAATATGCAATAAAATCCCCCAAAGAAACAGAAAGCTTCACCGCCATATTTATGAAAAATAAAAAGGTTAATTCTTTAAAAAAAAGCAAAAGTAAAAATAAACCAAATGGATGGGAATTGATCTGTGGACTTAGCTAAGAGTGTTTTCACCACAGACTGCACATAACCATGTTTTAAAGGGTTAATGTCTCTCCAGTCAATTAAACTGGACAGCTACTTTCAAGCATTAGCCAAATTACCTTTAATCTTAGTGGATTACAGGGACATTAAAAGGGCGGGGATTCACCAGTCGACTCTGATAAAACTCTTTAAAGTTTGCTGACTCTGCACACAGACGTCACCATGTTTGGATGAGAGCAGGAGAGCTTTGTTATCAGATAAAGATAACAAGACTGATGCCGGCAGACTTGATCAGCTTAGACGTGATTCAGCAACAGTTCTGCTCATTCACAACAAATATCAGTGTTTTTGGCTTTTTTTATTATGTTCATCTTAATTGACTGTCCTACTGCGTAAATACAAATCTACTTAATAAAGACCCACTTATCCATTTTTAAATCGAAAATGGCCCCATGCCTGAATCCTTTAATCATGTTAACATTTTTATTTGTCGAATGTTCAGAAATATCTATCAAATACATACATTTTCATCAGAATGTGGTGATCATATTTAAAAGGTCCAAAGACTTTGTAGGAATTGAGTTGATAAAGTTTGGAAATCACAGTTTGATAGTACTGCCACTTGGATGAAAGAAGAAATGTTCACGTTCAAATTCATCGTCACATCATCAGTCTAATAAGAGATGCCCAGACCTCTCCAGCTGTTCTGGGAAGGATACTGAGGCATTCCCAAGCCAGCACTATCCCAGGGGTCTTCTCCCAATGGGAAATGCCCAAAACACCTCACCTAAGAGGCGCTCGCGAGGCATCCTGTTCATATGCCTAAACCATCTCAACTGGCTCCTTGCAGGGCAGCTGTCCATAAGGTAAGAGAGGGAATGTAGATCAACCAGTAAGTCAACAGTGTCGCCTTTACTCTCACAGTTTGTCTACAGTCAGTAAAGTTTCTTAAACTTTTCAAGCACTTTTGATTATCTTTGAAAATTGAAAATAGTTTCTTTTTTTTCCTCAGAAAGGTGATAAGAACACCTGGTCTGCAGAGAGTCTGTTACTTAAACACCAAAGAGGCTGACGACTTTTCGTTGGAACAAAACATTGAAATCCCATCCTCCTCACAGTGAGTGATTCATAAAGGTGTACCTGAGGGTGACAATGATGGCGGAGGGCTGAGCGCAGGCAGTGATGAGCGTGACGATGAAGAGGAAGATGAGGAAGGGGATGAGCGTATTGCAGGTGCGGTCGCACTTCCCTGACACGGCGTAGCCGTTCTCGTTCAGGTAGGTCTTGACGATGACGAGCTGCAGCTGGTTGCTGCCCTGACTGCCGGTCGACGGCGTGATAACCTGCCGGCTCTGAACGCAGGCGCAGTCGGAGTAGTTTCGGATCTGGAGGGCAAATGAAGATACGTATGGAAGTTTAGATACATGATTCACAATGTTATTACTTTAGACATTAATGTAACTGCCAAAAACAAGTGAGAAAGCCATGAAGCAGATGTTCCTGAAGTTCTACAGTTTTGCATTAATTAAATGAGACCAACCAAACAAATCCTTTAAAATAAAAAACTGAAAATAACAGGGGTGTCCCTCAAACCACTGCTGCTCATATGGCAGTCTAACAGTGGGCGTGTAGACTGCACCCTGAAGATTCGCACTGGTGTATTTTTAATGTCTTTAGCACTGGAAAATAAAGGCCTTTTATTACTCTTTCAAACCTATCCAGTGCCTCCATCTAATAATGACGAGACGGCCTACAGAGGGCAGATCCAGCATCTGCTGACTCAAACAAAAACCTTGATCTTAATGTTATAGAAAGTCCAAAAAAGGTAGACAGAGCCCCATCTCCAACAGTGTAAAGCTGAGAACATAACAAGCTTTCAGTTCCTTGGTCTCTGTTCCTCTGGGGACCTGACATGGTCTCTATATACTTCATGATAAGCAACAACAATGCCTCCACTGCCTGAGGAGATTGAAAATGCTCTATCTGGCCAGCTTCTACCACTGCACTGTAACATCTTGCACAACAGCTTGGTACAATCACTGCACCTGCAGCGGTTAGTGAAACCAACAGAGCGTCCTGTTGGCACCCGCTACGTGCCGTTAAAGACTGGTACCTGAAACGCTCCATCTTGCATGCGTGTAACATGAACTATGACCCCACTCACCCTTTTAACATTGATCCCCCACCGAGTGTGAAACAGTACCAGTGTCTCACACTATAAGGCTCAGGAACAGATTTTTTGTTTGTTCCCGGACTGTAAATCTGTCTCTCCAATCATGTGCACCATAAGCACTTTATTAAACTCACAGTCACACACTGTAACACACATAATCACTGGATCAGAACCTGCCACACTCTGACACTTTATCAGTAATAACAGATTACCTATAAGTCACTAATCTGCTATTTTTTTATATTAATCTATATGAAATTATTATTTATTTTATCCTCTTTTATATTATTTTATGTTTTTGCTTTTCTATTATGTTACTGTGTCGTGTCATTACTCTATTGTGTTGCGCTGCACCTGCATATTAATACTGCATATTTCATTGTGTTGACTTTGCTTGTATAATAACAATAAATGAATTAAATTGAACTTTTTGGTAATATTTTGCTTTTTTTTTGCCAAAACCATTCACACATATACAACGCCAGGATAGTGTCCAAGTAACTAATAGCCCGTAGTGTTTACAAGTTCGAACAAGTTAAACTGAAGACCTTTTAAGATCCTTTTAAAATTAATAATGATGGAAATGCACATCAAAACTAAAACCTTCTTCCATCTCACTTCAAAATAATTTATATAGTAACAGTTAAGTTCAAGAACATTGTCTAAATGCAATTATTAATTTGAAAATAACAGAAAAATATAATTTACACATTAGTTAATATACCAAATTAGAACCTGTTTCTAATTTAAAAAAAGAGCCTGAATGGTTTAAAGAAGCTAACCCAGCAAACATCATGACTGTTTAAGAACATCACCAAACTCATGATCCATCACAGTTCAGAGGTTGTTGCCAGTAAAAATGACATACGTGACCTTTACCTTGATCGAAGTTTGGGTAAAAGCACATTAGTTTGTGCTAGTTTGATTAAATTTGGACCAATGCTGTAGGTGGAGTAGCAATTCTGCTATGAGCTTATTGATCCTTTAATTTAATTCAGTTTATGTAGCATTAAATCACAACAAGACGCATTATATTGTAAGGTAAATTGCTAAAATAATACAGAAAGAAATCCCAGTTAACATGAGCGAGCACTTGGTGACAGTGGGAAGGAAAAACTCCCTTTTAACAGGAAGTATTCTCCAGGAGGAACCAGGCTCAGGGGGGTGCGGCCATCTGCCGCGACCTGGCTGTGGATGAGAGAACGGAGCTGCATGAGCTGAAAATAGCAACAGTCAAGCTGAGAAAACAACGTGCCGTGGGCAGAAAATAGTGAAACAAAACATTTAAAATCCATCTTAGACTGAATTTAAGATGTTTTAGTGTCGACATTTAAAAAAAAAAACAAAAAAACAAACAAACCACAGGTATCGTGGCCTCTTACCCCAGTGCTGTCGTTGGCCACGCTGCCACAGCCAGCTAGGCAGGGGTTAAAATATGTGATGCCATCAGAGCCGCAGACCGGAGCGTACTCGTGGATTTTACAGCCGCAGTTCACATTACAGCCTCCGGTCAGGTTCCTCTGCGTCATAGTGAGTGTAGGTCTGAAGGGAGAAAACAGAAGTAAACCTTTTTAATTAGACAGTTATTTTCTTTTAAAGCTATTCCACTTCTGAGTGTTCAACACTGAAAACAAATTAATTCCAGCGCTTAGTGGCATTACGTCAAATTCAGTCTGTTAACAGGCTACATCATTACACTAAACACTGTGTAAAAGCTCATTTCTTGCTCGCAATGATCCGCATATTGACTGCTTGTCTAACACATTACTGATAAGCAGCATAATTTTTAAAGTAAAGCTCAGGCTGATGGAAAAGTCATCACAGCTTTTAAATGAGCACTTTCGGTACATTTCTCCATTATTTTATTTAGTAATGATGACACTAGGTAAGGAAAAAAGTTACAAATCTTCTTCAGAGAAATCTGACAGATAAAGAAATTCACTGAGCACTCAGACGATTTGACGTGTTTGGGAAAAGCCAAAGAGAAAAAATAGAATTCTTAAGTTATGGGCAAAACAAGCTGTTTTCAGGTCACGGTGGCCTTGGTCCTAGACGTAGAAAAACTAATCATTTCTTCTTTCCTTTGTCCATGTAAAAGTTTGTGCCAAGCTGGCACGTCCTGATCTATTTTGTTCACAACAACTTAAGCAGGAGGGTTGGATGGACGACCGCAGCTGTCATCAAAACACAACGGACGAAGAAGAGGAAAAAGCAGAGAGAGGACGAGGAAAAGGAGACAGAAGGGAGGGAATCGAAAAGAATTAAATATGAAGAGCGGAGGGCAAAAGGGACAGACAGACAGACAGGCTCACAGAGGGAAATAAAAAAAGACCAGAGGGACAAACACGAGAGAAAACAGAGAGGGCACGCAGCCAAAGATCCTCTCTTCCAAGCTGTCCTTGGACATTTTCCACGGTTGCCATGTAATTGCTCTCAGGGACGCTTTGTGCAAAGAAAACGCCTCCGTTCACTGGCTCGTTATCTGTTATCCTGCACTCATCCGAACACTCGCTTCCTCCCTGACATGAGCCACAGATGGGATGATAAAAACTACCACCGACTCCGTCAGACCGGGAAGTGATTAAACACGAGAAAGGCCACGCTGCAGTCGGCAAACGGATGTCTGCGGCTTAAGGGAAAGAGTCACGATTCCAAGTTTACATCTGGAAGAAGAAGCAAAAGAACGACACCAGGGGAGGTGCTGAAAAAAACCAACTAAGGTTTTAGACTTAATACAAAAAAATCAAAAAGATGGCTAAATGTCGAATATGTGTAAATCTTTAAGGAACAAAAGTTTATTTCTTCTTGTAACCTGATGGCTGTCAGGTTGATGAAACTGCAGACTTGAATGAAGCAGATCTGGCCAAAAAATTGTGCCACCTCTAAACTAAAACATGACTAAAAATGGACTTCAGAACTGTGTGGGATGATTGCAGGGGAAAAGATGTATTATTATGGTTTCATATCAAAGATTTACGTTTTTTTGGTTTACAACAGCTATATCATTTTAAGACAACTAGCCTGATATTTTATTCTGACAAAATCGCTTTTTTTTTCCTATTATGTTGTCAACAAATATATCTGCTGCTAATTGTCTTCAGTAACGATCTAGCTGTTCAGCCATAAAATAGTTATAAAGCTGGAGGATATGCCCACCAAGGTTTCCTAGTAAAAATAAATAAATAACAGGCAGGAAGTTAATCCTCCTCTCTCTAAATAAGAATAATGCTAAAAAATGCAGTACAGGAAATGAACAGATAATAACGCTGATAAACCAACAAATTCCTGAGGTTCATGAGGTTTTCTCTAACTTTTTTTAATGGAAGAGTTTTGACTTTTTGTATGTCAGATAAAACAAGCTCTTTGAAAATGTCACCTGGAAAACCGTGAAGCCCATTTTTTCTGACATTTTCTAAATTTTTAAGATCGAACAAACAGACCAGTTTGGAGCAGACGTCACTGTCACGTCAGTCAGGTGGCAGGAAACGATTAGAAGAAAAGAAAAACAAAAAGAAAACTTTTTGTTTCATGTCATTCTGGGTAACAAATGCATTTCTGTGTCACTGGAAGTCCGTATTGAAATAGCTGCAGGGGTTTATGGTTACAGTCTGTTATAACTGGGCTGAATGAAATCATTCAGAGAGTATTTCACAATCAGCCAGGCCTCCAAGTTTGGTTGATATAACATCTTTAAGACACATGAAGGCACCATTTCATTACAGTAGCATGTTAGCAACATTAGCTAACAAGCAAACTAGACTATTTATAGCAAGCTTACAACATTAGTCAATGTCAGTGCAAGCAGCAGGGCCTATAACAGGGGTCGGCAACCTGCGGCTCCGGACGCATGCGGCTCTTTGGTCCTTATAGTGCGGCTCCGCGTGGTTTGGGAAAACAAATTAGAAGTATTTAGCTGAAGTGTATTTTATTTATGTTAGTTCTTTTTTAACTTGTAGTTCTAAATTAGAAGATTATTGTGATATTGAAATATAAAAAAAATAAAATTATATTCTATTATTTTTTTCATCGCTCAAATTAAGCGTCACACTCGCGGAAGCCGGTATACCCGCCAAAACGCCGTGCATTTATCGAGACTTTCAACCCCAGGTAGGCCAACTATGGATCTTCGGATCCACATTATGTCGGCAGCTATTCTCCACTGTGAACTATGTTAAAAAAAAACACCGCTCACGCCTCACAGACGACAGCTTACAGTCCTGCGTAAAGATGAAGTGACTTCGTACAGCCCCGATTTGCAGACGCTGTGCGCAGAGGTTCAGGAGCAGAAGTCCCATTGTAAACATACCACGGCAGACCCGACGATGTTTCCATGAACACGCTTTTCAGCATCTCTTTATTGACCACTTTCACACACGGTTGCTGTACACATACAGCCGGCTGTAGCCCGACACACACCAACACAACAGCATAGATAGCACAGAGGTTAAGGCAGCGAGGCGTGATTGCAGGTGCCGCTCAGGTGCATCCGCCTCCCCTGCTGCGGCGCTGCAGACCACGCCCCGCCACGCACATTAACCAGGTAAAATACATATTTAGGTAGAATTTTGCAAACATCTATTTTTGGTTTTTTAGCAGCATAGTGCTTTTTTTCCAATTATTTTTTAAAAGTCAGGCCAAGGCTCCAAAAGCCCAAAGGCGATATAAGGGTGGCGGCTCACAACAGTTTTTGTTTGCTACATGGATCATTTTAGTTCAGCTGGGTGTCTTTCCTTTTGTTATATTTCTTTAAGAGTTCAAAATGTGTTAATTACATAAATAAAATGTAATTTTCTCTGTAGCACTTCATGGATTTCATAAGCAACACACCTTATTGTTCACACAAAGCATAAAGGTAAAAAAACAATATATACAGTGTTATCTTCATTTTAGATGTCATAAGTATTTGCGGCTCCCAGTGTTTTCTTTTGCGTGGAAACCGGCTCCAAATGGCTCTTTGGGTCTTAAAGGTTGCTGACCCCTGACCTATAATGATATTATAACCATGATTTACTTTTCAGTCTGGACACAGACTGAGTTAATGCTGCTTTCTATTTCAAGTGCAAAGTTCGAAGTACAACTGCTGACCTTGTAATTTGTACTCACTGTTCACACTGTATTTGCAGCTAGGCCAAAAAGTCTTATACAGAGAACCAACTGGATTCTATCAGTGAACGTGCTACAGCTGTATTATTACACTGAGAAAAAAATATATACACTGTCATGTACTCCAGGCACTGCACTGATGACTGAATGGCTCCATCCTAAGAGCAAGTCATCGCCCGTTTTTCCAAATCTGACCTACAACCTGTGCGGTACAAGGAAGGCAGCCTTTGGATCACATGATATCGCCATCGTTTTCTGGCAGAGGAAGTCTTAAACATCTGTTAGTCTTAAAGACTTTGCTAGGATCCACTCTGGTCCAAGTGACAAATGCTAATGCCACCGACTATGCGTGCATCCTTCAGGTGGACTTTACGTGAACTATAACAGGAATGATGACCCGTGCAGGGTGTCTGTGGCTCTCCGTGTCTGTAACTAAGTTTAATGCCTGCCTTACAGGGTAACCATTCACAGATCCAGAAAACCATCCCTCGATGTTCACTTATTAAAAAGTTAGTGTGTAGAAATCACCACCCACCTCTTGTACAGATGTACTTTTTGTCTTTGCCTCTAGCAACAGGTAGTACATCAGTCCTTTACACAAATATCGGTCAACAAAACGCTGTAATAAATGTCCTGGGCATGACCTCAAAGTGCAAGAATGCATGTTGCAGGAGCTTTGTCTGCCTGTAGGCTGGTGTTTGGATGTTTAGTTTTTCCGCCACACGGAAGAACTTTGTCACAAAATGTCTTGTGTTGTTATCAGTGTGTTTTCACACTGCGCTGTTTAGTCCGTTTAAATTCAACTCTGGCTTGTTTTTTCCTCTCTGTGCGGTTCACAGATGCAGGTGTGAACACAGTCATCACTCTGGTGCTGGTGAAAACATCCGCTGGTGAAAACATCCGCTGGTGAAAACATCCGCACAGAGACCCTTTGGAGGAGGTGGTCTCAGTCTTGTCTTAACAAACTTCAGAGCAATTTGCTTATGATGTGAGCGTGAGCCAAGCCAACTTTGAGCTAAAACACCTCCTGTACCTGCAAAACTTGATTCTGTTCATCTGGACGTAGCGTTCCCACAAAACGCTACGTCCAGATGAACAGAATCAACTTTTGGAGATTTACTTACCTGGATAATTGAGCATGCATCAAGACACTTCCTGTACCTGAGTAATATCTCCATTCTGTGACAGGGGTCACAAATGGTCAATATGGGCTAACAACTGGTAAACAAATATAAAGTCTCCATGTTGTCCACTAGGTCAGGACACAGCACCTTCTTCCTGTATTATCTTTTGTCGCTCCAGCACCAGACACATGTGACCAGTAAGTGGGTTCTCACAGTTTTGTGTTTTGAGTTTGTTCTGCGTGAAAAGAAACCAAACCATGGGGAAAATCTACAAGTTTACAAACTCATCGACTGATTTGGACCAAAGTAAATAAACAGTGTGTGAAATCAAATGAAGAAAGCACA
Source organism: Pelmatolapia mariae (assembly GCF_036321145.2). Lineage (NCBI taxonomy): Eukaryota > Metazoa > Chordata > Actinopteri > Cichliformes > Cichlidae > Pelmatolapia > Pelmatolapia mariae. The sequence continues at coordinate 31,346,234 of NC_086243.1, read as the reverse complement.
CATCCAGAAACCTCACCCCATTTTAAGACTTTGTATTATCCAGGTGGGGGGGATGCTGCCTTTCATGTTTTTGAGGCTCGAAGATGATGCTCATATGGTTCCAAAACAGGGCCGAGGTCAACATTACACAAAGTTAGACACGAAATAAGGCTGAGAAAAGTGGCAGGAACAGATACATGTGTTTAAACGACCAGATAAACTATTTGGCTGCTTCTCAGCCTGACTTCACTCTTTCAACCGCTTTCATAACTCAGTTTCTTTAACCCTCCTCCTCAATCAGTCTATCTGATTTTCTTTTACTTCTGTCTGTTTATTCTTAGCTTCGTCTTTGTCTCCTCCATCCTTTGAGTGTTTCTCTACATCCTCCACAACCACATCACTGCAGGAACAGCACACACAGACCCAGTGTAAAGATTCAATTCAGACATGAATGAAGCGGCATCGACGCCGAAGTGACGTCAGTCTTCCTTGTCAGCTGTGATGCAGCACAACCCACCACCTCCCCGGATTTCACTCGCCCAGCTTCTCCTTACCCGGTGGTGTAGGGGATGTTGATCCCTCCGAGGTTGATGCTCTCGCAGCCCACGATGAACAGCGTGGAGAAGCAGAGCAGGGACACGCCGCTGCAGATCATGGCCAGCTTGGCCGACTCGCGAGCACCAAGCTTCAGCTTCTTAATGATGTAGCCGCCCAGGACGATCCCCACGCCGGCACTAGGTACAATAATCACACCTGAAGAGACAAAGACAAGCAAATAGAAATAATGAAATGTGGAAAAAAATCTTACCTGTACCTCTCAGGATCAGCAGATTACAATAACTTGCAGCCACAGAAAATTTTACCTTCATACTATCAAAACTTTATAATGAGGCAAATGGAAGTGGGCCCTCACAGCTTCATCAATACAGGAGATAACAAAGTAACAAAGACTCTTTTCTATTATGGGATTTTTCAAAGCTTCAATACCAAAACGGCAGCAATTCAAGATCTGTGACAAAGAGGAACAGAAAAATGAAATGGGACTCTGTCTGTCGACCTGCTTTCTGATAATTCACTGGAGAAAAAAAGGGGTCGTATTATCAGGTGGTACAGGTGGTTTTCTAAACGGTGGGAGACACTGACTGATTTTTCTTCAAATGTGTTTCACTCAAAGCTGTTTCAAGTTAGTCAAGCAAACTCATAAAAATATAAAATAACTAGTTATGTTATAGAAACAAGAAACTGGCTTTAATGTTTATCATCTTTAATGTTACTTTTGCAGTCCAAAATCTCTAGGTATATATTTTTTTCTATATCAGTAATAAATGTAATGACTCTGGTACCACTGAAAGATAGAAGATAGAAAATGTAAAGTCAGCTGGTGAAGAAAGAGAATATTTTTAGAAGCTAAAGTCACAGATATGTTTCTCAGTAACAGCTGGAAACCACAGAGGAGCTAACTCACAGCACCTGGTTTCAAAAAACCAAGATGACGATGGATAATACAGCAGATTCACTATGACACAACGTCAGCTGGTGGCATCACTGTGGCTGCATCTATCTTTTACACCATCTATGGTCAGGACACTGGTCTATTAAAGCACCCGCGCCCCTAAAACCAGCATCCAAACGCATTTATTTTAAAAAAGATTCAGCATCCTATAAGTTGGTAGGAAGCTTGAGATTATCAATTTAAGCCAATTTCTTCTAAGAGGAAGTAAACAGTAAAATAAAATGGAGGTCTACAGCAGATTTGTAGCCAGCCTCAAGTGGCCTTTAAAGAAACTGCAATATTTGTCTTTGAAATTTTACTTCATATTTGAGTCTTTGAGGACGCTGCGTGTTGCAGACTCATTAGCCATAAACACTAGACGTGGTAATTCAGTTTGGCTGTGCTGCTTTTCTGCCACCAAGTGGCCATACATTCATCAGAGTAATGAAGTCAGGTTATGTATAAGCAATATAAACTAATCCTGTAGCAATTAAACCTGCGGCTGCACATTGTGGTGAATTCACTTTTTCTTTTGACTGTGTGTGTTTCAGAGTATGACGCACTGCACTTTGTTTCTATAGTTACAGTGCGTTTGATGAAGCGGGTAAATTATCTGGAATAAGCGCCAGAGATGATTTTCTCTGTAAGCAAAGCATATGTTTATGCCTCAGCTCGCTTTCAAGCTGGACTTTCACAGATCAAATCGGCAGCACACTGTGTAGCTGTGGCCACTGCAGCTATCGCTCTCTCTTCAATGAGATCCTAAAGAAAACGCAGCGATCACAACAACATCCGCCTCCGGGCAGCCTTGCATTACCATGACAGCACACATTTATAGTGTGGGTGGCCTCGGAGGGAGTGAAGCCTCTAACCCAGGCAGAGATGCTCTCTTCACTCAGTAGGTGTTAGATAATGTGTCCTGTGCAGCTGTCTGTCCTCTCAGCTTGGAAGATGGAGTCTAACGGAGGAAGATTCTGTCTCAGAGTAGTGGCTCCATGTTTTTTTTTTAACTCTATATCACGAACCCAACAACACACAAAAAACACTGCTGTTGCAAGTTGTAATTAGTTGGTATGTGTAATATATCACGTGTGCATTCCTGTTAAATGGGAATTATAACAGGAAAAAGTCCATAAAGGTATGTAGTTCCCGAGGGCAAAAGCCCAGCCGTTAGCCTCAGGAAGTCCCCAGATCTGTTCAGTCCTAAGTGAGTGTCATTAAAAGCTCACCACACTGTCTGGTTCTCTGTAAGCAATGCTTCCTCCTTAATAAAACCTGCCCTACGTTCAAGATTGTTCTAGAAATGTTAAACACAATGCCAGCATGACTAAAGACATGTGGATAACAGACTGACTGGCCATTTGTGTCCAAAACCAAGCATCAAAATCTCAGGATGAAATTGAAGCCGATGTGCAAGTGCCAAGAAACTGCAGTTCCTCTAAAGGCCACTTGAGGCAGGCTCCTAAAGCGAGTAACCTGTGTTCAAATGTCCAACGCAGTGTCTGATAACAAAATCAGTTTGGGGCTCTCAGAACAGTTTCAAGTCATCAGTGGGTGAATTTTCTGTTTCGTTCTTGATACTCACAGGTTTAAAGCTAAAAGAAGTGTGGCTACACAACATCAACATGCTTTCATTAAGGCTTTAAAGTACAGAAGCCACTGGTTATCCAGCTTTTCTAAATTGGAAACTGCAAAAACCGAGTATGAATTTCTTCCACAGTTGAGGACAAAACACTAAACTGTGGATTTAACTCTAAAGACGTGGGCACAAAATTGTATCCTACACTTTATCTTACTTATTCTGCTGAATAAGGGAAGGGAAAGCGCCGTAACTCCAGGCTGGTGGGGGCTCCTGCTTTGCTCTACCCACTCAGCCCCCTTAAAGTGAACAGCTGTGGATACCAAATTGGGGTCCTGGGACCTTCACAAACTCTTGAGCAGGTTCCCAAGAAATAATTTTATTTCACTCACCGGAGGATGGCATATTCTGAAAATATATATGAGTGGCAGTTCTAATCACAGGCTTCACAGCCCACTCCGCCTACAGCTGAGACAGTTATGCAACTCAAACACTAAAACATTTCTGATAACAAGATGTAATTTCCTGGAGAAAAATCATACTAATGTGGCTAAAAGGAATGAAAAAAAAAAAGCTGTGAAAAAACACTAGTTTGTTGGGTGTTTATAAACTCTGCTTTCAGTAATCGAGTTTTTTGTGTGGAAAGTTCAGATGACTCACGGTTACCTACAAGTGTGACTAATGATGTGCTGTTCTTTGACGACAGCAATCAAAATCAATTTTTTAAAAGGGCAAAGTTTTGTTTTGGTTTTTGGTCGTTTTCTTTTTATTAAAATGATAAATTCAAAGCAAAGAAGAATCCGTACAGAGAGTGAGAATCATTTAGAGGCACTGAGTGGGGTCATTTTTGACTCCACTGTGTGTACTGTTCTGATATTTTTAACTATAAAAAGAATTTCTATCATAAATTTGTCCTTTACAATCTGAAGATCTGGAGACAGGACACGACTGGCTGAGGAGGCGACCAGTTAGGGCATCTCTGCTTAGACTGTCGGCCTTGTGACTCATGTAAGCAGCAAAAAAAGATCAATGGATGGATGTTTTCTGAAACACTTTACGTATCTCATTATTATCATTATTATTAACTAGCATAGCTCAAGCTCACGGTTTGATTTCAGAAGGAGACACAAACGGCTTGGGGGCTGCATCAGGAGGGAATCTGAAGTAAAAGTCTGCCAGCTTAAATGTGTGGAGTTATCCCTGTGAGTAAGGGAGCAGCTTTAAGTAGCCTTATATTTTCTCCAGTAACAAAATAACTTCCTAAATCTGGGATGAAATGGAATCATAAATGACCTCACTCTGACTTTTCAGTTGCTAAAATAGTCCAAGTCAGTTTCATGAGGGCCCAGAGTGGTGAATAAGAGTTAATGGCCACACATACACAGCATATATATTTAATGTCAAATGTATGTCCCACTCAGCTATCTCACTCTCAGTTTAAAGGCTCCAGGACATATGTTTGACACCCCTGCTCTAATTGAAGCACTCCTTCTTACGGACTTGTATACCATGCAAGCTATTTTATATCTGCAGAGTTCATCAAACCTGATAAACAACAGCATTACGCAGACTTCCACATGTGGTCCAACTGCAAACAGCTCTTGGCTACTAAAATAACCAAAGCCACTAAAAAACGGTCGTCAGCCCTGAGTGTCATGTTCATTTCAGCTGCTTTACTTATCAGCCACAACAACGGGATGGCTTTAAGCAGGGCTGTACACTTCTATATGGATCGCCTGATACAAGGCAGCACTCGCCTCAGGTTGGATTTTCAAATTAAAGGGACAGTTCACACCAAAAACAAATCCATGCGTTAACACTTTGAAATGCCATTTATCCATCTAGATTGTTGTTCAGATCAAATACAGAAAATCAGCACAAGCATTCAAACACTCTGTGTTTAAGCTAAAGTATTAGCCTATATGCCCGTTTAAGTCTGCATGTGCATCAGTGTGTGACTGTGAGTGTATGTAGGACATTAATGTGCTTGTATCTTTGTGTGTTCCTTAATGTTTTGTGTGTAATGCACTCAGTGCTCCAGCTCAGCGTCCCAGGTGCCCCCTTCATTTGAAGAACAGCAGTTTCTTTATTATTAATGTGCTGGCTTGCAGCGCTAGGGTAACAGCCTCTCTGACTCTGCTCTCTGATAAAACCAGCGCTGCAGTCGCACAAATTAAAGCCCTGGATGTCGTATGAATATTCTGGTCTGTCTGCATGCTGTCTGCAGGAAAATCACAGGAGGCTTCATTTAATATGAGAAATAAATTCCAAGTTTAAAACCCAGATTTACTGAGCCCAGTTTTCAGTGTTTGCAGGATTTCAGAGGTGAGATGGTGAGGCGAAATGCTCTTTAAAATGTGTGCATTTAACTCACCAGTGTAGATGCTAGCATTGGAGGCAGGGATCCCAAACTGAGACTCGATGAATTTAGGGATGAAAGTGATGAAAGCAGTTACGATGGCGCTCTCTGCCGTGTAGGAGAGGCTGACAAACAAGAAGGTTACGTTGCTGAGGATCCTCACTGCAGCTTTAGGTAGGTCTGGAAGAGGGTGAAGAAAAAAAACATGAACACAAAGTAAAGCTTTTGTTGTTTTTTTTGTCAGCATCACAACAGTGAAAATAAACTCTTCTGATTTTTGCAAATCCGTTTGTGATTGAGTCTGAACTACAGATGGCTGAGACAGACTGACGAGTTCACTTTAGTTCAACTGTCCTCATAATCTGCACGCTGTCAAAATTTGTACACATTTGCACACATTGTTCACTGCACACAGGTTTAGAGTAGCTTTTATACTCTCAGGAGTACAGAAAATATGACAAGAAACAAACAAAGCTGTACTATCACAAAATAAATAAAACCACACAACTGGGAAAAAAGTGGCTGTAAATAAATATGAAATATTTCACACGGGGGTAAGAGAACCATTTAGCCCCTCAAGGGCTGCCTGTAAAAATCCTCACAATCATGAACAACGGCTAAGATTGAAGCCGTCAATACTACTTCCTTGATTCGGCACTTTGTCATCAAACTTTAACAACCCCCTTGGCTAAATGTTCCTAAATCAGTGCTGTGAAGAGGGGCAATGAAACCAACTCCATTTGGACTTCTTTTTCCAAACTTTGCAGCACTTAGAAGAAGAAAAAAAGCTTGCAGTAACACATAACAAGTTCTCTTGACTTTGCTGTCAAACCTTTTCAGGAGGAGCTGCCTGAGCAACACAGCAGTCTGCTTAAATCATTAAAGATGCTACCACGATGTAGCAAAAGGTCTATTTTTATTTAGTTGCAATCCTGAAGAGATTAAAGCTCCAGCAACAAATTTAGTATGTGGACCACTTCATTGTTTCGGCTTGTGGCTTTCATCGAGGTCAACACGAAACAAAAACAGGACTTTAGTGGACAACGATCGGCTCTAAACCATGATCTAAACCATCCTTGTTGTTGCCTCACTTGCTGCTGTGCATGCTGAGATATATAACTGATCTTTCTACTCTGTACCCATCCTACTTTAGAAGCTATCCTCTATACTAAAAGTGTAGCTGCTGCTGTTGTTTTGGTTACTGTTGTGTACTGAAAATAAAAGTTGTAATATTTTGCGTGTCATTGTCTCCATGTATCATCCGGTTACTTATTCTCTTAATTTTGCTGACTAGCTACAGATTCCAAAATCCAATAGTGCCGTTTCCTAAATGCAACAAAACCCCAATGTTACTTTAATGAAAATGAAAAGTTTGTGCATTGCAGAGTAGAAACATGTGGTAAAAGATATGAATTACTGACATGATGACACGGTTATATATACTCAGTAAGCTGTATCATCTTCATTATAATGCTGAATTATGTTTTGTGGCCCCAAACTGATTTTTAGGGTAACATATTTCTCAGAAACGGCTCTTAGTAGTAGAAATCTTCCCGCTTTATTCTCTTCTCTGGTAGTTGCAGTTACACGATAAGCCTCTACTCTGTTATTCAATTAGAGGAGGCTGATTTGGGTTCTGCATTCATTAGACTTGAAAGACCGTCTGAACTCGTCTTTTAAGGTCAATAAATTGAACTAAAGAGTTATATTTAAACAGCCCACACCCTCATAGTTCTGGGAAACACTCCTCTAATAGTTGACATCATTGATTTTCCAGTACCTTTGATGTCCTTGCCAAAGCCCATGGACGAAGTGACCGTCTGGGTCTTGTTGTTGTTGCTCTTCTCCTTGCGGACGTCGTCGTCACTGGACAGGTCGTCCAGACTCAGCTTTTTCCTCCTCTTCTTCTTCTTGTGTCGGGGCGGCAGTTTCTTGGGGAAGGTGAACATGGGGAAGATGACCAGCAGCATGGCTATGGCGCACAGCAGGAACCCGCTCCACCTACACAGCCCAGAGATTATTGAAGTAAAATATTAAAAACACGTTTTTATTAAATTCTGAGTCCTTTTTTACCTCTTTTGCTACCAAAGAGTCAACCTTAGACTTGGTATCATCTCATGTGCCTCATTAATATGCACATAAACTGGTACACCATCATCTTCCTGCTATCATCACCTATAATTCATGTAGAAAGCTCGTGGCTGTTAGCTTGTGAGTCACTGGTTATGCTGTCAGTCAGAGGAAGGCATCACTGAGAGCTCTAAATAGATGACTAACCACATCTCACACACACCAACAGATTTTCAGATGGATGATATGTGCGAAAACGTGACCTAAGCACCAAACACGTCTTGGTTTGGAAGGATTCAAACCCAGAGTTTGTTTTCAGATGCGACCGTGTTGGGAGCGGTTTCCTTCTCTTCTCACACATTTAACACAGAGACGAACAGGGACAAAGTGTATTCTACCCCTCCAGACTTTAACAGAGTCCTATTATTTGGTGTTGAGTGAAGTACACTCTGTCTGTTATTACTGCCCCAGTCTATCATACAGAGCCACCCAAGTGTGTCCGTCCTGCAACTCATTTAATCACAGATGCGCTCACAGCTACGTTGGTCTCGTTGCATCTCTGCACCCACAGTAAGGGGAAGCCGAGAGAACAAGATATTCCCGCAGTACAGCCTGTACCAGGAAAAATGCGACAAATCACTGTTAGAGTCACATACCGCAAATAAATGATCGACTCTATAATTAGTGGACATAAGTATTAAATTGTAGCATTTCTGTTTTTTCTCCTTTTTAACTTAGTTGCATTTTTTCCAAGATCTTTTTAGAAGTGTAAAACGTGAAAGGGTGATAGCAGGTTAATAAAATACATTCATTCAACTGCTATAGTTTTTATACATAAAAAAGAAACTCATGGTTTAGTCCAGTTGTAATTCACTGGTAAAAAAAAACCTGAGTCGCTGCTAAGCAGCTAGCCCCAGCTAGTTTAGTTTTGCAGTGACCTTTGTCAGATGTACTCTAAATATCTGCACTATAGTTGCCAGCAGTAGTGCTTATTCTGGTCTGTAAGTGAACTCTAACCAGAACCTGCAGCAGCAGCTGGTTCATGAGCTCTTATGTCAAGTTCAGAGGCTGCAGAGCAGGAATGCAGTTGAGAGACCCATTGGAGAAGCAGCTGATTATAATGCACCATTATTTAGTTTTTTTTTTAGATGATGGCAAATAAAAAAATCTGCAGAGCAGAAAACTATAAATGGAATTACTTAATCATTCATTAATGAAAGTGTGTGAGCCTCTTTTTCCTGACATACATTCACACATAACTCCACCATCACCACCTCAAATAGAACCCAAATTTGTAGGAAATACAGGATCTGTCAAAGTTTTGAGACTTGGGGAGTTAAATCTCCTTAGACTCGTTTCTGATAGATGTATATTTATAATCTGTTTTTACTTTCTGGTTTCCATTTTCAGTCGGCGCAGCATTCACCAGCCACGTTAATTTGGCTATATTTGGAGAAAAGGAGGAAAGTACTGGTCAAAATGGAACCTCAAAACAATTTAACTTTTTATTAAATTTTTGAAAAATGCATCTACATCCATAATCCTGCTCGTCTCCGAGGCAGAGCCATTGAATATCACCAAAGGGTTAACTTAGAATCCACCCCAGGTACTAACCAAAGTGTGTCTCTAGCGCTTTCATTAAGAAAGATACTATTGAACTGTACTGTGTTACTGAACTGAAACTTAGGTAATACAGTTTAATTACCACTAACGCTCTGAGAAACTGGGGATAAAAACTTGAAAGATACCCTTCAGTGCCCCATTTGTGACCTTCAGCACTAAACCCAGTGAATCACACTGAAGACACAAATGTTTAACTTACTGTGTTGGTAATAGTAGTGATATTCACAGAGTGTTTTTGCTTTAATGGAAATTTATATTAAAAAAAACCCCACCAACTTCAACATACACACATATTTTACATTTCGATGGGCTCATGGCAGACTCTTCTCACCAGTTTCCAATGAAGCGGGGATCACTCTGGTCGATGTTGACAACAGTCTTGGGGTCCACGTAAAAGCCGATGAGGACTCCTCCCAGCAGGTAACCAGCCGCCGGGCCCAGCGCTCCCATCACGTACATGATGGCTGAAAAGAGCAGAGAGATGCTGAGAGCTCAAACTTTAAATGTGTGCAAGTTTTGGCTGAACATCAAAACTACTTGAACAACATCCAGCAGACACAAAGCAGCCTCGTCATCTCACTGGAGTCAGTTCAGATAAATCAACTCCAACATTCATGCATCTTTTTTTTTGCTTCATTTTGGTCTCAATCTCCTTTGAAAGCCATCAAAAGCTACCATCTTTGACTGTGTGCTGTTTGGTGCTTTGGAAGTTTGTTAATGTGACCAAAACTGAGCTAAAAGCCTCACACATGAACTTTGCACGTGTTTGGGAAAATCTGGTTGGATATTTTGTAGTTCCTCTCTCTCAAATGTAGCACAAAGCAGGAAGAAGACATTTAACACAAATTTGCACTATATTTGTATGTATTAAGTGAGAAAACTGAAGGAGGCAGCACACGACACGACAGGCAGGTTAGGAAATGGCTAAAATCGATTCTTTGTCAGACACTTCCATTTCCAGCAGTGCCACTAGACTAGTTTTACTGCAGCACATGTCCCAGAGTTCATCTACTGCCCCTCAATAAATCTTAAACTTTGACTTTTTTCAAGTACCTATAATTAACAGAGGAATGATTTTATCCTGAGAGTACTATGAATGGATTTCATTTTCTAATGAATGCTGAAAAAGCAACCATCCATCCATTGATTGTATAAAAAGGTGGACATACCACTACATACACATTACTTCTTTTTTTTTTTAAATCTATAAAGAAGGGCCTAAAAATACCATTTAAAATGGGTTTCTGTGAAGTTGTCAATTATGTGTGACTAGAACACTGGTTCATCCCTTGTGATAGGAGCCATTTTTATGCTGCAATGATTCATCGGTCAGTGTTAAGGGGCTTAACAAACAAAAAAACATTCCACTGAAAATGGACAGGTACGAGGACTGAACTGAAAAAGAGTGAGCTTTGCATTAGTGGGCACTGCTCTGCCATCATGACTGAAAGTAAAAACCCGAGGTTGAACTTAAAGCTAATAAATGCTGAACAATAGTTAGGTAGATTATCAGAGCTCAGAATGCTGACTACTCCATTAGCATTGAGAACAACTGGTACAATTACAGCCTACTGCATTTTGTTTAGCTTCTGTGTCAAAGTTACACCATTACACTGAACTCAATGACATTTGTCAAACTGCAAGCCTTATGCAACACTTCAAACTAGAACTAATCTTGCCATTTACAAAAGGTCGTGTGTGTGTGTGTCATGTGTGCAGATCATATGACTGTGCAATCAGGGGGCTGCTGAGGCTGCAAATAAGATTTCTCCAATTAGAGGGAATTAAAATCTTTAATTCCTTGGCTGGAGTTGAAAGCACTTAAGAACTCAAAGCTGGGCCAGGCACTGGAGGAACCTGAAAATTATCTGAACCAAAACTGTCCTGGGAAATACTGGGAGTACTGGGTTTCTGTCAGTGTGTCAGGGATGGCTTAAACTGTTAACTTCACTTAATTTTTTTTTTTGTTTCTATTTTTTTTTTATTGTTTACTGTTGTTAAGTGAACATGACATATTTTCTGACATCTGTCTTTTACATTTTTGCAAGGAATCAGCAGCAAATAATACAAACTTTGCCCAACAAGTATGAGCGTTTAACGTTTACTTATACTTTGTTATCTGTAATTTTTTTGTGGATACTCGTTTCGTAGAATAATTGAGATGTTTTTGGAACATGTCTGCAAAGCCAAGTGAAAAGACTTTTGGCACTGTTAATGTTTAACTTCAAATCACTAATTTAGTCCTGTGACAATTATTTCAGTTATATTAATGCTTGCGAATGCATAACATGGTTTCCATTGTTTGTGTGGCTACAAACAGTACGCTGCACGGGGCACAGGAATGACACAAAAACTGCAATTTTTTTGTGTTCCTGTTCTTTTAACCTTCTTTTAAAGAATCCAAGATGTCCATAATGACATTTTTGGATTTTTTTATTAAGCTGCCAAAATAACGTTTAACAAGATGCACTTAATTTTCAATTATGTAGCATTCTTTTACTTCAATATAGTATATGAAGGTTTAAAAGCCTTATTATAAGTACTGCAAATCAAACAACTTGCCACTCTTAAAGTGATGTTACGTTTTTGATCATATACTGAAGTGTGTAGCTGTGCATACTTGTAAATTAATAAATAAATAATTTGATCTTTCTAAACACAGAACACTTCTGTAGGAGCTCTTCACAGGACTGACCAAGTTTAACTTCAAATCATTAATTTTGTAGCGTTGTTGTGGTTGATTCTTGCAAATATGTGTAGTTTTTTCCCCAATGTTTGCATGGATAATTACAGCCCACTGTTACTGAGACCCTTAGAGTAATTTGAGTTCTGTTCTTTGAGAGTTTTTATTTAAATGAGACAAAAACTGGGATCTCGCTCTCACACGACACTTAAAACAGGCTCTTTGACTTCAGTAAACAATATTAGGGTCATTTTCTTTTTAGAAACTACAAGTACATTTTTTTAAGATGACCATATTGTACAGCTCTTGATGAGTTACAAAGTTAAGTTACTTTGCTTATTATAAAAGAAACATGTTAAGCTGTTTTTTATACATCATCTTAAAATTTCCAGGGAAAACACCACCTGTACTTCCATTTGACTCATGCTGTGTTACAATGCTGCTGCTGGCACCCTGTTTCAGTACACTCGCAATTCAATGTCGGTAGTGTGTCATCACTGACAGTAGCTAGTTGAAAAAAAAAAAAAAAGGGGGCATTACTTACAGTTGTTCAGTATTTCTTTTCTATATCATCATAAATATCAGTATCGCAAATTTTGTTGAACTGTAATGACAAAATTTTGATATGGTATTAATTATTTTTAAAAACACTTTATTCAACAGAAACAGTTTCAATAATAAAAACTGACTGTTGATAATCCAGATTTATGTATAATTTTTTAGAGTCTCGTTCCCATAGCCAATAATTCACACGATGTATCTGATCTTCTCAGAGGCTTTCAGCTCACCCGTTATAAATACAGCAGTATGCTGCTCATCTATACTATGTTGATTTTCTGACAAGGTTAATAGTTACTTCAAATAAAAATAACAGTATAATAATTCCCTCAGCTACATTTTGAAAACTGATCAATATGTACCTGCCCGATTTCTCAAAACCCCCAAACACTCAGCAAAATGAAAAGATTCAGCACACATTCCTCATTTAGGGACCGCTTCCCAATCAAATCAACACATTCCAGAAATGCCGGCAGCAACGTGAGCACTGCAGTTACTCATCTGCAGAGCATCTTGACAGAACCACAATGTCTGTCTCTCCATGCCATCCTTCCACTCGACTATTACATCATCTGACTAAGAGAGCCAGACTCTGGGATGATAAAACAGAGTGATGGGATTGAGGGCTCAGGCCTTCCGAGGGGACCCGTGGATAATCCCTTACAAAGCAAAAGAAGAGGGAAAACCCTCGGCTGGCAGGCTGCCGTGTTACACAACGTGATGCAGTAACGTGACTGTCTTCAGAGGGATAAGAGACGAGCACGCTGCCGGTCGTAGGCCGGGCAAACGGGCTCAGCTGAGAGATGAGGAGCCAGAAAGAAAGTGAGGAAAATAAAAAAAACTGAAAAGAAGATGATGAATCATACAAAGAAAGACAGACTGTGACAGCGGAGATGTGAGACCTTCATTAAAATTTTATGATAAAGTAGTCAGGGACCAGAAGGATGATGGCTTTTTTTTGCTGCTCTTTATTTCCAAAGAAGGCTGGAAGTCAAATCTTAATACATTACCATTAAGCACCAAAAACCTTTATAAAAGCCTCTCAATCATGTATTCTAGTTATATTAAGAATTTTGCTAGTTTAACCACTTTTTTAAACAAAAGAAAAGCTTTGAAGAGAAGATTAAGATGCCTCTGAAAGATGCCCATAGGAAAATTCATTCTCTCCATTTAAGCCATCCGAAATATTAGGAGCAGTATGCAGCCAATACAGCCAACTCTAGCTATAAATCAGTGCAATGAAAGGAGAATTAAACCAGCATGTTTCAATGATGGAAGAAACCAGAGCACCTGGAGGAGTGCGCAGAAGAGCCCTGCCCTGGTATGAACCCAGGACCATGCACCTCAAGGAGTTGGAGCATAAGTGAAAGGAATTATGTCTGTGCCTGTTTGTCCGTCAGCAGTATTACAATTTTTTTTAAATAAGGTGGAGCACAGAAAAAAAGCCATTAAAAATATGGAGCTGGAAATGAGCATTATAGGTCCACCTTAAATTTTGGTGTAGATCTGGATTGCCGTCTTTAAAATTGCAAGATAAGTCTAGAAGCTTGGCAAAGGTCTCTGTGAGTCCTTCCAGTTAATTAAGCAACAGTAATGTGCTTTATTTGTTAAAAGTGGTTTTATAAGCAGGTTGCAAATGCTCAAAGGAGCCAGTGTGCACTTTTTTCAGTGGTTAAAGAAATAGGTCAAAAACAAAAAATCCAACAGATGAATGTGTAAGCCACACAAACCATGCTTTCTGTCACATTTACTTCAACTATGTACCCTGCGCACCATATGGTTTGTCATAAAGCTGCTTTCATGAAGAGAAAAGGAAAAAGAAAGATGAAATAAAATCAGACATGAGACAGGATGCAAAGAGAAAGGAAGCAGAAGGAGAGCAGAGTGCACACCAACCTGCTGCTGTCGAGGCAGCAGTGTTTGTGCTGATGGAGGGAAACCATCTTTGGCCTCAGCGTTCCAATGATCAATGTTAAGGTAGAATAAACCCTGGGAATGAAAATCATCCTAAATCTAAAGTCTGCGTAACACCTTTATGATCTATAACCTTAGACCAGTTAACACTGTGCAGTCCCATTAACCCCAACCTACTATAAACTAGAGATGGACCGATCCGATATTACGTATCGGTCCGATACTGACCTAAATTACTGGATCGGATATTGGAGAGAAATAAAAAATGTAATCCGATCCATTAAATATCACAAAAGCACCTCACAAAACTTGCAACATGGCGTAACTCAGCTCATAACCTTAGCACGTCGGAGCAGTATGCATCACGTGATAGAGCGGCTGTGGCGTGCGAGACGGAGCAGTGTGCATCACGTGACAGAGCGGCTGTGGCGTGCGAGACCTCTCGGTGGTCTGGTTGAGAATTTGGAGCTTCGCTACCATTTCATCTCCGAGAAAGTTATCACAGAGAGAAGTAAAGCAAATGTGTAAGTTCATCTCTGAATGTTTCTAAAGCATTCCCACGTTAAGCTTAACAACTGATATATGGAGCAACTGCCTCTTCTCTCCCCCTCCCTCTCCTGTTGCGACTTCAATCATGAAACTGATCAATAATCAGCTGATCGGCTTTTCTGTCGTGTTTGTTTTTGGCCTACTTTGCACCAGAAAAAGGAAACCAGCGGCTGAACAACAGCAACACGTTTAAGCATGATAAGCTGTTGTTACAATTGATTTAATATTACTTTCTACACCAGGATCCTTTTCTACGAAGCAAACAGCTGGTAACTGTGCAGGGGCGGGTCTAGCAAAGTTAGCCAGGGGGACAGATAGGGCATTAACAGGGAAAGGGGGGCACAAAGAAATACTTTTCTTTCTTATTCTCATTTAAAATGTCTCGCTTTTAATAAATAATTATCTGAAGCTTACACCCAAAGTTTTAATCTGATGTAAAATGTATATGTATGTATATAAGTCCATTACTGTATTTAGTAACTATTAAGTCTAATATATACCCTAGTAAGCTATAGTACTTTTTCCTTTGGGAACCATCTGTGCAGTCTGCAATTCTGTTGAAGAAAGATGTTGAATCTATTTAATTATTGTTGAAAAATAATTGATTTCTATCCATTTTTTTTAACACGTGCGTTAAATTAAAGTTGATTACATCACGAGGCAGAGGGTGGGGGGTGGTTCCCTATTTTTTTTTTTTGCTGGGAGTTTGCAACCCTATTAGTTAGGTTGCTTAATATTTCCGCTAAGTACTCTTTAAAATACCAGAATAGGGAGGATGGAGTAGGTTTAAGTTTATTAGATTGATCAGTATTCCTGAACTGAAATATTTTGGGTGCAGTGTATTTTTTGCATACAGGTATAACAGAATAGCTTTAGTGGGTTTTTTTTTAAACTTGAGTATGAACTTATACAAAATGCAGCAAGATATGAAATAAACAGTTTTATTGATTAAAAAATACCGATATGAATCCGATATAGTGTATCGGCAGATATCCAAATTTATGATATCAGTATCGGACATAAAAAAGTGGTATCGTGCCATCTCTACTATAAACATATGTTATGTTTTTGCAGTGGGGGTGATGGAGTTGTTTAATGGTTATGTCTTTGTTTTATCATTCAGATACTTTGGGGTTTTATCTCTGCATAGATCCTTCTGTATGCTTGCCTTTTCTTTTATGTTGTTACATAAATTGCATCAACCTGCAGTTAAAAATCTCAGATATTTACATAAGTGCTCATGTTAATTAAATGACAACAAATGCCAGGTGACAATTTGGGCAGTCTCAGTATAACTCATGGACCTCAGCCGAGGCTGAAACTCTCCCCACACCATGCTTGAATTGAGTAAGGCTATTTAGATGAAGTGGTTTGTAAAGTAGACGACTCCCACAATTCAATTCAATTTTATTTATACAGCGCAAAATCACAACAGCAGTTGCCTCAAAGTGCTTTATATTGTAAGGTTGACCCTACAATAACGCAACAGAGAAATGCCCAACAATCATATGACCCCCTATGAGCACTCGCTCTGGCGACAGTGGGAAGGAAAAACTCCCTTTTAACAGGAAGTAACCTCCAGAAAATGTTGTGACAGTTCATTGCACAGAGTGTCCTGTAATTATAACATATACATTTTTTTTAATTTACTGTGGACTCACTAATAGCTGAAAAACAGGAACTTTCCTGTAATTTAATTGGTGTTAGTTAATTATCTTGGCGTAGTATGAAGCGAAATCTCTGTGGGTAGCCTTTATGGTTTTATGAAAATACAGTAAAAATTTCAAAAATCCATGCACTGCTTCACATTTTTAAAGCTATCCAGTGGGTTTGATTCAAGACTTTGCCACAGCCCGCTTTAGCACCCAGGCCTTATATTTGACACCCCTGCAGTGGGCTGAGACAAGTGCAACGACAGTGATTAAGATTATGAATATACTAGCACTGATAAGATGTATATTGTGTATCAATAACAGATGGATAAACATATATGTATATTTAAAAATGACATATGGTACAAAGGAGGAGTAATGTATATAAATGTTGAATTAAGCGCTTGCTAATACCTTACTATTACTTAATAGTGGATGAATTTGTTATATTTTACTTACAGACAATCAATGTTTAAGTCAATCCTGATGCTTCCTTACACATCAAACAATGACTCTCAGCTTATTCATTTAACCCTGGCTTCAGATCAGTACCTTGTATCAGTAGATACCCAACATAAATCTATCCTATCAAAAAGAGTTGGATCATTGCATTCCTAGAAAATGAGGCAGAAAGTTCAGTTTTGTCCAATACCACAATAAACAATCCTTCAAAAGTCCCAGTATCCACATCTGGATCAGATCCAGATTCTGGGTATGGCTAAGCCCCACCTCTGGCAAAAATTTTCCACAAACCTCTGTAACTTTTAGAGTAATACTGCTAATGAACAGGCAGACCAACCAAACCAGTCTCTCTCACACACACACAGAGACCTCGTCCTCCTCATGAGCTTCAGCTGTCTCTGAGACATAAATATAATACCCTGATCCTTGACAGTGTGCCGGACTTACATAGAGAGCCTCAATATGCTGCTTGTTACACAACAGGTAGAAGCAGCCAAGCAGTCTGATCTGGTTGGATCTGGTTTGAGACACAATCTGAACTGCACTGTGAGTCATGTTTCAGTGGAGCCAACATCAGCTGTTGCAGTGAGCAGGTAGCTAATTATCCATCTTTCCTTCTTTCTTTCAAGCACATCCTTCACCTGGCCAGCATCATGTCACTCACTCGTGTGTTGATAACTGCAGATTACTCTGTAACAATACCCTAATGTGCTGTAATACCGCTGCAGCCAAAGAGTTGCATCAACATCACGCACAATGAGCACAGAGAGCACTCTCAGGTGTTACAGCATCACGTACAGAGTCTGCATATGTAGTTCTGCTCCCTGCTACACTGATTACAGTAGTCTGGACCTGCTGGGGCAGCAACACACACTCACAGCAGGGCCGTGAAAGAGATTTATGGCAGCTGTACATTAGAGAAAAAGCTCAGAGCTAATAAATGTAATTTTGAAATTAATGTTTAAAAAAAAATCATGAGTTTCAGAAAGACACGGAGCTCAGTCAGCAGGCACAAGCTTGTGAGCCTTCAGTCTATTCAGATAAATCAGAGGCATAAATCAGGACTGGAGTTGCCAAGTTTCATTTGATGTTTTATTAGATGTTTGCCAGTTGATGGTATGATTTAATCATGGTGTACAACAGTGCAGCTGCACACGACAGGATTAGTAAAAGCTGAGTGAGGAGGCAAGCGGCGTAGCGGTACGCTAGACAGACTGGCGGACGGACAGCGCTGAGGCCAGCCCGGCCCAGGACGAGGAGGGAGCGCGATGAAATGTTATGGTATGACTGCGTTGTCATAGCAACCTGCTGACACAGCAAGGTCTGGTTACAACTTCCCGGCGGGACGTAAGCGCTAACGTCAGACTCCCTGCCTCCATGAAATCTGTGAGGAGGCTTCCTGCGTGTTTCACCTCAGCGCGTGTTCTGATCCTCATGCTCGTCAGCGTTTCACTCGCTCCTCACTAACCTGGCCATCACACTGCACTGCAGCTCAACAATCACAAGTACTAAAACCACAGATGTGTCAAAGCTTTAATATCACAGTTCCAAATATCGCGGCGCTTTCTAGAGACAGATTTAAAAAAGCTGAAGCATGAGAGGCCAGGTTACCCCTAATCACTTCATTTCATTCTCCATTTCAATAGTTCTCTATGCACTAAAGCTTGTTCACATAACAACGTACAGTTTAAACAGGTCCAAGTGGTTCATTTATATTTGTTTATCAAAATAAAATAATTGCACATTTTAAATTTGTACAAGAAATCAGGACAGAAGACATAATAAGATCAGGATGGAATCAAATTAATGGTGTAATCCATTAAAGATCTATGGTCGTTTGTGCCTTTGCATCAAATACCTGATTTCTCTTGTAACAGATTTAGAGCAGTATCAAATAAACTGGGTAATCATTTTGCAAACTCTATTACTGCACTGACTTTATTATTATCTGAACTGAAGGTTTACTGTTTTGCATTTGCAGTGTGGGTAATTTTCGAGCAAGCTTTGGCTGCTTGCAGGTAAAAAGCTGGGTGGAGCGCTAACACATTTACTGAAATGAAATCTCAAAACCAATTTCCAACTGTTGGGGACTTAGCCTTCATAATTCATTCTAAATAAACAATGACCAGTGCACAGAAGAACTAGTTACTCAGTCATCAAGGGACAAAAATATGTAAAACAACCAGCGATGTGGTCATTTATCCCCTGAGAGGAAGTAGTTATAATATAAAAGACTTCTTCACAGGGAAGTAAAAGGGTTTTAAAAGTGTTAACACAAAACTCTTCTGATTTTGTGCGCTTGTTTGTGTTGAAGTCTTATTATGCCACACCTCTCTAACACACTTTTCCAGAAACTACACAGCCTCAGAATCAGAAAAAGCCATTAAAATCCACTTTAGCATTAAAATTGATGCATTTCCAATAACCCAAAATAATACTTTTTAAAGGAAAAAACAGGATTTGAGTAAAGATTACCGTTGTGCTAGTATTTTAATGAAATCATGCATTAGAGTAGAACAGCTTGGAAGCAGAGGTTAACTATACTTGGTCTATGGTTGTTCAAAGTGCAAAGCTTCAAAGTTTCTGGGGCAGATAAAATAAACAGGCAGTGTAACCTGGGCTTTATGAAATATTGGGAAGTCCACTAGAATTTTAAGTAAAGTTGACGGGCTGCGTGACTGGGATTTACAGCATTAGCGGTCTTCTGGCTTCAAATCTTTTAAAATATTTAAGTGAGGAAGGACAGCACCTGGATCCCAGAGTGGATCATTAAATACCACCATATCCACTCTTTAACTCTGGAAATCTTAGTACAGGAAAGTGGAGTTCCCCTCTGTGAAATAACAGAACTTTCAGTCAAAGATTTAATTAAACCGTTTTAAAATTGCTGATAAGAAAACCTGTTACGTTTTAGAAAAGGACCACACATTAAACCCACACTAAACGTAGTCGACAGACACACACAGACAGCTTTAGCACACCAACTGGTTTGTGGTTTTTGCTGTTAATCCCTGACGGTCAGTCTCCCACTACCTCTGCATTAAAAAAAAAAAAAAGAGACGAGTAAACTGCAGCCTGGTATTAACGCAAACCCCCAGTGATGATCTTTTAATTCCACTGCAACACAACAGCAGGAAACCAGACCTGATCCGAGAGAACAGCCTGACACCAAAGTGGTAAAATAATAGCATCAACCACATGAATTTCTTCCTGACCTATATATGAGCCATTCCCTTAACACACCGACGGCAGCATTTCAGCTACAGCAGAGACTCAAACAGGCAGGAAGCAAACTTTTTATACACTTTTGTTATTGAAGTGTGATTTAAATCAGAGCATTGAAGCCGATTTCTGCTCGAGGAGCTCCAGCTGCAGGCCTTTACTCGGGCTTATAAGGAATTGTAAAGAACCAAGAAAAAAGCCCTACAAAGGCTTAAAAGAAGTCACTAATGCACATTTCCTGTCATCTCTTCATAAGAAGTGTGGAGGCAAGGATGAGATGAATCTGAAAAACTGCAGTAAAGTAACTGACTTTCAAATGCACCTGCCTCTGAGTTTCCTTTATATCTAACCTTTACATCCACACAAGGTGAACCGTGTCCACTCTGCTGTGGCTGCATTAAGCCCCCAAATTCACCAGGAAACACTTTACTGAAGTCATAGTTTGAGAGAGCTGAGGGGTATTTCTCTAACCAGGAAATATTTCTATCATTTATACGATTTGTGATCAACAAATATATTTGGTAGCTGTTTTTCACATCATCACAAATGTGGATTCACTAAAAACCAAACAGTGACTGCTCGCTTTTTTATTTTTCACATTTCCTGCACTTTTATTTCCAGATTGTTCCTCGATTTGTCTTGTTACGTTCACCTTGAGAGGTCTACCTCCTCAAATCCTTCTTTTTGTATTTCTCTGCGCCATAACGGCGATTCAAACTGTAATCCTAAAACGCAACTACCTGCTCTCTAAAAACTAAGCACCAGGATTTACCTCCGACTTCAGTAAATACATGTTTAGAAGTTAATGTCTTGTTTAAAAATCTACATGCTGTCTCAATCGTTCATTTTATAGTGAGCGGAGCCCTTTCAGGGCTGGCAAAGTCACACCTCTTATCAACATCAACAGTACCAGTGAAGCTGCATTTTCTCCATTTACACATATTTCTAAAAAAGCATTTAAAAGTAGCAGTCACCTTCAAAATAAAAGACACCAAACTAAGTGTAGTTTATCAACGTTTGTGGTTATCGTTTGGTGGCTGAAATGGGACAAGCTCCATGATGTATATTTATTTATGTTTCAATCCTAGCTTCTCATTGGCCTCACACGGGCAGGTCAGGAACTTAGAGCCAAAATGTGGCCCCGTGTTGTACAACACCTGGTCTGATCTAAGCTGCAAACACAACTCAAGTAGGATAAACAGATTTATACAGCAGTGAATACATTTATTACCCATCAGCATGAGTGTCTATGGTATATAACAGCGTAGTGTTGAACTGCTAACCCTGCCTGTTTTGCCTGTTTGCTTAAGCACCTTGCTCCTCTCTTACTTAAAAAGAAAAAGAAAGGAAGCCGTCAGAGGTAAATAACACGAAATCCTTCCTCTCACGTTGTCTCTGCTGCTGACCAGATCAATATTTGAGAACACAAACCTAGAAACATGATAACCCACCCTCGTGTCATGTGTGGCTCAAATCCAGAGAGTGAAATGCTCCTGAAGCGCCTTTTAAGAACATCTGATGCTCCTCAAAGGAAAAAAAACAAACGGTTTTGTTAGAAATCCGAGTGTTTTCAAGCTGTGACAGCATGAGGGTTTCATGCCCTCACATTACAGGTTGCTTTTTCCTGGAGCTTGATGATTTTTCAAAGAAAGAATCAATTGGCTGACAGAAAAGTAACTCACAGCAGTTTTAAGATGAACTGCTGGCTCGTTAATTCTCTGATTTACAGGCCAAGCAGAAACCTCAACATTCTTCTTCTCAATGTTGTAAATATCTTCAGGTATAATCAAAGAGCACTATAATCATCCTTTTTTTTAAAATGTAGACACACAGACTCAGTGTAAAGTAAAGTTAATACCTCAAAGCACTAAATAGATCACAGTATCTAAACATGTAGCTTATTCTATTCTGGGTAACCACCACAACTCGTGGTGGCCTAGTTTAATATTTCTGAATCGCTTCCACCTTAACCACAACTTCACCACTTACTGTGACAAATGCAGATCATGCCGATGGGAAGAATACATCAGGCTAAATAAGGCATGGTAGCTAATTTCAACAGTTATTTTAAAATGTTGTTTCTCATCATTTCTGCCTGCGTCTCCTGACAGGCACCTCACTGTGAGGAAGCAGTGTTTATGCACCACATATAGACCTGATGACAAACAGTGAGGGGCTCAGGTGACTCTGTTGTGCAGTGGGGGTGGGGGCGTCTGGCTGGCACTGTTTGTGCTCTCTTAGAGGGAAGGTGCACTACAGATCAATACAAAGTTGTTCTGAGTGATCACATTTATCCTGTGATAAAACATATTTATACTTATGGGATTGATCTGACCGGGGCTGATCTGGTTACACCTCACTAAGACACTTTATGGTTGCTTTATTATGTAATTCGCAGCCCAAATATCACGTCGTCCAAAGCTAAAAACTGGAAACGTCACATTCATATTGTATGTAGCTTTGCTGTAATGACTGATACCATTTTTTATTTTATTTACCTGTTTATTAAGACAGAGTAAACAGTTAAATGCAGTCTTACATACAGCCCTGTTGTATCAGCTTATTTCTCTCTTTTGTTTGACTCTTTTTCCCCCTTGTGTTACTTTTAGATCTTTCTTTTATTGCCTTTATATCTTGAATACCTCTGAAGAGGCCCTTATAGCATTAAGACTATACAAACTTGCCATGATAGTTTTTTATGCTTGATCTCTGAGTAATAAGAAAACTTAGAAGGAAGCGTCACCACATGTTGTGGTGATAACCCTGTAAACCCTGAACGAAAAAATAATTGCCAGAAAATTCTAATTTAAAAAAAAAATAGTGTTTATTGAACTTTTAAAACATTTTCTAGTTTTAATTTGTATGATATTTGCTATATCCCGCATTTTTTTCAATTAATGGAGCATTCCTGACTTATTATGTTTTGCTGTTTATTTGTTTGTTAGCAGGATAACTTGAAAAGTTACGGAAGGATTTGGATGACATTTTACCAGAGGTGAATTACATCTGCTTTCGATCCAGATGTGCTTTCGACTGTTTTTTTTTCCCCACTGCCAGATACCGTAAAGCTGGACGCCTCATATCACAGCTTTACAATTACACAACAACAAGACATAACAAACAACAGAGATATTTCCCGATGGTTTTAAGATAATATCACAAACGAATCCTGATCCTGAGACAGTTCAGTGGGGAGGAGTATGCAGACTCAGACACAGAAATCTGTCTCCTGTGGTGTGGATGCACCAAAGTCTAGCCAAAAATAAGTGATTTAATCTACTGTGAACTTAAATCCAATTAGACCATCACGCTGGCAGTTCATGGTTGTAAATAACACTGATTTTACTTGCCCCCCTAAAAAAAGAAAAAAGTTTTTAAAAAAATGCGAGGCGACAGGTCTGAGGTCATATTCATGGAGCGCTACCGTAATTCGTTACCAAACATGGCAGCAGCGTTACACCCGGCGAGGACCACATTGCGTCTCTGAGCTGGCACATTAAAATTTCAAGTGGCTGCAGCGTGGCCCTCTGCCTCGCATGGCAGCCAAACAGAGCGCCTCTTATTGGGGTTACAAAGCAATATTGTCCTGAATTATTCTAATGGTCGTCTGTTATTGCCTTTGGGCGTGATCTCATATGTAGGCTAACACAAAGAAGGGCCAATACGGACCAGAATGTGTGTTTACAGCAGACAGTTAAGCATCCTGATAAATGTTCAAAAACAAGGACCTCCCCTGTCTTTCCATCGTCTCAGTTCAGATGCATCACCTTATCACTCATTAGTGAACTTAAAAATGCTCATGAACAAGCTACACACCAGAAGTTTGAGAGTATGAATGGTATTATCCTCTTAAATTAAAGCCTTGTGTGTTCTGGTATGGATTTTAAGCTTTATTAAACTCTAAGGTGAAAGGTCTACCGGCTACTTATCAGGCCTTTCACTTTTCCTTCACCTTTAGCCCAGGAGTCCAGGCTGAAGGTGCTGACCTCGAGCTGTGAGAGTCCGAGTACAATCATTACATACCAGCTTCCTCTTTGAAGTCCATCTTTAAAAGCATGTACTTGAACAAGAAGTACTGTTATTGTGAGCAGTGATAATAGCAGTCTTATAAACATCCAGTTGTTCTAAAGCTCTCTAAATAACAAATTACTTTTGCTAAAGCCCATCTTTGTCCCAGAAAGACCGTGCTTTTTTTTTTTCCTTTTACAAGTCAGGGCCACACTCAAAGAAAACGTTGCATTGTGTTGCTGTGAATTGGCCCAGTTTCCAAAGGGCATGCCAGTCGGACTTAAGATTTACTAGAAACTCCAGTTTAAAACTCCCTCCCAGTGGCCTTTTATTACCATTGAGAGCCCTGAGAAACTAAGTGACGCCCTGAATCAGGAAAATAATTTGTCATGTGGCACAGACTGATTTCAGTTCAGATTCACCAAATTTGCTTTGGTAAAATTGTGTCTGCAGAGTTAGTTAGAGATCTTCAGCCCAGATAAATGCAGCTGTGGTCTATTTGGATAGCTGAATTCACAGTATGGCTTCAGATATAGCAAAGATATCATCTGTCTCCACTCATCTCATGTCACTAATATAATAACCTAAGTAGGCTAAGCACCGTAAGAGCCTATCCGAGTACAGTCAGCCCTTTGTGCTCACTCTCCATGGTCAATATCAGACGCAGAGTAGATCCCAACTCATGCAAGAGAGAGGCAGAGAGCCAAACCTTCAAACAAAGCCTCAAAATGACTACATGTGATATTTAAAAAAAACCTGGACTGCATTTAAAACAAAAGAAAAATACAGCTTTTAACCATTACTGTGTAACAACAGCAACATTTCATTTTTCCTGTGTTTACATGTTGAGAAATTAACAGATTAAAGGAACTGTTAACAGCTAAATTAATCTGTGCATGTACTGACCACTGTTACAAAGCTTGAAAAACACTGCAGTCTCTTCCCATTCCTTCTGCTGTACATTCACTGGGAACTGCGAGGTGAACTAGTAGCAACTTATGAGAGAAATCCAGTGATATAATAAAACTGATGACTGGGAGGATTCACGGTGTCCAAGATTTAAGCATACTGATGCAGACATGCTGTCACTCTGCAAATCAAACACTGAAGCAAAACCAGTAGAAGTCAAGATTTTACAGGAGCAAAAACGTTCTGATTCTGTCTCCCAGTAACACAGCATCTTACTTATATAATATCAGGTGATGGTAATGTAAACCTACACACAACATTCACCATTAGGACTGAAAACAAGACAAACTGTTTTTAAACAGCCCCTGTCCCA
This sequence comes from Pelmatolapia mariae, assembly GCF_036321145.2. Taxonomy (NCBI): domain Eukaryota; kingdom Metazoa; phylum Chordata; class Actinopteri; order Cichliformes; family Cichlidae; genus Pelmatolapia; species Pelmatolapia mariae. Next base: position 31,320,802 of record NC_086243.1, on the reverse strand, counting down.
TTTCCAGTAACTGAAGGAGCTGTCAGCTGCCATTAACCCAGCCGACCACATTGCCGTGTTTCTGCAGCCAACCTCCTGCTCACTGAGGGTACTCTGCCCTGCTCTGCATTGCTCTGTCACATCCAGCCACTGCTCGCTGCTATGAACAAATGCTTTCTTTAAGCCATCACAAAAGAATGCCAACGGTTACTGGTCAACTGGGTCCTGCCAGACAAACCCGATTCAGTTAGGGGAGAATGTGGGTAATGTTTTTTTGTTTTGTTAGATTTTTGTACATATTCCTACTCAAAAAGAGAAAATAATAACAATAATGTAACTATATTTTAAAATACAGACATATTTATATTTTAATAAGAGTATTATGGATAGTATGAGACCTCTGATTTAACTTTGAAATTCACTTTTCTCCCTGTCTTACAATTTTCTAACACAACTAATTTTTAAATTTCCCCTTCCCAGCACCATATGTTGCTGGTACGGTGGAGTAGTGTTTAGCACTGTTGTCTCACAGCAAGAAGGTTGTTGGTTTGAACCTCCCGTTCGCCTGGGGCCTTTCTGGAGTTTGCATGTTCTCCATGTCCCTGTGTGGGTTCTCCTTGTCCAGGTACTCAGCATTCTCCCACAGTCCAAAGTAGGGATGGGTATCGTTTAGGTTTTATCCGATACCGGTGCCAAACCGGTACTTTTGAAACGGTGCCGGTGCTTAAACGGTGCTCAAACCGGTGCTTAAAGAATGGAGAACACAAAATTGGTCCAAAAACCTCTCATGTTCAGCTGTTTTTTGTAAAAAGATAACAATGTTAGCCTTTTCTGCAGCTATAGGGCATATATGGTATCACTCTTGGCTGGAAGCAGTGCTTAATCAATGGAAAAAACACAAACTTTGTCCAAAAACCTCTCATGTTTAACTGTTTTCCACTTTTTCTTTGGCCATTTTAGCCTTTTTGGCCAGGGTGAAGGGAGTATCTGCCATCAAACAAGAAGACAGCCGCATGTAACTACGACGGTGTTTGCTAGTTCACCTTACATGCATTAATGTAATAACGTGGTTAGCCTACTCAACGTAAATTACACACGAACAACATTAAGCTACTCACGCAGAGAAGAACGGCTGCTGCTGCCATCATCATCCTCATCATTTCTGCTACACTGGCAGGGCTAGGGGCCAGGACTCTACTCTTCGAGTTCTTGGGGGATGTTGCTAACTCCAGGTCCGATAACAGGCACCACACCCGGAGTAGAATTGGCTCAGGAAAAAAAAAGCACCGAAATAAAGCACCGAAATAAAGCACCGAAATAAAGCACCGAAATAAAGCACCGAAATAAAGCACCGAAATGTGCGCTGCTTTTCGGTCTGGTTACTACCGTTTATGTCAGAACCGGTGCCATGATGGCACCGGACACCGGTACCCATCCCTAGTCCAAAGACATTACAGGCATAAAAGGTTGACTGCCTCACTGTGTTAGCCCTACGACCCATCCAGGGTTTACCCTGTCCTGACCTGTGACAGTCGGGAAAGGCTGCTAGTCTCTGTGACCCTGAATTGTACAAGTGGTTAAGAAAATGGATGCGTGGATAAAAAAAGCAGAAAAGACAACACCAGATGTTGCTCTTTCTGAGACAAACTGAGGTGCTATTGAGGCATCTTTTGGGGAATTTCTGCTTTGTTTTTCATTAAATTTATTTTCCCCTGAAATGACGACCAACAAGCTGCACTTTGCAAAATGCAGCCAAATAGATCTCATTTTGAAACTTTTCCCTTACTACACATTTTACGTGCTTGGAAAGCATCCAATCACAATCCAGGTAACAGTGTACCGCCATCCAGCTCATCCACTGATCAAAGCCTCTCCATTTTAGCTAGAAAGAACACAGAGCTCAGGCTGTACCCAAGGCTTGGGTACAGAGGCTCACTTTTTTTTGCCCCCACCACCAAATAACAGGAATGCACATAAGAGCATCCCCTCTTCCCTACACCCCCCTACCCCTTTCATAACTCAGCTCTCATTTGGTGGTTTAATTAGGATTTACCTTGTTTGAGGCTGCTGGAGCGAGAACTTCTGGGGAAGCATGTGAAAACAGGGGGGGGGTCACTTAACCCATTTGGCTGCAGAACTCTCTGGACCAAGTCTGCGGCTCAGTAGAGTCACAGAGCAGGTAATTAAATATAAAAATAGTTTTAGTTTTATGAGCGTAACTTGATTTCTCCTCCCCAATCTAACACTTTTGGGATGAAGCAAAAAGCCAATCATCACCCAACAGCTGCTGGACCACACTAATGCTCTTCACTCAATAAAATCCCTGCAGCCAGATGCAGATCCAGCTGTGCTTTCCCATAAGACTGGATATTGTCTTTTAATTTAAATTTAAAACCACTTTAAAAAGAAAAATAATAATTAAACACCTTCAACATGTGATAAGCATTTTCTAAGCCAGGGCTCACAATCTGAATGTTTTGTATTGCCTTAAACTAACCAGCGGGCTAGCTCGGAAGACATTGTTATTATTCTTCACCGCCTCAAGGTTTCATCATCCTTGGAGTTTGTAGTTTTAAGCCTTTTTTAAATATAAGCTATGGCCAATGAGTTATAAAGAACTATAAAGAAACTTCTAAAAAGAAAAAAATTAACCCGGCAAATGGTATGATTTTTTTGTTCAGCTAATATCTGAAATCAAAGCTCTAGTTACAGTCGGCTAACCAAAAGTGAACGTAGTTAACGGGGATTACGTACCCTACTGATGGCCTGTTATGATAGAAGAAGTTACTGGAAGATAAGCCTGATGTCAAAAAGGAGAGACCTTTACGATGCTACAATGGTTCTGACCAGATACAAGCTGGGAAAATTGACCTAAACTGAACTTTTTTAAGTTTCTTTGGTGAAATATCAGAAAACAGATCTGACATCCAGGCTATGAAAGCTTGTGTCTGTTCCTCTACACCATACTCATGAAATATGTGAAGTTCTGATGTTGAAACTATGTTGAAAATATGATCTATCCCATGATATTGATCAAATCTGAACAAACATGAGATTAAGATGAATTTGGATTTAGACTAGAAAACTGATTTGCTTGAATTTTTGACAGTTCTTTTTACTTTTAGCTCAAATGTGTTTTTATGTGGTTCTCTGCCACACTTACAAAGGTGTGAGGGTTCAAAAATACAGGGAAATGGTTGGTTCACCACATGTACTTTGAAGGAACATAATTCATAAAGTTCTCATAATATGAAGCTAAAAAGTGTATAAATTTAACAAATAAAGTTACTCTAAATTTAAAATACATCAGCTCATTGTGAGGGAGTCAGGTGGGAGGACTGATTGCTTTTCACAAGACAGACGTGGCAAAGATCAACAACTTCAGTTTTTTATAATAAAGCTCAGTATTTAATACTAAAATATCTTCTGTAGCACATCTCTTCACTCCGCATGTCTTTTTTCATTTTATGACTGCGTCGCCAAAAAATAAAATAAAAACAAAAGCTTCACAGCTATAGGTTTTAAAGAGGCTCTAAGAGTCCTTCATCAGTGTGGAGAAGCAGCTGCAGCCACAGTGGAAAAGAAGCAAATAAAACACACATAACCTAACAAACCAACATGTAACCAGCCATTCTTCAGGCTATTTAATCCATTAGTCGATCACTTTTCTTGATCATGTATGAATGTGAACTTCAGCTGACTTTTAGGCATTTGCTTGGACAAAAGACACGACACGGATATTACTTACTAGCTCTTTTAACCATTTGTCTGCTGTTAAAGTCAACTACCTTGTGCTTCGTAGGTTTTCAGTGCAGTGCTGAGATCAACTAAACTGTAACATTTTTAGTCGTTTAGCTTATAAACCGGATGTGTTTACAAACCTCATAGCTTTCTTTGTGTCATATAAATTGGATTATCATTTGTTTTTTGGAGGTTTCTTCAAACAGTAAGTAATATATTAAACCATTAGAAAACACACAATACACAATGTATAATTATTACTGGGGTTTTTCTTACTTTACAAAGGGTTGCAAAGCGTTTAGACATTTTAGTTTTTCCCAGCATTAATCAGGTGAGGTTAGTTATTGCCTGTTTTATTGTACTTCATTTCTATTGTGACTCCGTCATGCTTTTCTTCTCTAGAAAAAACATCCAGGGACTTATCGAAATAAAAACCTAAACAATGAGTTGTTTTTCTCTGGCTTTTAGTTTGTTCCCAATGGAGATTCAAGTGCTTCTACTAAACACTGTATAAGAGAGAGACATGGACCTCAAAGAATCACTAATAGAAGTTTTTGGGAGGACTCCATAATGCCTCCAGATGGCGGTTGTCCCACCACTGCCTCTAAAAAGAGCCAATCATCAGCCAAACTAGTAAAACATGTGGGCTAGTTGTGTTATTGCACTGCCGGTCAAGATCATTTATAATAAACATGTAGGTAAATGTACTTACAGTCTTTCTAATGGTAATATCTTTTCAGATCTCCTGTGGGAGGAGCCAAAGTCACTGAGCTTTAACACAGCCATGAACGAAGCCGTCATGGTGTGTAGCTTTGCATGTGTAGTACAAGTATAAAATGTTGACAACCAAAGCCTGATTTCAATTTTAACTTTGGCTTCCAATTATTATTAAAACCAGATGATTAAGATAAAACAAACTACTGTTTTCTAACAATAGTATTATTTTTGCCTTTTAGTACCTTAATTCCCTTTAATTTTACACTTCTCTAAAACTCCAGATTCATTCAGTTCACATTTTTTTTATTAATTTATTTAAAATTAACATAATTTCAAATGGACATTCTTAATTTAAAACTTGATTAAAATTTTGGACGGGGCCAGTACGGCTGCTGAGTGGTGAGCACAGGCAGTATAAAACATGGATGTAGCGGCTGCGTCTTAAAAGGTGAAGCCAGCGCGGAAGTGCCTTAAACCTAAACCTGCGTTCTTCTTAATAGCCAGTAGGGGCCAACAGCTGGACTTCTAGTTGTATGGAAGTTAATAGGAGAACAACCTTCCAACCTGACCTCTCTAAACTCTGTCCTGATGAGTTTATGGACTCAGTTACTCATCTAAGGTCACACTGAATAAACATCAAGCCCAATTTGGAAATTTTAGTCATTCTAAGAGTCTCTAGAGGATTATCGTGGGTGCATTCATAAGGAAAAGGTGGGCGTTTTTACAGTGAAATGATGCTCAACTTGAGGCTTCATAATGGGACTTCACAAACCAATGGAAGTCTGGTTAGTAACCATGGTGGCTACTTCCATCTTTCATAGTGTCTGCAGTTTTGTCAGATCTGCCAGAGCAAAACGCAAACACAGGGGGAACATGCAAAAGTCTCACAGCGCTGTCTAGCTGTGAGCCAGTCATACCCATTTCGCCACTGTGCTGCTACTGGCCTCCATGCTGGTGGTGGATGCATGTACAAATCCCAGCAGAACTTCTCCATATTTAAGGTGGGCAGGAAAACTAACCAAACATTCCCCCAAACTCTTACCTAGATACAGCGAGGCATTCTCCTTCTTCACATTGTCGTCCAGGTAGGTGGGCCCCAGCGTGTAGATGGGCGTGGACCCCATGCCCACCAGGATCTGAGCGATGACGAACAGCGCCACGTACAGGTTGTGCTCGTTGCCCTCTTGGTCTCTGGGACAGGAAGTGATATCAACGCGATCCCTGCTGCTGGCATTGCTATTCATGCACAGGCCCTCGTTGGCCAAAGATGAGTTGACCTCCTGGATCTGGTAGGGCGGGGAGATGAAATGAGGTAAGGAGAATAGGGCAGCACCCACAGCGATGAAAATGCCCCCCACTGCCAGCCAGCGAGGCCTCTGGCCCCGCCCACCAAAGTAGCTGATGAAGACGACCACCAGGAGGCTCCCGATGTCGAAACAGCTGACGAGCAGGCCAGACTCGGAGCTCCTCAGGCTGTACCTTTTCTCTATGGTGGTGATGACGCTGCTGAGGTAGCCAGACACCATGAGCGACTGGATGAACGTCAGGTAGCACATGCAGAACAGGAAGCAGCGAGAGTCCTGCAAGATGACGCCAAGGTGCTTCCGACTGGGCAGACGAATCTGAGCTAGCCTGGCTGCGAAAAACCCCGGGGGCTTCCTCCTAGCCATGTGTTTACTCCTTCGGATCTCTGTGTTCTCCATGTACGAGGTCGGCCTATTCAGCGCCGACTTCCCTGGTTTTGGCGGGTAGTTCACTCTCGTCGGGGACTCGGCCTGGAACGACTCAGTCTTGGGCGGGATCTGGATGAACTCTGTGCTCTCCTCAGCCGTTATGGACATCCGCACTGAGCTCGCCAGTAAGGTTTTCTCCTGAGATGCAGCTTCGCTTAAAACAGGCAAACTTTTAGATTTGAAGTTCGTACCTGGATCCTCCACCTCGCTGGAAAACCCGTCCTCCTTCTGAAGGGACTCGGACAGTTCTGCTTCCTCGTGGTCAGCCATCATTTTCAGTCAATTTTCTTTAGAGGTTCAAAAAACAAGCTGGCCCAGTCAAAGAACACATTTACAGTTCAGGGGCTGCTGGCCATCACATTTATTATTAATAGGAACATCTACTCCCACAAAGAGACCCAAAAAAGCAACAATGACAAGCACGCTCACAGCCTCTACTTTATCTCTGCTGCAGGACAGCAGACAGCTCTGGGTTTGTTTATCTTGTCATGCACACTTGCCTTCTGCCACCATCCACCATAATCCGAAGGTGGAGACCGCTCAGGCCTCCTCGGCTCGGCCAGCGGAGCTCCGGGGCCAGGGCTCCCTGCAGATGCCTGTTTCAGCAGGACGCTGGTGCTCCTGGGCCGGGAGCAGGGATGACATTAATTCACAGAGCATCCCTGACAGCCCTGCCGATGCAGATCACACAGCCGCAATAATGTTACTTCTTTCATCAGGTTGCATGATCGTCGTCCCCTGCTCCTCCTAACTCCTGCCCAAGTCAAGGGCAACCCCGACTCCAATGTTATCACCGCACCAGCTGTCCTCCCAGCGGGCGAGGGGGGCTGGCATTTAGGGATTATCTTTCGGTGCAAATTCCTGGAGAGGAACATGAACGAATAAAAATCAGGGAAACGGGGAGAAGTCGTCGAGGAGAACCAAAGACAGCGAGCAGAGACAGAGCTGCAGCTCACTGCAGTGCTGCTCGGCTGCTGTCTGTCGCTGTTTTGAAAACAACCCGGTTCAATCCGGAAACACTTCAAAATAAAAGCTCATATTTTAGTGAGAAAACTCCAAGACACACAACTTCATAACTGTTAAATGTAATGGCCATTTCGGACTTTCTAGACTATTTAAGATAATATAACTTGTAGTAACTTTACTGACCAATGCATGTTTCCACAATCATCTCCACACGGCCTCAAATATTGCAAAAATAAATAAAACAAAAAACCGTAATCCCATTAACTGTATATTACATCTAAAAAAAAATGTTTTCTGTGTATATTCACGTGGCCTCTATATATAATCACTCTTGGGCATGTGACTGAATCAGCAATATCTAATATTAAATTCGGTCTGCTTAACACAAACACAATAAATTCCTAACAGTAAAATTAGCAAATTAGAAGAAAGGCCGTCTGAATGATCACAATTTTACTGTTTTTTTAAAATGTAGGGTTTACAATATAATGTGTGGAAGATTAAAATGTTTTATTTTAAAAAGAACAATGGCTAACGGCCATACAGCTAGCGGCTAACAAACCCGAACAATAACAACAATATCGACATTGTCTTTCATTAACCTGACATACGGTAAAGATGAGACATCATTCAGACCTTCGTGTCCAACTTCCACTAAATAATACTCAAGGGCTGGTAGTGAAGAGTCATTCAAGCAGCGTCCATGTTAAAATATTCCACATCCAAAACAGCATGTAGCGAATTAGTGGAGAAAATACCGGAAAAGTGCTTTCAAAATAAAATAAAAGCGTCAGAAAAAGGGGGGGGGATCGTTCATTAAAGCAAGGGAACTTTAGAGATTTATTTAGAGGAACTGCAGGTATTTAAAATACCAGTTTGGCCAGTAGCTGATGCACTTATCAGAGTTTGTTTATTTGTTTGTTATTTATTCACACTGTAGTGTCAAATCAAAAGATAAACTAAACTGTTTCAAATCTTTCAGCTCTTTGTCAAAGATAGCAGATGTAAAGAGCAAAGAACACCCCTCTGTGTGAAAGTAAAAAAGCCAAACAAAGGTTAGACGAAATTTCGAGTTATTAGGTCAGAGGCTGAAACAAGTTTCCACAGGTATCAGTCAGTGAGGCCAATACTTGAATATGTGACCAATATATAAATATTAAATTTAGCGTTTTTATCTTACACTTTTATCTAGATCATAAAATAGGCAAAGAGTTTAGATAAAGGTTAAATATAAATTAAAATCTAAAAAACTGAGTACAATGAGATTGTGAAAAAAAATGTTATAATACAAAAACACATACTGCATGTTAAAAAAAAACATGCTGCATATGGTTCACAAAAACCTTTTCCCCATGTATTTGACCTCAAAGACAGTAAAGGAGAAATAAATCACTTTACTTGAACACCTAAGTTATGCAGTGGCAAGCAAATACTGGACATGTGTATTTAGTCCTAAAAATGTAATGTTTTAGCACAAAAGCAGTATTTTAAAATTGAATAGTCACCACTTTTTATACATGTAACTGTGATTTTATTAATTAGCATGAAAAAGACAAAGAGAATCATGGTAATTAAATCCAGTTCAAATATCAGTGAGCATCGGTCATATCATGTATCAGAAATAATAAAGATAAGTGCAGAGAAATAATAATAATAATAATAATAATAATTATTATTATTATTATTATTATTATTATTATTATTATTATTATAAGCATAATGTGGTTTCAAACTTCTCCGAGGGCTAAATGAAGACCTGCAATGCTTTGCCTAAAGTATGTAGATACATGAGAAAAAACATATAAAAACCAAACAACCCAAAAAAATGAGATGCAGACATTGAACATGGGAGGCAGGAATTTACACCCATTTAGCCACATGAGACCTTAGAGAAGTCCAACACTGATGTTGTGCAACAACACGTCATTGTTTCAGTTCATCGCAAAGATGAAAGATTAAGCTACAATTATCATGCAGATTGTCTTTATGGACCCAGCTTTGCTGGCATGAACACTATCAAGTAAACACTGGATAGGCTCTTCCACAAGAGTTTGCAAAAGACAAGATTATTTAAGTTCAGTAGCATTAAGAAACATTTGAAAACAAAAACTATAACAATTTACAGAAAATACAATAAAGTAAAATCTTTACTTTTTTATTAAATTTGCCAAAATATCAACCAAAATTAGGAATTTGTACACGTGTTTATTGAGCGTGTGATGTCTACATCTCACAAACAGTCAAGTGTAGTTTGAAAATTAAACATTCTCAAACAACAGAAACTCATAGAAACAAATAGCCAAAAAACTTATCTCTGGAAAATAACTGAATTGAAATCCAGCTAAAATAAAACAAAATATTAACAACTAATGAAAAAAAAACTGTAAAAAAAAAAAAAAAAAAAAAAAAAACAGACACAATTTAAAAGTTTACAAAGGGTGTCCATATACTTTTGGGATATGAAGGTAAGTGACCTGAGCTTGAGAAAATAGCACAAGAACGCAGCGACCTCTGGTGGTTAATATGATAACAACAAATACAAAAACTTGCATTTAAATTAATAAATTTTTTCACATTATTAATAATATTTAACACATTTAAAATTATTTTAAGTAAGTAAGCAAAATGTATTTATATAGCACATTTCCCGTAAATATAACAAAGTGCTTCACAAAAAAGCAAGAAAAAAACCAACATATCATATTAATCTGAAGCAATAGACACAACATAACATCAGTTATTGTTTGGAAATACTAACAACTTTCACTCAAAGTTCTAAAGCCTCACAACGGCTGCACCATTAATTCGTTGTACAATTCATACTTTTTATGATTTAAAAAAATCAACATAACGAAGAGCATGAATTGTTCCTAAGAAAAAGTAAGTGTTGTTTTGTAGTGAACTGAGTAAACTTAATTTTCCAAAATATGAACAACTATAAAATGTGCCTGTGTGGTAAGAAGCTCATTCATCTGATAAACAGTTTTGTTGGTCGCTTATCCGTGCAGGTGTATTGTGTAGCTGCTGCATGTTACGTGTGCTAGGTTTTCATGGTCATCTCTGTGCAGCTAACCAGTGGATTAACTTTAGTTGTGTCTGTTGTACAGGACCAGCTTCGGAGCTGTGAGAGGTGATTTCCCACTACCAGAACCAAGGAGCCATTACTTTGCACAGTTTTGAGGTGGAATCACTTTGTTGATGGGATCAGCCAGATCCCATCAACAAAGCACGTACTGGTTACAAAGTCGCCATCAAACCTCTTCTAGTAGGTACAGGGAACCACAACCAACCACCACCCATCACTGGTCTCACTAATGCCAAGCCGGCATGTCGGCAGAACCAAGAGGAGCGTCAACAGTACAGCATTAATGATGAAAACCAGTGCAGAGCTAGGAAGGGAGATGCACCCAGGGCTGTTCATAAGGACAGTGGTAGACCACAGAAAATCCTGGAGGGTGAAAATCAGACCTACATCCAGCTGCAGAGCCACACTAACAACCGCAGCAAGCCCCACCGTGAACGTAAACACCGGCAGACCAACAGACACGCCTCCAGCAGGGCAGACACAGACGGAGGCAGCAGTGGCACCAGCAATAGCAGCAAATATGTAGTCATAAAGGGTTCAGAGTGGGTTTGAAACACAGACAGCAAAATTATTTAGCTCAGTTCAGTTCAGAAAGTATCATAAATAGCATCCTGAATACCTTTTGTTCTAAGATTTTGGTGCCATGTTTTTATTTACCTTGATTAAGCAGAGACTTTAATGCCCCAATTGAAAGTTCCTTACTTAAACCATCTTAAAGCAGCTTCATTCAAACTGAGCAACCCTTTATGTTACACAATTAAAGTTTTCTTTTTCATTGCCATCCACAGCTAAAGATTTGAATAATTTTGTTCATGCTTAATTCTGCTTAATTTATTTGATGTTACTGTGTTTATTTTTGTTAAAAATATTTTGGGAACAAAAAGTTCATCTTTTGAATAAAGATTTTGTGTCTCATTATCTTTGCCTTATTTTCAAATATTTTATTGCCAGGCTAGAATGAAAACTATATCATTAATTTAATGCTGAATATTTGAGCATGTGGGTAATTTACAGTGGTAGTCAGCTTACGCTTACATTGCCCTCTGCTGGGCACAAAGAGAGAATAATATAATAGTTCTAAAACTGAAGCACAAATCTCCTTTTTTTGGTTGATTACAGTAAGATTCATTTATGCATTTGCCACATAAATTTATCATAACAGAATGCCTCTTGCTTTCAGTAAACCTAAAAGCTTTTGAAGGCAGACATCTGTTTTTGACTTTATCAGCGGACCTGTACAAACTCAAATTCTACAGGTTTGATGGTTTCTTGTTTATTAATTTGGTGATTTATTAAATGTTATTATTGTATAAATGTTATTCTAATCTGCTGCTGAGTCTCTTATGCTGATGAAAATGCAGATAACACAGCTCACGAACACCTGTTCAACCAATCACATTCATTCCACTTTGACCTTCGACAAACTGAAGCGTTCATCTCTTTTACAACACTGTTGCGTTAGACTGCTATATTTGTGTGTTCTTTATACTGTAGATTTTCACGTCTCTGGACTAGTTGGCAGTAATAAGGATGATTTTCTGTAAAATAATATTGATATAACCCGTTTGATGCTGCCGACACTTTCATGTGACCCAGCTGGGAAACTCTGTGTTAACTCAGAGAGCTGAAGATATCATGGATATGCTGACCTCGCTTCGTGGTGTACAGGGCCGTTTACCCTCATGATTAATATTCACAATAAAAATATTAGCAGAACATCATGAAGTCTGTATGTGTTTCATAGTGTCGAACAAGCTTTGTACAGTTAAAACCAACAGTTATGACAGAAACACCAACGTTATCTATTTTAATAAAGTTTATGCGTTTATACACAGATCATGTATAACACACATTATTGAACAAAAACACAAAGATCAGATGTTAATCGGATTTATTTGCTCTCCCTCCTCCTTAAACATGTTTTTATTGTTACAGTTACAGTTGCATAGCTGGACTAGCCAAATGCCCGGTATGCCCGATGGTAAGTTTTGTTTTTATGGGCCGATGTTTTGTTTTGTTTTGTTTATTTGTTTGTTTGTTTTGAATTTGAATTTGAATTGAATTTTGAATTTTGAATTTTGAATTTGAAATTTGAAATTTGAAATTTGAAATTTGAAATTTGAAATTTGAAATTTGAAATTTAATTAATTAATTAATTAATTACAGTAAAATACATTTATTGGCAGTTAAAAAATAAATGAAATCTGCTGTTAATGATAAATATTTATTTATTTAAAACATCATACAGCATAATAAGTATGATGTGATTTCTAACTTCTCCGAGGGCTAAATGAAGCGCTGCAATGCTTTGCCTAAAGTATGCAGATACAACCACAAATATACTTACCAGGCACCAAAATCCAAACACAACGAAATAAATGAGATGCAGACGCTGAACATGGAGGCAGTAATTTATATCCATTTATCCACACGAGACCTTAGAAAAGTCCAACACTGATGTTGTACAACAACACGTCCACAATCATTGTTTCAGTTCATCACAAAGATGAAAGATTAAGCTACAATTATCATGCAGATTGTTTTTATGGACCCTTCTTTGTTGGCAGGAACCCTATCAAGTAAACACTGGAGAGTGTCTTCCCCAAGATTTTGTCAAAGACAAGATTATGTAAGTTCAGTAAAATGAAGAAACATTTGAAAACAAAAAATATAACAACTTACAAAAATACAAAAAAGTAAAATCGTTAATTTTTTATTAAATTTGTCAAAAAATCAACCAAAATGGGAAATTTCTACATGTGTTTATTGAGCGTGTGATGTCTACATCTCACAAACAGTCAAGTGTAGTTTGAAAATTAAACATTCTCAAACAACAGAAACTCAACTGAAACAAATAGCCATAAAACTTAAGTCTGGAAACTGACTGAATCAAAATCAAGCTAAAATAAAATGAAATAATAACAATTAATTTAAAACAAACTGTAAAAAAAACAGACACAATTTAAAAATGTACAAAGCAAGAAGAAAATAGAACATATCATATTAATGTGAAGCAATAAACATAACATAAAAACATCAGAAGTGAAAAGTAGAAAAACTCAATACCTGGAGTACTTTATAATCTGGGTGTTGTTAATCCTTTTACTTTATTAAAGAGTCTTCGTTATTTCTATTATATATATATTTTTTCCTGTAGCAGACATTGTGAATTGTTTAATATTTTAAAGGGTACCTGTTATTCTTCTTTCCATCTCCATATTTTAATTCTTAGAACAACTCCTTCGTTAGTAGAAGGATTAAAAAGCAGGTGGGTGGTGCTTCTGTACAGGCAGGGCCAATCCCTATTTCTTTATCTAAATTGGCCTTAGTTCAACTAGGGGCACAGCAGGGGGCACTCATGAAAAGCATAATATATCCCCTTTACACCTCAGTGCTGAGAAACCTGGGGACTTTCTGTTTCTGTTCAGTAACTCTTCCCCGTTTAAGCATACAGAACTCTACGGTGTTTCCTCTGGGACTATTGAGCTGAAGTCCAGCATAGAGCGGTTGAGTGAATGTGGTCTGGACTCTGTGGAGGAGAGTCATGGTTTCAGAGACGCTGTAGAAGGACAAAATACCTGCTCTGTGATCCAGGTACACTCCTACTCTGGAGGAACGAGGACCTGAGACAGGAGTGGTGATATTATTATGTTTGAAATCATAACGATGTTTGTAAAAACCCAAAGCCCACGACTTGTCCTTTTCTCCAAAACTTTTTTCAGTGTTTTTATCTTTGTATGCCACCACCACTAAAGCACCTCCTGAACCTTTCTCCACCTCCCAGTAACAACGTCCCGTCAGACTCTCTCTACTCAGAACCTGACCTCTTGCAGTACATCTGTCCGGATGATTAGGATAACTTTGTATTACCGTCATGAATGTTGCTTTTCTGTTTTTTTCTGATAGTAACACATATCTGTTTGCTGTGTTTGGATCCAGTGTGATTTCACGTGAATATTTTAAGAATCCAGCTCTGGTCTTTGGCTCTGGTGGATCTGACAGTAAAACATCCACTTCAGTGACTGTCAGTGAGATGTTTGTCCATTCCTCTCTCAGAATGTCCTGTAGTTTATCTCTGACCTCTGACACAGCTGCTGTCACATCCTCAAAGTACCTCAGAGGACGGATATTGATGCTGGATGAGTCTGTAGACTCACTGAGTGCTGACAGTGAGGGGTAGTTGTGTAGAAACTGGATGTGATCCTCTGTGTGTGAGAGCTGCTTCAGCTCAGCATCTTTCCTCTTCAGCTCAGTGATCTCCTGCTCCAGCTTCTCCTGAAACTCTTTGACTCGACTCACTTCAGTTTCCTGCTGGGATCTGATCTGCTGCTTCACATCAGAGCTTCTTTTCTGGATGAGATGGATCAGCTCAGTGAAGATCTTCTCACTGTGCTCCACTGTTTGATCAGCAGACTGATTGATGGCCTCCACCTCCTGTTGAAGCAGCTTCACATCTTTCTCTCTGTCCTGGATTCTCTGCTGGATGTTTTGTCGACTCACCTCCAGCTCTCTCTGCCTCTCAGTCCTTTCTGCTGCAGCTGAGACTGTGTCGTGGCCTTTATGTTCATCCACAGAGCAGAGATAACAGATACTCTGCTGATCAGTACGGCAGAACATCTTCATCACCTCATCATGACGAGAGCAGATGTTCTCCTGGAGCTTCTTGGAGGGCTCCACCAGCTTGTGTTTCTTGAATGTAGGTGAATCATAATGAGGATGAAGGTGTTTCTCACAGTAAGAAACCAAACACACCAAACAGGACTTCACTGCTTTCATTTTTCTTCCAGTGCAGAAATCACAGGCCACATCTTCAGGTCCAGCATAGCAGTGATCAGCAGGAGCAGCTTGGAGTCCAGTCTTCTTCAGCTGCTCCACTAAATCTGCTAACATGGTGTTTTTCACCATCACAGGCCTCGGTGTGAAAGTCTGTCTGCACTGAGGGCAGCTGTAGATTTTCTTCACATCCTCCATGTCCCAGTGACTCTTAATACAGTTCATGCAGTAGCTGTGTCCACAGGAAATAGTCCCCGGGTCCTTCAGTAGATCCAAACAGATCGAACAAGAGAAGGCGTCCTGATCCAGATCAACTCTTTTTATTGCCATTTCTCTTCAAAGTCCCAGGGTACTTAAGATTGCTTCAGTTTCCTTCAGCAGAGTTTGTACTGTAAGCCAAAAGCTCGCCATGCTTGTTTATTAAAGAGCCTGCAGTAAATGAAGCTTATCAACTCTGACACTCAGCCGCTTGCCAGTTACACCCATCTAAAACCTGGTAGGTCTGTGAAGCGGCGGGACACTTAAAATATCTGGACAGACTGAAATGTGCCAGTTTGCATGTTTTGTTTTGTTCTTTTAATCAAAGTTCTCTCAGCAGCACTTCTACCGACCTCAACCAATCAAATATTTGGTTTCATTAGATTTGTATTCCTTGAGTCCTTTTTCAGTACGCACATTCTTCATCATTTCTCTGCAGAGTGCATCAGATCTGTTGTCTGAGTAAGTGTACTCAAGGCAGCAGATTCAGACACACATACAATCTACTGTATAGATTTATCACAGTAAATATATCAACAAAGGATCCAAAGTGATCTCCTGCTCTTGCATCCAGGTGGCCAAAAAAAAACAAACGAAAATTGTCACAAACTGTGAAGAAAGTATTGGTTAGTCCAGAGGAAACTGGTATTGGCTGAGATGTTTCATGTAAAAAACCATCTGTTCATCATCTGCAACCTTTACAGACAGGTATGTACATTTCTGTACACAATACTAGTAGCTAAAGTTGTTTTTTATTATCAGGAACAAAAGAGGTTCCGTTATCTTTGTAGTTGTTGTAGAGCGGCAAAATCAATAAAAAGAGGAGGTCGGGGCAGATGGACGAGCAAACAATGCATCTTTATAATCAAACTTTAACCTCTTATGATTTCAGAAACAATAAACAAGATGCTTTTTTTCCTTCCATGAGAAGTTCAAATAATGATAGTGATGGCATTTTAAGTCAAAACTTCCCCTGAGGGGGTACTTTTGAATTCTTTTCTTTTTTTTCTTCCAGCAGAGTAACTTTGTACAGAAAAACGACAAAAAAGCCACAAATGAATACTCAGATGAGAGAGCTTCATTCAGCTGTTTAATAAACAAACAAACCGTCAAGTCTAATTGTCAGATATTGTTAGAGCCCAAAATAGGTCTTCGTAGCAGGGTGTTTCTGGTCTAAAGTTGGATATTTTAACATGAGAATCTATGAGGATTGACTCAGTTTGGCTCGAGTGGCCATTGGAGCAACATTATCTTTTACCATG
Organism: Pelmatolapia mariae; assembly: GCF_036321145.2. Taxonomy (NCBI): domain Eukaryota; kingdom Metazoa; phylum Chordata; class Actinopteri; order Cichliformes; family Cichlidae; genus Pelmatolapia; species Pelmatolapia mariae. Next base: position 31,304,288 of record NC_086243.1, on the reverse strand, counting down.
TCGGATCATTTTTCACAGACAGCTGCTTAAAAGCAGGATGAACGTCAAGACTTGTGCGCAGTGGAGTAAATCAGTAAATCATTTAAGCTGCTTTCCAGAAGAAGAAGAAGTTTTATTTATTTATTTGTGGGTACAAAGTCACAGTGAACTGAACAGACTGTACGTGCTGTTTCCTTTGTCGGTGTGATTGGATGAAATGTGTCATTTAAAGAAGAGTGACTTTCAGTTTTGTTTTTTGTCATTAAGATCCTTCTGATCAGATGCGTTTTATGCACCAGCTGCTCACTGCAAGATATCTTATCAAAAAGTCTGTGAGGAGCGATAGGAGAGAAATTAATTTCAGTGAGAGCTGCAGTGCTGAACATCCAGACTGTTGAGTCTAAATACAACTTGAACGGTTTTATTTTGTTAGAGTCAATGATTAAACATCCAAACAGTCAAATTTTTTAAACTGACATTCAATCTACAAACAGGTTTGAAAAAGTAATTTTTTAAATGTGTTTTTTAAATAATCAGCCATGTCTTCACTCACTGTCCGTATTTATTTCACTCTTCTTTCTTTGAGTGTGTTGACATTTTAAAAGTATCTATGTGTAGCAAATATTTGACACTTTACTGTCTGGTGAGGCTCACACTGGATTTCTGAAATTCAAAGTTCCTCCACAAATGTAGGAGTTAAAAAAAGTATATACCATGGCACACATCCATAAGACAGGACACAATCATAAAGAGAAAATATAGTTGAGCATTACGCTGTCCTATAGAAGAGGCTGTGAAGTTTTAATATGTTTCAGTGTGTAGTCTGTTTGTCACAGGGATGCAACGGACTCAGCTTGTAGAATGAAAGTCAATCGTTTATTAATACAAAAACGCGGGTGAGACTATATACACAGTGTGAGTGACGGGGCACTAGGGATCCAGGGAAGGAAGGGAAACAGGTCCATACACTCACACTCCACTTCAACGCTCTCTCTGATCCAAACTCCTCTCAGTCACTCACGCTCTCGTTTCTCAAACACCACTCCGCACTGCCAAACTCAGGAACAGAATAGAAACAGAAAACGGGCCCGGGAATCTATTTACAAGACAAACATAATCAGAACAGGAAAGGGTTTTCCACAAGCCAGAGATTTACTGAGGTTGTACTAGCTGAGGTTTCTCAGTGACCCAGTGAAGAATAGCACTGAGCCACCATTTTAAATACTGGCTCAGGCAATCAGGCAGACCAGCGGCAGGTGGTTGATTAAGCAGGTGTGTGGGCCAAGGGCGGGAGCCCAAGATGAGCTCCGCCCAGGCAGACAGAGGAGAGGAAGGAGAGAGAGAAACAATAACAAAACAAACATGTGGACTAAAACACAGCCTGGGAGACAGGGAGACCATGACACTGTTATTGTTACCCTGATGGTTATGTTTTTGTTTACATGCATGTAATTCTGTCTGTAAACACAATAGCTCAAAAACCTTTAAATGAATTCCGATGACGTTGTAGGGGCGTAGCGTGGCGTCATGGTAACAATCCACTAGAATTTGTCTCACAGGCCCGCTAAGACTGTTTGAAGAGACAGGCTTTCATGTTATGAGATCATACGATGAAAATGACACCTGAGACACATCTGAAACAGCTGGAACATATTTATTTAAATTTAATATTTAGATGCATCCACATACATGTTTCTGTTAATCAACATTTATGACATCTGAGCTGAGTCTATAAAGCTCACGCAGTTTCCTCTTGCTGCCACTTGGTGCCGCCTGTGCTCTTTGTTTCCCTAAAGCAGCTAACTCATCATGAGGCATGATGGTTTTTGAAAATGGAGAATCACGCAGGTGATACTTGTGTGTCAAATATGATGCACTTGGCTTTACAAGGTTTATTATGTCACGTGAGACTGATAGCTGTATGTTCTGTTAGTCTGTAATGATGTTAATGTTGTGAGTTTTATACTTGTGTATATTCCCATATTTTTACTGCAACCCTTTTTACAGACCGGACACTGCAGGTGACAACGAGGCTTTAAAAATCCTCTCTAAGAAGCTTCGGTGACCTAGCTGTGCCTTTCTATCTGTAAATATATGTGCACCACCGGAAAAATAAATGAGCTCAATTTAAAGCGTTCACCTTTATCCATGGCTTTTCATATGAGTAGAGTCACTTTCAGCTGTATAAACAGCAGGATGACGACTCCAGCCAATTAAGCCGTTTATCATTGCAAACATATACACTGAACCCGGGAACTAAGGCGTGTTTGGAATCGCATTAGAATCCGCTAAACCCATCTGGATCCTGGATTTGAACCCAGCCCCGAGCTTGCAAAGGTTCCTCTGGTAATTATGCTTGCTGTTGTTTTTTTTCTCACAATATGAATAAACAAAGTTACTTTGTGAAAAAAATCCTTCAGTTTGGTTCATAAAGGGCAAAAAGACCATCAGGTTTCAGAAATAAGCCAACAAAAGCTACTTTTTCCCATTAAAAAAAAAACAACTTTGTAAAAATAAAAAAAAACAACAACTTTGTTTTCTCAGAAGCACTTTAGTTTATTGTGACTGAGGTTACAATGACTGAAACTATGCGTGGGATAAGTTACCTTTATTTATTATTTGTTTAATTTTAGGAGCAGATAATAACATGTGCATAATGTTAGAGTGAGCTCAGCTCATGTAGCTTAAAGGGTGCAAAACATTCAATATGCCAGAGTACTAAAGTTTAAAGATTTGTTAAAACAGCATTTCCAAAACCAGCTAAAACTACAGAGACACTGTTTTGTGCAGCAGCCAGTTTCAGCTTTTATTTGAGTCGTATGAAGTGAACTTCAAACCTTGATGTTGGTCCTTTTATAAGATAGTTTTTTATGTTCCCTTCAACAAATTTCAATAATAACTGCATGAGAAGAGTTTGTTCATGTTTAAGTTTGAGTCAGTGTTGATTGTGTCTGTGAGTAACTAATGAACATGTGCTGATCATCTGCAGTGTTCTGCTGAGTCCTGGGATTCAGCCTGATCGATCAATTCATTACACCTGCACTCCCCTACAGCAGCAGCTTCATCTGGCAGGATCAGCACCACAGCAATTACAAGTACTGCACAGGAACAGCTCAAGCCCAGGCCTTCAGTCTGACCACCAGAATAAACCTGATCCAGGGAGGCCCCCAGACCAGGACGAGCAGCTCCCAAAGGATCCACTGCCAAAGTCCTCAGACCAAAAGATGGTTTGAATGTTGGGGGTGACTGCTGTAAAGTTGAAGCATGAATGAAGAGGACCAAACACGAAAAACCAGTTTGAAATAAAAAAAATTAAAGCGTTTCGGTCACAGTCCTACTTCATACACGCAGACTAGATAAAATAATCAGCTGCAAACCTAAAAATATACTTCAGTTAAATCAACAACCACATACCTGATTAACATACAGTTATACGATGCTGCTGTAGCGCTGAAGCTGTACAGTAGGCCGTTAGGGAGATGTGATATGATCTCCCAGTCTGTCAGCGAGGAAACCACCAGTAAATATTTAATCAGCTATTTAGTTTGCCTTTCAAATATTCATGAAATCTAATCAACTTAATCACGGTGTGATCGTTATTTCACAGCGTAATGAAACTCCCCGCCAGTTCACTCAAGTGTGTCCAGGGTGGCTGACTTCACGCCGTCGCTCTCTAAAACAATAAAACTGACACACACACACACACACACACACGCACACGCACACACACACACACACACACACCTAAAGATGCAGGCACACATGCATCACATAAAAAACAATGTAGCTGACTAGGAAAGCAGAAGGAAAACCGATAAATAAAAAGATTAGCGTGAAAGGAAGCAAAAAAGGAAAGAAGGATAGAAGTAAGAAAAGAACAGAGCAGTGTTATAAGAAGGAAGGATATAAAAAAACAATGAAAAAAGGAATAAAAGATAAAGGGATGGTACTGTATAGGGAAGGATACAGGAAGGTGGTATGAAAGGAAAGGAAGGTAGAAAAAAGACTGTAAAGAAGAAAGGAAAGAGAAATACATGAAAAAAGGAAGGAAAGAAGGGACTGAGAAAGGATGGAAGGTGGCATGAAAGGAAAAAACATATAGAAGAAACGAAGAAAGGATACCAAGAAGGAACTGATGACATATTGAGGAAATATTAAGAGAAGGAAGAAAGAAAAATAATGAAAACAAAGAAAGAAGGGAATAAGGAAGGAAAAAGTAAAGAAAGGAGGAAGGAAAAGAAGGAAGAAGACAGAACATAGGATAAATATAGAGAAGAAAAAAGGAAGGACAAAGGCAGAAGGATAGACAATTGTAGTTGAGAAACAAAGGAACAAATATAGGACAGAAGGAAGGAAAGAAGGAAGCTGCATTGTGTTTTTCAGCTTTGCTGTTATTCTACCCCCTGGTGGCTAAAAAGCCACATAAAGCAACTTTAACCTCCTAAGACCTGAACTCTTCCACGGCATGCATTTTTAATTTCTCTTTGATATTTGGGCTGATTGGGACCTGATGAATGTAAAAACAAAGAATTACCAGATTTTTTTTTACCTGATTTTTGTTTCTGACAAAAATGGGATCCACATATGAGGACATTTGTTTTAAATTTTGATAGAACAGTGGCAGTATAATGTCCTCGTAAGTGGATATCAGGCTCTTGTAGAGAAAAATTGGTGTTTTTAGGTCTAGACAACCCAAAATGTGATGTCCATATATGTGGACACCAGGTCCTAGGAGGTTAAAGATTATTGGACAGTTTTTGCACAACAAAAGGAAATGATCAATGTGAAAGATATATTCAACTTCACACTAAACAGACTCATAAATTATCGACACCATCAGACATAACTCTGACTTTAAAGGAGCTGTTTCCCATTTTTAGAAATACATTTATTCCCTTTCTTGCCAGGAGTTAGTCAATAAGACTCTTGGGGGGGCCAAGCTAGCTGTCCTCCCGCAGAGCTTCCAGTCTTTATGCAAAACTAAATGTGCAGCTGGGAGTTTTGCATACTGATGTGAGCGGGCTATCAGTCTGCTATTTTATTATCCGAGTATTTTCTTTTTTATGTTACAGCTTCTTCAGATGTTTGGTTTGGGCTTTAAGTGGTTTCCAGAAGTTCTCCCCTGAAGGCGAGATGACACCAGAGGCATCAGATGGATTGTAGTACCCTTGGAGCATTAATTTTTACAAAACTTCTCAAGAGTTTTTTTTATTCATCTCAAACTGATTAACTTTTCTGCAGTTTTGAGATGAAGTTGTAACTTTATTAAACAGATCGAGGCACTCTGAGAGCACGTACCAGTAGATTTGATCCCATGTTGGTGAGGGAGAGCAGGAAGCAACATTATGAAGTGTATATACACATGCGCCTCAGAGAAGATCCTGCAGCTTTCTGCTGTGTGCAACAAAATATTATAATATGGCAAGAAATGATAACATGTACAGCTTCTCCTCCTGCCGTTTCCCGACATCCAATCTGATAAGATGAGATAAAGTGAATGTGAGACTTTAGCATCACGCAGACACAACAGAGAGGCTATTACTGCATCTGATGAAAAACAGATAGATTGTACTGTATTTCAGCCTGTGGCTAAGATCCCACAGGGCAGGCAGAATGAGGTGCTCTCCAAAATGAGCTCGACATGCCTGCAAATAGGACACAGCAGCTTCCCCGTGTTCTCCTCGGGCCAAGCATTACGCTGTACATTAGATCCATCTCAGCGTTCCTCTGTGGAGAGCTGCAGCAGCATGTACGGGATAAACGGAGGTGTATTGTTATGTCATCTGGAAACATCCCGTGTTATAGAATTAGCATATTTATGCTTCACAGTCCTCAGTTTCTTTGTCTGGCTTTAACCTGGATTTAATTCTCCACAGTTTAAACGTGCTGTTTAATTCAGTTTAAAGCTTCTTAACATGGGATTCTTCAGTGACTGTGGTCATTGTTGGATTCTTGTTGCTTTGCATTAATTACTGTTTTATTGATACGCATGCAAACACGCACAAACGCACACACACACAAACACACACACACACAGTGTAAATGACTAGAAAGGAAGAGGGAATGGGGTTGAAGAAAGGAAGGAAGGAATCATTTAAAAAAGGCAGGAAGGAAGGACAGATGGAAGGAAAAATAATAGAAAGAAAAGAATAGAAGAAAGTATGGACAGAAGTAAGTATGGTAAGAAAGGAACCAACAAAAGAAGGAAAGGTACAGAGAGAGGAAGAAGGAAGGAAAATAGAAATAAAATATGAAAAGAATGAAGGATGGATAGAAGTCAGGAAAACGAAGAAAGGCAGAAATAAAGGAACCTGAAGGGTATAGAGACGGATTGAGGGGAAAGAAAAGGAAGAAGCAAGACTAAAAAGGAAGGAAGGAAAGAAGAAATGTTATAGAGAAGGAAAAGGAGGAAAGTTAGGAAGACTGTAGAGAATGAATGAAGGAAAGGGAAGAAACAAGACAAAAAGGAAGAAAGGAAGAACAATAGAAGGAGAGGTAGAGAAGCAAGAAAGGATGGATTGAATCTGTATTTTATTAAATTTGTAGGAAGCACTCGTGCTGCTCATCACTATGAAACACAACAAGCAGCATTAATGAAGGATAGACTGTATCTAAACAATGGACTTAGCTTCAGGCAATGTAACAAATTACTTTCTATAACTAAAGTTTTTAAACATTTTTAAACTCTAATGAGTAACATGTAGTTACTGCTGACTTACTCCCTCGGTCTCTCCTTTTTCCTTGTTCTAGAGTCCATTGTTGTTTCCTCCAATTAGAGTCCTAGATGCTGAATTATTATTATTATTATTATTCTCTCTCTCTCTCTTTTCTTTTTCTTTTAGACAAACCTGCTGCATTCTGCGCTTGAGGCCTTGTTACAGTTTTCATCTTGTTTTCCACCCACCTGCCTTTTCCCTGTCTGAATACCAGGTCTCTTTAGATGAAGCGTGACAACCACTTTGCGTAACGTCAGCCTCGTGGGATCATTAGTGTGACAATAAACTTTGTTATTTTGTTTTTTTGAGGGGGGTTTTCTCTTTATTTCCAGCTCCCATGTCAGAATACAGAATTTATAGTCTGCATAAAGACTGGAAGCACTGACAGCTAGGCTGGTCCCCAAAGAGCCTTATAGATTATCTCTTGCTAAGAAAGAGAAAATAGCAATGAAAAATGATGAATTGATGACGCTCAAGAAGATCTCACAACCATAAATTTGAATAAATCTTACATATTGATCGCCTGATTGTCTTTTGATGTGCAAATCTGGCTGATTTAACCTCTTTAAAACTGTCATGGGTGACACAGAGCATCATTAGCATCCTTTAAAGCAGAAACTTTAAAGAAATGTTATTACAGCTTTCCAGTGCACATGGGATTCATGTCACCCAAACACAAAAGATCCCAGAATGAAGTTACAACTGCAGCTTTACCAGTTCCATGTCTGTCAGATGCTGCGGGTGTCACAGAGTAAAAAGCATTTAAAAGTCATGTTCTGGGGCAAAGTCAGTAAAATTTCCTTTGAGAAAATTCACATTTGACTGTTGACTTTATATCAGCAATGATTTTATGTCACCACTTAAAATAAGTTCAAATTCAATAATACTTCAATGTAAATGCCTAAATATGGTCCCAGAGGCATTTCATGGCAGTTTCTGATCCGCTGACAGTTTAAAGATGGACTGTGATAGACACTGTGACATCATCCATTTATTTTAACTCTGTGTTTTGAAGCCTCGGCTTTGGAGTTTGGGCTGCCAACATGTTGCTTCAAGCCAGAAGTTACTATATTTGGATGAGAAGGTAGAGTACAAATGTATCCTTTAACAATGCCCATTTTGGTTCGTAAGCTGTATTTTTATACGTGCTTTAAAGTCCTGAGTTTCCTTCCTGGTTAAGGGATTCCCAGGATCCTGCTTAAAGAAGCTGGATCCTGGGAACTACAGGGAAATTTTAAGCAGACATGATCAGTTTGAAAACACAGCACTCATATAGTACATAAATGTATTTGATTGTGAGTCATGTCCCGCCAACTTTTCTACATACAAACTAGAGAAACCCTTCAAATAACCGAGAGTCTTACAGCTGCCTTCGGTCCTCCTCCTCAACTCTTCTCGGTCCTTCTCCTCTCCTGCTGAGCCACACTGATGGAAGAAACTGTACACAGTCATATAAAAACACAGCAGTGGAGCTTCGGGAGTCAGCAAGGTGAACGCTACAGAAAATATGAATCCCAGAAGCTCGACACGTGGCAATAAACAAAGAGGAAGAACACCTCGTTATAATCTTCTGAAACAGATGGAAACACAGACACGGCTGGAGAGGAGGGCTGAAATGATGAAGTGTGATAGCAGCAAGAGTTAAGTGAAGGTGAGGAGCAAAGCAGAGGGGATGAGTAGATGCAGATGTAACACAGTCAGATTATCAGTTTAAGGAAGTGATTGACAGGGATTATACAGCCATTGTTAATTGAAAGTAAGGTTGAAAGGACAGGAAATGAGAGGGGATTATGCAAATGAGACATTATGATGCAAAAGAGTTTCAATTAGAGCAGAAAGCTTCAAATTTCTTTTTAGATTCATCATTATGAATAGAAATGTATTTTTGAGCATATGTTAGTATTATGGGGGGTTTGCAGTGGTTCCCAGTCACTTCCACTTTGTTATAATGCTGATAACAGCTGATTGTGGAATATTTAGAAGTGAGGAAATTTCATGGCTGGACTTGTTGCACAGGTGGCGTCCTATCACGGTACCACGCTGTAATCCTCTGAGCTCCTGAGAGTGACCCGTTCTTTCACAAATGTTAGTAGGAGCAGTTTGCATGTCCGGGTGCTTGATTTTATACACCTGAATTCGATGATTTGGATGGGAGTGTGAATACCTTTGGCAGCTTAATGTATTTGATATATCACAGATTTTCACACAGGACGCCCTTCCTGCTTAGTGTCACCTCCCGGTCTTGAACCAGAGATTGTTTCACATGTTTGAATGTGAACGTTTTAACACTTGATCATTTTTCATTTCGGTTTAAAGTGCTCCTCTGAACCTGCTCATAAAAACTACTGACGGTGCTTTGAATTCAGCGTTGGCAGGTCTCCTCTGTCATCTTTTAGACAGCACAGCATTGTAAATACACCTTGTCTCTTTGCCTTTTTTTCCCTTTAATTAGGATACAGTTTATGCATACATGAAAATCTTTCATCCTCTGCCTCTTTCTCACTTCCATAGGGTTGGTTTTGAAGCCTGCGGACCTCAAGCAGGAGACACAAAGAAGATAAAAGTGTAGCACGACGAGAAGTTCAGTTTGTCTCCTGCTGTTTCTGAAACAACACAGCGGGAGCAGCTCGCTAACCTACATTTCAAGCTTTAATCTTTAATATGTGCGTGTGTGTATTAAGTGTTATATTGTTGCATGCATGCAGTATGCATAATTGTCACATGTGCAGCACAGTCCATATTTATGTGTGGCCACTGCAGAGTTCTGTGCATTGGTCAGTCTGTTTTAGGCATTTCATGTGTTCTCTAGTATTTAATAGTATGTCCTTATTATTAATTCATCATTTTTATAAATTATATGATTTCTGGACATTTTTGAGTAAATGTGGAGAACTATATTACAAATCTGAGACTGATAGTTTATTTAGAGCCAGAGGTTTAACATGTTTTAGCGCTGTAACCATGGGACCCCCCCCCCCCAATTTGTGTCTAAAAGCTGGCACAGTATCAGACCTGGGTCCAGAGCTGGATCACTAACATCAGTGACCGTGGGAGGACTTACTCCAAGAAATTCACCAGCAATCTGCAGATTTTCATCACTCTTAAATTACTTAAACAAACTGTTTTCACACTCCAGAAAATTTCAGGGGAGTCACGTCTGCATATTTTCAAAACTTGTCCTTTTCTCATATGAAGCACACAGCAGGAGGGAGTCTGCTTCAGCATTCGTGCTGGAGCCGTCTGGATAGAGCGTGTGGGACGCGTAAACTCAAAAGCAGCACATTGTTTGGACTAGATGCACGTTGGCTCAGTCTGACATCACACAGGTGAGAGACGGGCTGATGTCCAGTCTGACCACATTCTCACGTGCACCTCAGTCAGAGGATGTGTGGAACAGTTCAGTGCTGCAGAGCAGTTCACGTGATGTTCTGTCCTCAAACAGCTGGTTTCTCTGCTCTCTTTCCACAGTCCAACGACATGCATGATAGGTTAGTTGGTGAAAATGATAACTTTGAATCCTCTGACCACATGCTTCAAATGTTCTCCATCTTTCTCAGAAACACTGATATTCCTCTGTTTTCTCCCCTAACATCAATATTCTGATGCTTATGTTTGGTTGTAGCGTTCAGACACTAGTTCAGCACCTCTGTATGATTTACAAAATGTGCCACTGACCACCAGCTGATGCCAATAAACTCAGTGATGCTGAATCACAGCCCTTTCTCTCCTCGTGATGTCACAACCTCAGCAGTCGCCCGCCTCCTAAAGCCGGCAGCGGGAGAGAGAAGTCAGTCACTGTGCAGGGCTTCCCGCTGCAGAGCTGCACTCTGATTCATTTGTTTCAGACCAGCAGAAGAGAAGAAGCAGCAGAAGGACAAACTAGTATAATAACAAGGGAAAAACGTCTCCTGAATGGCACCGGGGACCTGCAGCAGAAACATGGAGCGGTCAGACTGTGACCTGAAAGGAAAGTCTAAGAGGAAGAGGAGGAGGAGGTGCAAAGGCAAAGGTGAGTCGAGCAGCTGTGATTGTTGAACTTTATGTGGGAAACAGATGATGATGCTGACACAGTTATTTGTGGCAGTATTCAGTGAGCTTGTGTCTTTTTTTACTCCAGTGATGAAATTCTTACACAGGCTTTGTTTTGCTTTGCCGTTAGAGTTACTGCATTACATCACTTACAGCGAGTGCATTTAGGAAGAGATGTTTTGCAATTTACTACAGTCCACATGCTGTATTTGAGAGTTCAAGAAGAGCATTTACAGGAAAAATAAAGCTTATTGCTTTAGTCTCTGGGTTTGGTGATGATTTCAAGTGTTTGGTTTTCTGCTAACTTGAGCTTTGATTTGGTTTTGTCCTTCGCTGCTTCTCTGTCTTTATGTGGGGATTTTCCTTCTGTCTCTGAGTTTTGAATCCTTGTTTGGGTCTTTCTTTGTTTTTTGGATCCTGTTTGTGGGTCCTGCCTTGTTTTTGTTATTTTGGGGGTTAGACTGAATTTTAGCTGCAAGCCTAATTTCAGAAATAGTCAGCTGTTACCACTGGCAGACCTTTTGGGCTGTTATAAGACTTTTTAGATATGCTAAATCCCATGTGAAGGTGTAAATAAAAACTAATTAAAAACTTCTGGACACCTGGATATTAAGAGCATGTTGCAGGGATAGAGATTTCTCGTTGAGGTTTAACCAACCAATAAATGGAAATTAAGCAGAAGTTACTGGTAGTGTGGCCGAGTGGTCTAAGGCGCTGGATTAAGGCTCCAGTCTCTTTGGGGGCGTGGGTTCGAATCCCACCACTGCCAGATTTTAGTGGCTCCACATGTTCTCCTCCCAAGCTGTGAACTGAATTTTTAAAATGCTTAAGCTGGTTATCTACTCTGCATATTAACATGAAAGGAGTGGGCTTAGCACCGTCTAACCAATCTAAAAAAAAAAGAGTTTCTTCTGTCTACAATAACTGCTCCCTATGATGGAAATTGCTTCAGTTTGTCAGCAGATCAAAGTGAAATTTATTTCATTGAACAGGTTTTTGTTCTGTCTTCTAGTAGCTGTAGTTCCAACCGGGTAAAAGAGACTTAAATGCAGATTAGAATCACATATAAAAAACATTTATGTTTTGTTTAATTGTTGGCAATTGACAATGGTACAGTTTGCCCTTCATTCACTGATTTTAGTAAATTATGGCTTAACAATCTATATGATACATAAAGCATGCTGTAAGGAAAACAGTGATTTTAAACATAAACGCTGAGCATAACCTGCTCCCGCTGTGTGAGAATAAAGATTAAATATAAAAGAGATTTCATACCTGTTGATCTTTAATCTGTAAGAAGTGACCTTCCTAGTACAGAAAACCCAGGATTGATCCTGAGGTTATCCGGATAAGATCCTGCTTCATAGTACAAACTTCTGCTGTGGCGACGCCTTAAGGTACACAGACTTTACAGGCTTTACATCAAGCGGGTCACTGGCAACCTGTTTGGAGGAATGGATTTTTGATATATCAAAAAAAAAGGTTTTGACCCTGTGCGCTGCTAAATTTAATATAGCATATTGCAAAAGCACTGCTATATTACATTTGCATTTGCTTACAACACAACGAACCCTAGCTCCGACCCTAAGCAGGTCACGGTGACCTGGTGGATGTGAATCAGTCTTATTTTGGGATTGGAAATTGAAGCACTGATGCAGACACTGGGATTGTTTCTCCCTCTGGAGCAGTTAAAAAGTCAGGGATCATCTCATCTTATTAACTGCAGTCAAACTCAAACTTCAGCTCTAAATGATGCTAAAAATGCTTTAGTCATCCCTTATGGTCCAGTTGGTTTCTGAGTGATTAAGTCAGGTTGTGCAAACTTCATTCATCTTTATAGCACCGGAAATTGTTCATTTTTAAGCCCGTGAATAAAAACTTTACGTGTTTTTATCACCACGATAATCTGCTCAAAGTGCCAATGCTAACACAGATATATAGCAACAAATGCAAATAGCCTGAGCTAAAGTGAATTTATAACTAGTTATTTAATAAATTGAATTAAAAACAGATGTGTTGGATTAGATTTTGTTAAGATCCGTGTGTCTGAATGACAGAACAGCGCGATGTCTGTGTGCAGGTTTAATGTTTCTGTCAGACTGATGACAAAAAGTCTTCCTGAGGTTTAGGAGCTGGTGTAAAAAGTCACATTGGTGCAGTTGCTATTTAACCACGTGGCACCAGTCAGGACACTCACATATCTGCCCTGGTGATTGTTGTTTTCAGCTTTAATTATTGTCATCTTCAGTTGGTGGAAATCCGCAGAGAGTCTCAGGTGTATGCTCCCTCTCTGTCTCCGTTGTTCAGACTCTCCGGAAAACCTTTTCTGCTTGATTTGTTTGTTTGCTGTATTTGCTCATTCATTTCTGGGCTCCTATCAGCGTTTATAGCTGTAACACAGGATAAGCCAAACCCAAGTGCTGATCAAGCAACAAAAATGTGAACATTGCAATCATGGCAACACAGTGCATCTCAGGCATGTTAATCAATTAAAGAAACCAAAGACGAGATCCTCTGCTGCCAAAAATGAAGATGTTACAAGAAGAAGGATTTACAGGAATACAGCTGCTTGCACGGCCGACAGCGACACCATCACCTCCGTTCATCTCCATTTTTTTAGATTTTACATGCAATTACTAACGACACAGCAGTGCTGGGTAAACAGTGGTCATTTGAACTCCCTTTAACGTGACCACTTCTGTATTTTTAACACTGATTGCAAAAAAAATAAACACTTGTGAGAAAGGACAGAGGCGATTATGACTCAAAAGTGTCAATGAAGTTTTCAGTTTGCTCCTATTTCCACTTTCTGTGTCTAAGAAGTCCCAACGTGGAGCCAAAATTGTTCACTTTCTGTTTACTCATATGAGTATAAATGTCTCATCAGGATATGAGCTCCGATAATCATAATTACAGTGGTCTGACCAACAGGTCAGCCTTTTAGGATTACACTGGCATTGTTCTGCACATGATAATCCTCGGTAAATGCTGCAGATTACTCCATGATGGCCACGGTATTAAATCCAGCGGTTATTCAAAGTGCGCAAAGCCTTTTCCACTTTCATTAATGACCCGTTGGCCTTTTTTGTGCATCAAAGCGTGCCCTCTACGAAAAATAAATGCCTCCAGAAAATCATTAGTCCCCACAAATCCCACTATTTTCGGACCACAATGCACTCAGCTAATGCTTCCACAGTATCCAACAATGAGCTGTACTTTAATGCCAGCTGTCATTTTAGAAACAGAAGGTGGCATCTTTTTCTCAAATGGCAAACGTCTCTGCTTACAATGGAGCTCTGTGAGCGCGCAGCAGGAGGGAGACTCGTGTCGTGCGACTGCTGTGCGCTCAGTAATTCAGCAGTGTTTGAGTTTCTCTGTTCTTCTGAGACGGTGTGAGCTTCTAGACAGCTGGATGTATAAGCAAACTGTCACTCAAACAAGTAAATGGGGAGGGGAAAAAGAGGAAGTAATCACATGGGATTACCAAGTCTTTTTTTGTTTACAGTGTTACAGAAACATCAAATTTAATTTAAAAGGAAGTTGAATGTTTTTCTGAGATTTCCCGTTTTCCTTTAAGTCTCTTATAAAGCCTTTATGTGCATTAAAAGGTGAGAGAGTTCAGAAGACACTGCTGCTGAACTCTGCAGGAACATTTCCACATGACTGGCAGCAGCGGCTAGTTTGGCAGAGCCGATTCCTCGCTCACAGTTTGGTTCAAACATGAACAGCCATTACGCATCCACCCATATGTGAGGGTTCACGTCGGTCCGGATGACGTATTTTTCATCATCGGTTGGGTGAACACGAGGTTCCATGCACACATTTGTCTACCTTCCAAATCATGGTGAGAACACAGACCCTTTTCTAAAAGGTGCTGGTGACTGCATGGTGGACTGGATGTTATGTGGACTTTAGGGAGAGAATTGTTGTTATGTTCTTAGTCATTAGTTTCAAATCTTACTGAATCCAAATCCATCTATCAATCCGTTATCTTCAACTTATCCAAAGCAGCAGGCTAAACAGGGTATTCCAGACACCCTTCTCCCCAGCAGCACTGAACAGTCCCTCATGGTGGATCCCAAGGCCTGATCTCCCCAGCAGGTTCTGGGCTTGCTCCAAAGTCTCCTCCCTATTGTTGTGTGCTCAAGAAACCTTAACTGGCTCCTTCCAACATAATGTAGGAGTGGTTCTTCTCTTAGCTCCCACTGGGCATCCATGGTCCTCAGCCTATCAGCCTGCCTCAAAGACAGGAAAACTCATTTCAGCCACTTGAATTCACAGCTTTGCTCTTTCTGTCATTTTTTAAGATTGGATGAATGTTTGAAGCTCTCTCTTCACCACTTCAGCCGAGTACAACGCCTCCAATACTGCTGATGCACCAATCCACGGGTCCGCCTCTCAGTCCACCCTCCCATCAGTGATGAATAAGACACTTTGGGTTATTTCTCTCGCCCAACTCACAATGATGATGCTGGATATGTTGTTCCTTTTAAATATTTTTATTTAAATGAGCGTTTTAGCCTAATGAGAGTTTTTTATGGTGTGGAGTGAAGGTGGTGGAGAAGATGACCCAATTAGACAAGAAGTGAAAGCCAGGGAGAGACACACAAGGAAAAACAATTCCAAAATAAAACAGGAAAATATGATAAACACACGGAGAAGATGAAGGGAGGTAAAGGCTGGAGACACAAAAAAAAAAAAAACAGGAATAAAAACTCAATAAATTCCAAAAAAATCCAGGACCATGAAATTTATAAACCGGTGGGTTTCATATCGATGACGTCTGTTTTTAATGCACAGATCAATAGTCATACATGACACTGAGTACTGCACCGTATTGTAGACCCCCTAAATAAAGTTCTGAATCTGCAAATGAGCACAGCCCCGTGGAGCAGCACTCACAGCTTATTCACCTTTTTCTGTCCCCATAATTAAGGCACTCAGCTGTCACCTATATTCCTCCACAGGGAGGAGGTTATTTTGAGATATTTTACAGCAGTTTCAGGAGATCAAGCGTGGCAAAGTAAAAGTCAGAGAAGAGAAATAATGGGAAGCACAATTACGTCAAAAGATGCGCAAAAAGCTCAGAAACAGAGAGACAACAAAACCAGCAGGGTAGTTTTCACCTGGATTGGAGTTCACCTTGAAATAAAAACATCAGTGAGTTGATTAAAGAGGAAAAATATCAAGAAAATGTCAAGAACTTTCTAGATGCAAAGCCGCTTCATTTCAGCTCGTTTATTACAGCACGCTGTGAGGACCCTCTGAGCACAGACTGCAATGAAATTACTTTGTTAATCTGGATTTTAATCTGTTTTTTGTCTGGGTACAGATGAACTTTTTGGGAGCATTTCAGTAAAAATAAACTGCCATTTGGCTGTAAAAAAAAATCCCCTTCTGTTGCCTTTTCAGTCAAATTAACAAACTGTCATTTGTTGGCTGTAAAGTCTCGTTGGAGAAATGATTTGATTGTCCTGCTTTTAGCGAGGATTATGATTCTCCGACATGCGACAAACAGCTGCTGTCTGGTACGGCTCTGTGTCATGACGTGGCGTGTGTTTGGCTATATTTGTATATTGGATGCATTTTGGATAAGTGAGCTCCATCGTGCAGTCAAACTTAGTGGGGCATGTCAGTGCGCAATTTCACTGATGGATTCTTCAATCGCCACACTTCTCTGGGGCTTGGGCTTTGTGAAACCATTAGCAATATGGTTTGTGCGCCCATTTAACTTAATTGCAGGGATGCTCAGCGGGTAAAGTGTGGCCATAACTCTGCAAGCGTTAGGGGTCCCATCTTCTCTGCAGCTTGGAAGGACAGTGCCACAGCTGAGTTTTGATCCCCAGTGGGGCTGAAGCAGTGACAGAAAAAGATAGTCACTGATATTTTAATTGCAAAATCCAGAATTTTTATTTTTAAGTTGCACTTTTAATAGTAAATTATAAAATAAAAATAGCAAATGTGATTAATTTCAGGCTGACAGTGCTGCGAAAAAGTATTTGCCCCCTTCTGGATTTCTTACGTGGTTTTTTTTTTTGTCACACCTGCGTGGTTCAAATCATCAGACAAATGTTCTTATTTGACAGCAATAACTCGAGTAAATACAAAATGCAATGAGATGAGATGCAGCGAGAATTCCAGGGATTTAAGTAAAGGTTGTTGAGTTCTGGCAGGTAAGTGAAGATTAATCCTTTCCTTAGAGGAGCAAACCAGCCTGAGACAGCAGGTGAGTACTAAACACAAGAGGAGGTCTTCAGCCAACCGAACACGAGACTGCAAGGCAGAAAAAAGGCAACGTTAGGAAGCACACAAGCATGACTGAGCCTGATCACCACAACAATCTGGCAGAGAATGGCTGCTCGAGCGGGTGCTTAAGTACTGGCAGGTCATGAGTAAATCAGAAAGGTGTGTTGGCTGAAGAGCAGGAAACTGAGAGACCCTGACAGTCGGTGGAGTCCAAGAGCAGAGCCTTGGACTCTAGACTGAGGCAAAGTGGAAGTCACTAAATGTGAAATTCTGTTCGAAAAACATGGATGCCACTGCTTCGGGAATTAAGAGGAGAGGGACCATTTGGCTTGTTATCAGCTGGTATTGGAGGTCATTAGTACTTATGGAACTGGCAGCTTGCACATCTGGAAAGGCACCATCAGTGTTGAAAGGTATATGCAGGTTTTACATCAGAATATGCTCCCATCCAAACGTTTTAGTCGAAGGTTTTGCATCAACAAAACGATGCTAAACCAGCTGAAAACATTTGGTTCATCGTGAAACAAACAGAACAAACAACAAAGAAGTCCCAGGACCCCTGAGCAGCTCGGTTTAATTGCATTCTGCCTTCATTTAGATTTTACACAGAGTCCCAACTTTGTTAGAATTTGATTTGTATAGACACAGAAATGTAGGCTGAGACAACATGCCAGTCTGATAGAATTTAAGATCATATTTTAAGGGAAAAAGAACAATAACATTGTTGCTACAAAAAGGTCGTGTATGTATTAAAGACGTGCTTCAGGGGAAGACAAAGATTTTAGATGCTTTTAGAATAAAACTTTAGGCTCTCCTGTTATCTGTGCACAGTGATCAGAGACATCTACAAGGAATGGTGATGATATTTTCCAGAGATCTGATTGGTCAGTAGGCGGTGATTTCTTACCTGATATTTAATCTAGAGCACAACAACACTGCTCCAGAGATTATATCTGCAGTATAAGTAACCATGGCAATGTGAGTATGACATAGCAAGAAGTAAACCGTCTCCATAACAGCGAACACCCAGGGTTAACCCCGAAATCACCTGGATAATCCTGCTTTGTAGTACAGACCTGTGGCTGAGTTAAAGCAGCCGGACTTACCCTGTGCAATGACCCCAGAGAGGACTCAAACACAGGACCAGGCAGTCAGAGGAAAAGCACTAAATCCTAATTTTTAATCCAGGCTAATGTCAAAAAGTCAAAAGGGCCAAAAATCAGACATAAACATCACAAGGAATGCGACTGGGACTAACAGGATGCAAAAAATACACAGAGAGAAAATGGAAACACGAGGAAAATGGTGGAAAACTCGACTGTAATGAGAATGAGACAGTCTGATGGGGAATAACGGGGAGCATCAGCTGATTGACAGCAGGTGAGGATGTCTAACTACAGTGCAAAACAAGCAGGGATTACAAAGTAAGTCAGGACCCAAACTGGCCCCAGTTAAGACCAAATGTGGCCCAAAGATAAAGACGCCCTGCACACTTTAGCCAGATGGTTTATAAAAAAAAGTCTAGTCTACAGAAAAAAATGATATATTTCTTTCTTACACTGACAGCAACATTAGATTTAACCCACTCATTTCTCTTACTACACTTGGGCTTCGATAAACTAACAAAACAATTAAGCGATTCTCCACCGACAAACACGGCTCACAGTGAGAGATAAGCACCGCCTAATCATTCAAACTGATGAAGTGACAGCGAGTCAGCAGGCGAGGGCATTAAAGCTGAAGCGAGGCCCATTGTAAGCAGCCAACAGGCTGCCATAGATTACTGCTGCCACTGTTATTGTCTCTCGTTTTAGTTTCATTGCACATCACCGTATGTTTCAGGCAATAATTTCATCACTCATTTCCAAATAATGATCATCAGCTTGTTGATTTGAAAGCAGACGTTTGTTCCCTGAGTGCGATGAGATGAGACGACGTACTGAACTAAATTTAGGCCGGAGAGAAGCTTTGCAGCCTGTTCTCGCTGTGTGGGGAAGAAAATGGTATCTGACATGGATCTGTGGTGAAATCGCAAACACTTAGCTGCAATATTTTAATTAGACAAAATGGAAAAATGGGTTTGAAAGCCAGCACAATACATTTGGAAAAATGCAGTCAGCTTGCTGCTATTTATTAGACTTTGGATAAAGATTTTAAACTGTCTTTGTGCTTTCTGCTCTTCTTGACTTCCTAAATATCATCAGTGAAAATATGCAGAAAGGATCCAAAAACATTTTATCCTGATTATGTAGATGTGTTTATCATTTTTTTTAATGAAGATTTGACGTGTGCTTCCTCCTGTAACCACAATCACAAGTTATTTTCAGGATTTCTTAAATTAGACTGAGAAGGATGAGGACTGACACACACATGCATACTTTTATACACCAAGTGACTTTTTGCACAATGATCAGTCTTTTGCAGATTTCTGTTGCACTGTTGTGCCTGCATTGTCTTGTGTCTGTATTGCTCTGTTCTGTCTGGTGTTGCACTGTCTTTGTTTTGGGGTTTTTTGCAATTTTTTGCAATTTTTGCACACTTGCACTTTATGTAGTCCTGTGTTGATTGTCTGTTATATGTCATATGTAGTACCATGGTCTTGGAGGAACGTTGTGTTGTTTCACTGTGTGCTGTGCCACTGCACATGGTTGGAATGATAATAAAGCCACTTGACTTGACTAATGAAGCTAACACAGTGCAGTCTGGATACAACTGTAAATATGTGTGTTTAATTCTTTTAGGGGGTAAAAGGAAAGACATTATCTCACACATCCTGAAATGTCCCACTGCAGAAGCCACAAAGTGTTAATTCCCCAAAACCCAGTTTTTATTGTTTCTGTCATGAATCTCAGAGCAATAGCATCAAGAACTGCTTCAGTTTATTTTCCTTAAAACAATTAATTCAACTTTATATTTTCATATTTTTCACCTGGTTCTCCGTCACCTGCAGTGACTCCGTGTCTCACCCACAGTGGGCCTCGCCCCACAGTTTGAGAACCACAGAGTTAATCACAGTGGTGCACATCCCAAAAAGTTGATTCTGTTCATCTGGACATGGCGTTTTCAGTGGGAGAAATTTTTCGTCACTCATCCAAGTGACTTCTTCAGTCTCAGCTCACTACAGGTTTCCCCCATTGATCAATAGCCATGAGTACCATTCACAGAGTTGGGGAATAGCTGCAATCACAGCGTTGTAGGATGGTGAAAGATGTACCCTTAGGCCCCCTCATCAGTTCAGAGATGGTCTTTTACGTAAATGGTCTTGGATTTATTTACCTGGATGATTGAGCACACATCAAGACACAGTGGTGCACTTTTTTTTTCAAAATGTGAAAATTTGTAGTTTTACATCTAATAATACCAAAAGTTTTCATTGCATATTTAAAATTTTACAGTTATATTTACTGAGGAGGAAAACACTGTAACTTCGCCCCTTTGTTCCCACAAGGAAGCCTCAAATGGTTATACTGGTTTGACAACACATTTTTATTTGGGACAAGTTAGATATCAGATTTCTTGATTGATGTGACAAGACGACACACACTGTGTCTGAACCACAGCTTCCCACTACCTCATGGGTCTGTGGGTTAATCTGGACATGGTGGCAAAGAGAAGCGCTTCGCTGTGAGCAGGATTTGAACCTGCGCGGGAAGATCCCATTGGATTTCAAGTCCAACGCCTTAACCACTCGGCCATCACAGCTGCTTACTTTTGTTTCTTTGCTTTAGTTTTTGCATGTACACTACCAACACTAAATCATTTTCACCGATTTCTGCAGTGAATCTCTGCATTGTCTCCACCTGAATCTCGCCTTTTTACAGCTCCTCATACATGGGGTCTAGCACAGTGGTGGAGGGGTGATGATTTGGACTTGCAGTTTTTGAGTCAAGCATGGACTCTTCTGTATACAAAAGTCACATGAGAGGCCATCTGTCTGACAGTCAAAACGTGGCCAAAATTGAGTCATGCAACAGGACAATAATCACAAGCACAGCAGCAAATCTGCAACAGAAGGGCTGAAAAAAGAAACAAGGTGCTGCAGTGACCGAGTCAAAGTCCAGACCAGTAGTGCAACCTTATGCAAGTAGTGCACCAACAGCCATACTTGTCAAAAAAATCTTAAGCTTTAAGTTTAGGCAACTACAAGTGCAGCCTGAAAAGATCGTGATGATGTCTTTGGTCGTGGTTATATCTACTAAATACCCAATCAAAACGCAGCATGAGACATGCTGATTAAGACGTAGCTCATTTGGATAATGATGATGATGTGTAATATCATCAAACTTCTAATTTCCAATTCTGTATCCATCAAACGTAACGTCCTACACAGGTTTTTAGATCTACGTCGCACACTGAAGTGAAACCGCAGTGTGCTCGAGCCTTCAGAGGCAGATGGCTGTTTAACCCTGTGACGAACTGTACAGAGATTTTGACCACAGTGACTCACCTGCTGGTGGACAACAGCGCCATGCTACGTTTGTCATTCACTTTGGTGCGTTAATCGCTGTTTTTCTGTAACTTTGTAGGAGTATGTGTGGGACGTGTGTTTGTGTGCATCTGTGTGAACAGTGCGTGTTGTGTGCAAATGTTTAGCTCATTGGAACATGCTGTCAGCAGTTTGCTCTCTCAGCCCGCCCACACGTGAACGGAGAGCTGATCAAAGCTCGAGGCGTTATCACAGCAAATTTCCTCACAGGTAGAAGATAAAAAGGATTTTTCTACTTTGAAAATCTAATTTTTTTCTCAGCCTTTGTGAGCTGCAACTAATTCGACTCTATAGTGTTTCTTCTTGTAATGAGCAATGAATTAGGTCATGTTTGAGCTCAGCTCTACTGTGCACACCTTCTCTTATCTCCTATAAACAAACTCTAAAATGAACATTAGTGGGATTTTAAGGAGGAGCATTTTGAAATCCAATTCATCATTCAAAGAGACAAACAGTCTCTTTCCATCTTCAGAAACATAGAGAGAGACATCAAAACGAATCTTAGGCAACACTGGAAATTGTAGAAGCGCTCTTTTTCTACCAGATAATAAAAGAACTGCAAAATGTTCAGCATTTTAAAGGACAGTGACAGTTATTACAACTTTAGCCACAGGACCAAAACTCAAGACTGTGCTGCTTCGGTTAAAACATCTCATATTAAATTAAATTAAACTTCAGCTGGTACACTGGACCACTCTGCG
The DNA here is from genome assembly GCF_036321145.2 of Pelmatolapia mariae. Lineage (NCBI taxonomy): Eukaryota > Metazoa > Chordata > Actinopteri > Cichliformes > Cichlidae > Pelmatolapia > Pelmatolapia mariae. Next base: position 31,282,131 of record NC_086243.1, on the reverse strand, counting down.
GAATCAGAAATTAATCAAGCATAACACTGAACCACTAAAATGAACTTTTCTGTTCAGGAATGTAAGTAAATAACTTTAATTTATCATTTTAATCAAAAATAACAAAGTGCTTTTTTTTCTTTCTTTGTTTTGTGAAATAGTAGATTTTATAATTCATGAATAACAAAAATATTTAAATTTTAGCATTAACAATTACAGAAACATAAAAAATATTGGTGATTACAATAATATAATTAATAAATACGGTATAATAATTAACATACTTTTGAAATAGCTTGCACATTTGATTGGTTACAAAGTGACATGGGTGACCCCATGCAGGTCCATTGATTTGGACCTACCCTCGCTGAGCTTCCAGTCCAGCACCGTAACTACTCGGCCATCACTGCTCAGTACCTGCACTTGAATGTTGCATGTAAAGGCAACTTGTGAGGAAATCTAAAAAACAATGAAACGTGTCAGCTCATTTAACTGATTTGATGTGACAAATGGCACATGCAGTTGTAATGGGTCATCACTTTATTGTCTGGTAGCAAAACACAGATGAACGATAATACAGACTAGTTCTGCTGTTTACAGTCAGAGTAATAATGAGGGTAGGACACATAAATAGCATAAAGTGTGGGTGTAGCTTCTACCTTTTTTCTCTGGGACTTTAGAAAATAGCTGATGTGTTTATGGTCATAGTTTCAGGCCATACTGAATGAAAATGAAGTCAGGTAGTAAAGTTTTATCATTCTGTAAGTCAGAAAGGAGGATTATCTGGGATAATCTCCTGGGTAAAGCACCAAGATGGCAATGATGAAAATGTCTGAGTCCAGGGTTTTCTCTATTTTCATTCAGCGGTAGCATATTTGATGAATGTAGGCTGTAGAGCCTGGACCAAAATCTTCAATGCACGACTGCTTTTTCTTTCCTTGCTGCATCAGGAGGACATCTGGAGGATACATCATGCAAACAAACTTCTACTGATGCAACTAAACTGGATTTTGTTAGAAGCTCACCATTTCATGCTGCATTCCTATCAGCTTAATGGTCACCCATGCATTGCATGTATTGAAGATGTCTCCACTACTCCACTACTAAGTCAAAATTTCAAGTTATTTTCTCAAACCTTCCAGCTATTAACATGTTTTTTTCTGGAACACCTCATAACTGCACAGTGCTCACTGGTAATCATGGCTTTAGAAACTGTTACCTGTTATAAATATTAGAGACATTATTTTGACTTTAGCCACTGGGAACAGGATTCAAACCCGTGCAGTGAAACCCAACAAAAGTTCAAGCCGGAAACCTTAACAGCAGAACAACCACAGCCCTGAAGTCCTGGCCAAGAATGGCATACTTACTGTCTCATAAAAGAAAGCCTAGCCTTTTTTCCTCTTTTATATTTGTACTGAGGCTCATTAAAGACAACACATATAAAGTAAAAAAGTAAGAAAGAAGCAGGAGCTTTAATAAAATAAGAAAAAAATCTACTCTTACAAATTTCCTTCCTAATACCGAGTCAGTCGATAGAAAAATTAATCCAAAAAGTTTTCATATTTCTTTGCCCTTGAGAAAAGACAGTCCACATTACAAGTAAATGAAACCACTTGCCATTAATTATGCTTAGCAAATGAGATTATCCACAGCTGTCAGCCCACACACACAAACCGGACAGTGAGCGCGTGCTTCTTGCTTCCCCCCCTGCCATGCCTAATTTCATTATTCTATTAAATAAGGTTCATTAACACCGGCTGAATGGAGAAACTTCCCTTCTTAAGCTTTGATAAACACAAGCAGTGTGCAATACGAAGCCATGCAAGCTTCCTGCTCTCTCTCTCTTTTTTTTTCCTCTGCTGTTCTCCATCTTCCAGAACATTGTGGCCTTTTGGGTGCAGGTAGCAATCATCTGAACGACTAATATCAGCATTTTCTTTTGCACTTTCTGCACCCACTGAGGCATTTACCTCAAAGAATGCAAGGGCAGAAAAACCTGTGGTGGCTGAGAGGCTAAAGCGAGGTACAGAAATCCAGCTGGATTATAACACCGGTGATGTGCAGCCCCAATATTTGATAGGCCGACCTCAACACATCTGCATACTGGTATACAATGATATCTATAATAATCTATAGTGACTGACTCTCCTTTGGATCCAGCCTCAGGCGGCCACGAGAAGAACTGTGGGGGTTGTCTTATTGTTGCTGCTCGAGTGCATTATCACTTTTTTATCACTTTGGTATGATTGCTCATTTGTCTTCATGTAAAAAAAATCATAGTTTGTACTGCAAACACCGAATTTAAACACTTTTTGGCCACATAAAGCCACTTTGATCATAGACTGAGGATATTTTTGACATAATTAAGTTGGATGACAAAGACTTCCGTGCACCCCTATCCAGCACTGTTCCCCTCCAGTTATTCACTAATTTGTTCTTTGCTACATGCACATTCTCTCTAAAATCTGCTCACCTGTTTTGCAAAGCTCAAGCTGCACAACACCATCGTGTAGATCTGCTCATGTAAAACTTTAGAGGTAGATTAAGCAGACAGTTTGTCACATTGTAACTTGGATAACCTCTATTTAAATCAAGTGGAAAGTCTACTACTTTCATTCACAAATGCTTGTGAGTTAATGAAGGGCGTTTTAGACTAGCGAGGGTGTGTTTTTGTGTCTATATCAGAGGATGTCAAGTGAAAAATGATGAAAAACGTGAAAATTGCAGCAAGTGTGGGAAGACGCGAGAGCTCAGTGGATACCACGCAAAGAAAAACAGTTATTAACTTCTTTTTTTGTCTGAAAATAAATGGTCCCATTAGCTGTGATGATGCAGGTCATTAAAACACCTCCAGCCTCCACCTGCCTTCAGAAGCACAGGACTCACATCATTACGTTCACATCCCATCTCACAGCTCTCATTCATATCATCCCACCACTTAATGGCATCACACGCCTAATATAACTGAAAGGTGGAAGGTTAATGCACAATAGTTTAGTGTGCACTCTTCATTATTCTAATGACTTTTAGTTTGCTTTGCAGTGCCCTCCAGAATCAGCAGTCACTTGAGGTAAAAATGAGGAAAATAAGCAATAAAATTACCCACAAAGAAGTCAGAAAAGTTGCATATTTAATCTGACTCTAGCTTCTTTAATATTACTTTGTTCTCAAAAGAAATATCTCAGTTTAATGGTCAAATTGACACCACTTTTATTTGCATGGAGCACAACTAATTTCATATGATTCTCTGTCATTTGCAGCCATGTTCAGCTCATAAGATTGGATTTTTAAAAAATAATTTTTCATTTCAGGAAGCCTTAAAAGTGAAAAATGGCATGTAATAAAACTGCAGACTAGTTTAATGTTGATCCATAATAGTCATAGTTTTAACAGGAATTCATTAATAGCTTATGAACAATATAATTGCTGCTGCTGCTCATGTTTCAGAGTTTATGTGAGTGTATTCTAACAAGAAATGCTACAAAATAAAAACTCTCAAATGGTACTTGTGCATCAGATAAATGGGAATAAATGGGGTCACTGGTTTGGGGACCAACAGGGATCAGCAGGTGATCTATTATGGTGGGTTTTTTTTCCTGAAGCCAAACTCCAAAAACAAAACAAGTGGAAGTTGTAGTGGAGATGGAGTACAGAGGAAAGGGCTGCATATAAAAAGGAAGGTTGAGAGCTTTACAGAGGATTGTGCATTTTAAAATCTATGTTGGAATGCTACTACTGAGATATCATCATTCCCACTCTGCCAGTAACCTGCCTTAGTACCACAAGCTCCTGTCAGGCATCCCCACTCTCCAAAATTGGGTGCCAAGCCCCAAAAACAACTTGTTACGGCCGATGCCGGTGTGTTGTGGACCCAAAAGCAGAACGCACAGGAGGGAAAACTGAATCAAACAAAAAATGAGCCGTTATTGTGGCCGATGAAACACGTGAAAATAAGTAATAACATGAAGTGAACGAGAACTAACAAAACCTAAACTCTGAGAAACTAAAACATGAAACGTGAAAATCCTGACGACATGAACCAGCTGTGAGGAGGTAAACAGCAGACTCAACAACGAACAAAGGGAGACACCATACTTAAACACACAGATGGGTAATGAGGGAAGTGGAAACACAGCTGACACAAATGAACAAGATGCCACAGGGGAAGCAAAAATAAACACACTGAACATGGAACATGAGACTGTCAAAATAAAACAGGAAACATAATGAGACATAGACTGTGACAACGACGAGCTTGGCTATAGGACATGAAACATGACAGACTGGGGAGGCAGATGGAGAGGAACACGGAAACAGGGGGAGCGAGGCACTGGCATAACTAAAAGTCATACACAGAGGACAAGACAGACTTACACAGGAAACAGGAAATGGCACATAAACAAGGAAGCATGGATGATAACATTAACTAGACTAAAACCTAACTACAACATACACTAGAATTAAACCTTTCTCCAATATATCATAAGAAATCAAAAGTAAAAATAAACTCAAAATGCTGGGTAACTGACCCAGCGGACACAACTGGTGCATTGAAAGAGGACCATGGCTAAGTTGGAAATCTGAACCCTTCGTGGCCGATTACCAAGACTGTCAAGTACACTCTGAAGGTCTACTAGAAGATGTTAATACAGCATTACAGACCATCCCTACTTTGACCGTCAGTGAAACCAACCAGCTGATCTACACCACGGCAGCAGTGATCACAGAGATGCTTGGCTACAAGATGAACAGCCACGAGGAGCATTACCCTCCACGGAGAAGGACACTAGAGGCAAGGATCAAGGCAGCACGGAGGGAAGTTACCCAATTATTGGAGCTGCAGAAACGTGATGAAGGAAGGGATGCCTAAGAAGTACAGAGACATGCCCAAACCTGAGGCCTTGGAAACTGCTAAGCAAAGACTAACATCCAGAAGCACCAGCTGTTCTACACTGAACCATCCAATGTGTACTCTCACTGGCAGAGGACAATGTGAGAACAGCTCCACCAAGGCTGGAGACAGAGCAATACTGGGAGAGCATAATGGGAGTAGGACGCTACCCATAACAACAATGCTCAGTGACTAGTGGATCTAAGAGCAGACCACAGCAACCTCCCTGAACAAGGGTCCAAGGGTCTCAAGCATGACGAGTTGGACAGCACCAGGCCCCAACATTATTCATTCCTAGTGGCTAAAGAAGCTAACTACAGGTCTTTACATATATATATATATATATATATATATATATATACATATATATATATATATACATATATATATATATATATATATATATATATATATATATATATATACTGAGGTTAGGTTAATTGGTGATTCTAAATTGGTGGTATGTCGTCCCCTCCTGCGACACTGATTAGGATAAGCAGAAGAGGATGGATGGATATAAATGAGGGGAAAACACAAAAGGTTTAAGAATTAAATTTCACCCTAAACAAGATCCACATGCTGACGGGGTATAGCTATACCATTTTGGAAAGGATTAATAACTGCAGTTACTGAAGACTCCCCCAAATGGCATGTGTGTGAGGGATATTGTAGATATATGTTACCATGAGCAATAATAGCCACTAAAAGCGGAAATATCATTATATCCACCAGCAGTCCAGATTATAAGATTGACAAAGAAAAAAAAAAGGTTAACGGGGAAAAGTGCTCATTTACTATCCATCCATCCGTTTTCTTCCACTTATCCAAATTAGGGTCACAGGAGCCTATCCCAGCTGTCATGGGGCAACAGGTGAGGTACACACTGGACAGGTCAGCAGTCTGTCACAGGACTAACACACAGAGAGAAAGAGAGAGAGAGAGAAGCATTCACACTGATTTTCACACCTAATTTAGAATCACCATTTCACCTAATAAGCATGTCTGGACTGTGGGAGGAACCCAGAGCACCTGAAGAGAAGAACCACACAGACACAGGGAGCTCATGTGAATCTTCTTCATGTGAGGCAACAGTGGTCACGACTGCACCACTGTTACATCCCCACATATATGTATATAATGATATATAAGCAGCAACTTTTTCACCATCTCCCAGATAGCACAGGATATGAATTCTTGTGATCTTTCACGTGTCACGTGGCAAATATAGCACAGGCCCATCATCCTTCTCATACTAAACATTTGACAGAACACATTTGTGCCAGTTTTCCTTAAGTGTATATGGTAAGTCTGCACACTTTCCACTATATTGTGCAGCTGTGATGGCCGAGAGGTTAAGGCGTTGGACTTGAAATCCAATAGGGTCTCCCTGCGCAGGTTCAAACCCTGCTCACAGCGGCTCAATGATACTGTGTGGTACTTAAAAATAACAAGGATTTTTGCAAAATAACAGAGAGACTGGGTGTGCTGGTGATTTTGACCCTCAGTCTTGAAGCAACTAATTGTCTGCACAGTCTAATGGCCTTCGCTCTGAAGGTGATAAAGTCTGCTTATGAGGAAGGAGGTGGCAGCTGAGACTACCGCTGGAAATCCACACAGCAGAAATTTTTGTGCTGTCATTTTTATTTAAGCTGTTTAAGTTTCAGATCACATAAAATTATCAGGCTTGGGTTAGAAAGTTTAATTTCTTGATGCATGCCAAGAAATTAAGCTTTTTAAGTTAAGCCTTCTTCAGTCTCAGCTGACTGCAGGTTTCTCAACCTTATAAACAGTACATTTGCATAATGACTGAAACTAGCCCACTGAATGAACAATGGGCTGTGAGGTCCGTTGTTCGTGAGGTGACCGAAGAAGTCACTTGGATGTGTGTTGAAACATTTTTGAAAACACTACGTCCAGATTAACAGAATCACATTTTTGGGAAAAGCTTCATTCCTGTGGCTGGTTTCTTGATAATATTGTCTCATACTACCAGCTGTGACAAGGACAGAAGCAAAAATAAAAACAGCCGAAAATCCTTCAGGAGGAAAAAGGAGAGAGCAATGTTCGGTGGCCACCACTGGCAGAAATATTCATATTTTGGGGGGTTTACTTGTTGCTGCTCGAGTGCACCTGTTGTTACTTTGATTTGCACAAAAGCTCGTGAAACCGATGGTCAGAGTGGTTTTTGCTTCCTGTACACATGGATATGCCTGAAGTTTAACTGACTCTGTGTTATACTGCGATCGTCAAATGTTCCCTTCATTTTTTGTGAGCAGTGTAGTGCAGGAGACATCTTCTTTTCTTTACAAGTTTTCTCTTATTTGTTTCTTTATTTAATTGTAACCAACCATATATCTTTAAGGTGCAAGAGTTTAGAATAGTGTGGCTGCTTCTAAATGACTGCAGTGCTACACTAGCAGCATTAAAGTCGCCTCTGTGTGATAAGGATTAGAAAAGTCTGTAAAGTTTGGTAAGTCTTACTCAAGTAAATTACAGTTTTCTCATCTTTCATCACTTTAAAACATTTTTTACGGTGGCCCTGAGAGGCCAAATGGACTGCAACTTAAGAAAACACCAGCAATAAGAAAAACGCTGCAAAAGCACACAAAACACAACGGAAATAGGAAAAACGACAACGGAAATAGGAAAAAAGAAAACAGAAATAGGAAAAAACAGATTTTCAAAAGCACAAGGGAAGTGTTTCTGGGGAGACAATAACCCGACGGACCAGTTGCAGGAACCAAAATATGCTAAGATTTGCGCTGGGAGACACTTAGAAGAAGTGGAGGATCTATCGGTTTTGTGAGGAAACAACAGATGAGCGGTAAGTGTGTTAGCCTAACTATTAGCCTAAAAATCTGTCATCAGTATTATATGAATCATCATAAAACACGCCTACCATGTTTTGGGTGCCTGCAACTGGTCCGTCGGGTTATTGTCTCCCCAGAAACACTTCCCTTGTGTTTTTTCCTATTTCTGTTTTCGTTTTTCCCATTTCCGTTGTGTTCTGTGTGGTTTTGCAGCGTTTTTCTTATTGCTGGCGTTTTCTTAAGTTGCAGTCCGTTTGTCCTCTCAGGGCCACCGTAATTTTTGTCACCTTTTTCTTACTAGTTTCTTTATTTTCAAATCATCTTGAAAAAAGTAAGTGATTTTCAGGAAATGTTACTTTCAATATGCCTTTATAAGTAAGAGAGGATGTGGGTAAATATGTTTGCCGTAATCTTATTCATTTTTACGTGGTTAGTATAATTAATTTGGAAAACTGTCGTAGGGTAGAGGCTGGGTAAAACCTGGACACACGTGGGCAGCCTGTCAGTCCATCACACTTTGAGCCACTCGCCAATGCCTTTGGAAAAGATTTTGTGCTCAGTTTAAAATCTCTGTGACTGGGTTAATAATACAAAGCTGTTCATTTAGTTTAAAGCCCATGATGCTTCTTGTGTGAAAGCCTCCGTCCTTATCACAGACACCTTTCAATTACCCCGGCTGGCTCTGAGCCACCTTTCTGTTTGTTTTCATTCAGTGGGAACTCTAATGGCGTTCATGGCTTCCTGCAGCAGATTTTCGCTATCACCGTATATGTGTTTACCTCAGTCCATTTAATTTCTTCTGCAGTTCAGGGCGAATATAAAACTAAGCATCAGAATCATTCAGAATCACAACACTGACTCGCTTCACAAACACAAAATGTCAGAGGAGAAACACACTGTATATTTCCATTTAGATGAAAATTTATATAAGATGAAAATGACCTCAAGTCTTTTTCATTGTGTTTTTCAGGATGCAGCAGCACGCCGTCAACCTTCATAAGCCCCATAAAACACTGGGATACTGAAGCATCATCAGCTGAGGATGCAGACAGTTCAAGTAAATGCCGTCCCTCCTCTTACTGCACACAACATGCTCTACATCCATTATTTCAATGTGCGTCATGTCTAACATTTGAACTGCAGACAGTTTATGTGGCTATTTTACAAACACAGATGTTGTATCAGCCTACATTACACTCTCAGCCATGTTAGCAGCATGCTGGCTTCATGGACTGCAGCATAAGCCTATCAGTCAGTTATACAAATGCATTGTTCTAAACCTGAAATTTCTCTTTATTAAATGGTCTGATATTAAAATGTTTGCAGACTTTATTGGATGGACGAATCATTCTGTTGCCCTGACATTTCCTTTAGCACAAATGCTAGGACAAAGTAGACCAGTTCAACCATTACCTACAGGCACTCATTGTTCCCATAGCAGGAATCCCAGTGACTCTTTTCCTGCCAAAAAAATAATTTTGTGCCTCAGCAGCCATTACTGTGAGTGCTACAAATCTACTACAGTCAGTATGAATTGTAATAATTTAAAGGGACCTACTGTGCCCATTGCCACATCCCTGTTTCCGTAGTCTCTAATAGAGTAGCTTTGAATTAACAGTACATATTAATAATTATTTGTACTTTCTCGCTGGGCCCCTCAGCTCATCCTCTGTCTAAGCCGGTTTTCTTTTAATTGGCTGCCCCTCATAACCACAAGATTTGAACAGCATGTAGGAGCGAGTTCTGCATTCACAACCAGAGCTGTGTTTCCAGAGATGCCTGTAGAAATATATGCACTCATGTTGGCATCATGAAGAACCATGAGTAACATAATGTCTGAATCTCAGTGTGTAGTCTGAAGCCTGAGCTCACAGGGACGTCTGTTCGTATGCCGGGTTTATTATTTAAAAACTGTGGCCATGTTTAATGTGAGCATTCAGAAATATAACAATATAAACATGACAGAAGACGTAATGTTCAAAACCCGGCTTTGCACAGATGATTGCACGACAGTTTTTTGCTGACACAAACTCTTTATGTACCTGAATGATTTAAGTACACTCATTACTTAAGTGCATGGAGACACAATGGATGTGTGCACTTCAGATTTAGTCTCTGTTTAGCCTTTATTGGAAATGTTAGCATGCTTACAAACTAAACTAAAATGGCAACTAGGTAGCTAAAAAAATCTTATGCCTGGTAAACGTTAGCATATTTGGCATTAACCTCACTTTCCATGGACAGATGAAACCAAAGTGGAGACGTTTGGCCATAACACAGAGTTCCAGATTTGGCATGAATCATAGGGTTTACTTAGCTTAGTTTTAGAGTCCAGTTAAAATGTTTTAATCATGTGGCTGTGTAAGAATGCTGATGATTTTCATGTACAATAAAGCAGGACAGGATTTCTCACTGTGAACACTTTGATCTCGTAAACAGGTACCAGCAGTTTGGAGGTGAAGGAGAATCAGGATGACAAATGCCAGGTGGAGCGTGACCTCCTTAGAAAGTATCACCCATCAACTTTTTGCACAACTTTCCCCAGAAATGGACAAAGAGCTTTGAAGAGGAAGCAGCCGCTGGTGGACGGAAAAGACCAGCTGCTCTACCAAAGTCACTCGACCTGTAAAAGAGCAGCTTGGGGTGTGACTCAGAAGAATGCACTGGTGCACCTGAATGAGCTACGACCAGGCCTGCAGTATGATATCACATCAAAGACTGGCCCGCTGCACGCACCGGTGTTTTCTGCAGCCGTGGAGGTAAATGGCTTCCACTTTGAGGGCCGAGGACCAACTAAAAAACAGGCCAAGATGAGGGCTGCAGAGCAGGCTCTCCAGTCTTTCATTCAGTTCCCAAACGCGTCCCAGGCTCATGCCACCATGGGGAACTTCACCAGCACACCTGTGGACTTCACAGCAGATAAAGTGGATATTCCCGACGGATTTTTCAAAGAGTTTGAGCCGTCGGTGCTTCGGAACTGTGATCTACTCCACTCCAACGCAGCAAAAAAGGAGGTCTTCTCCAGCATTTACAACCACAGAAGACTTGTTTGTCTAACACTGGACTTGGTGTCCTCTACAAATCCAAAAAGACGAGCAGTCACCACCTCACTGTTAGAGGACCTCAGTCCAGTAGCACTGCTCAATGAGCTGCGACCGGGGCTCAGGTACATGTGCCTGACTGAGAGAGTTCCTGGCAGGCCGATGAAGACTTTTGTTATGGTGGTCAGGTTGGAGGGGCGGGTGTTTGAAGGGTGTGCTCCCAGTAAAAGACTGGCCAAGGCCAAAGCAGCAGCAACTGCCCTACAGTCTCTTTACAACATAAGTCTGGGACCAGAGAGGACCTTCATGGGCCTGCAGGACAGCAGGGCCAAAAATCAGCTACCTCAGGTGAGTATTTTACCTCTACTCTCCTTTTATAAGTATAGTAATAAAGTTGTATATGGAAAGACGTGAGGGAATAGTTTCACTCAGGTCATCTGTAATGAGTAATAAAACAAATTTTAATGAGTTGATTTTTGAAAACATGTCCTGCTTACATGGATGAAAAACTGTATTGAGCTTCGAGTCACCTACCTGAGCAGACCCAAAAAGGATCGGGGAGCACGTGGATCAGAGCCCCAGCTAAAAGTCAGTCAGTCATCAATCATAGCAACATAAATGAATCTTAAACAGCAATAAAAATGCAAAGAGATGCAAAATGACCAGGTAAAAGCTAAAAAAAGACTCCAATAGGCAAACATGAGCACTGTGGCTATCACAACATACATGAATTTACATCTTTCTGTCCCACGCATGACTGCATGACTGCTCATAACCTGTTATGTAGTCTTCTCATTGGAGTTTTTATATAATATTACATATCCCATACATACAAACAGCACCTCATATGTGCCCATGATGATATCTGATATCATTCAGTGTTAAAGGCAATAGATGTTCAGTTGTTGTCGCAAACGCATTTCTTTTCCCAACATGTGGCGTTGGCTAAGGCCCCCCTAGCCCTTACCTTTATATCACCTGTCATTCCGAATAATAAAATAATGTAAAATGTTGAAAATACAAAGACATCACACTCCCTAAATCTGCCTGAAAACGCTTTTTTTTCACCTTTCCGGTGATCTTTGTTAATTAGACACAAATGCAGATAAAAACTGAAGCAGACTGGCATGAAAATAATAACTGAATAATAAGTGATTTTTTTTTTTTTTAAGAAAACACAGGATTTTGAAGTTAAAGATATAAACTGACAAAAACTGGGAGCAAATCAAGATGCAACATCCAAAGCTGAAAAATGAAGCCAATGCAGATGTGCCCAAAACGGCAGCTCCTCTATAGAATCCAAAAGGAGAGTCAATCCAATCAGATAATGAGGGCGGAAAAAGGGGGACTGTAAACAAAACACATATACAATAAACAGCAATTTCTCTGTTCTTACGTTTTTGTATGCAGATTTCTCCAACCCTGATCATAATAACATAAAACCAGTATTGATCTGGTTTTGTTTACAGTTGTGCAACACTTGTTTGTGTCTTTGTTTCACAACAGTACCAAGATGTGACATGTTTCAGTGTTTCACTTTCCCCATTACAACAAGCAAGAGAAAACACGGTAAAACTTAACAAAGCAAACTGAGTCTTTAAAGAGACACAGGAGATAACGAGGGAAGTGGAAACACCAGGGTAACAAGGCACAGCTGAAAGTAATTAAGACAATAACAAAGGAAGTCAACCCAATGGAAAAGCACAAGAGACAAATGACTAACCATGTGATCATAAGGATGAAGACAACAAGAGACGACTGGGGTGGGCAGAAAAACCAAAACACATGAAACCAAATACCAACAAACCAGCAAGGCACAAAACACGAATCCTTAAAACATAAAGTTCTATTAAAATCACTAAACATAACTTCTAAACTAAAATCCTGAATGAGAAAAACCACAGACTGTGACAGAAACACAGAGGACATGAAAAAGGAAAACATCAGAGCAAAGATGGAGTTAGAAGATGGTCAGAGACAACAAAGCTGTTCCCCAGATGTTTGTTTTGTGCCCACCATTTTTATAGTGAGGTGACTAAACGTTAACAAACTGCATTGTTCTCCTCTTACATCCTGTGGGTCCTCACTTTGAAACTCCATGTCAGCTTCAAGTCGTGACACTGAATTTCTCCCTCATCTCTTTAGCATTTGCCATTGTTCGAAGCAGTCTGGATAAATGGGTGTGAGGTGCACCGTATGCTACCAAATGGAGTGTGCTGCACATCAGCATGGCCATCATGTCCTGAGGCCCGAGAGCTGGATGGTGTCCTGCACTCTCCTCTGCAGCATCTAAACAGCTTCATTATGTCTCAGAGCCGCGGAGAATTGTCCCCGATGTCTTTTACTGTCGTGCTGCCGTGCTTTATGAATACAAGGCGACTCGTCTCCTCGGATCGACTCCGGGGAGATGAAGGGAGTGACTGGGCATAAACCCTTTTACACAGTTGTTGAAATATGCAAATGATAATGGAGAAAGAAAGACATGTACGTACTTTATTGAAGCCTGAGGGAGGTTTGATGAGAGGATCCACTGCCGGGTGGGCGCAATGGCGACATTTTGGGTGAAAAAGGGGATTCAGATGCTTTGAGTTTGAACAAAAAGCACTTTTACATGGCTGTATGCTGATACACCAATAAGTGAACAATTTGCCAAATCCTCCCTCCTCCTCCTCCTCTTTGTGTGGAATTTTTATTTCCCATCATTTAGCATCAGCCCTCCCTCCTTCGCTTCAATATGAGCTGTCTGTCAGACGGCGTGACGCATTAATGAACATTATTACAGCACATTAGGGATGAAGGAGGAGCGGCAGCGGAGCAAGGAGATAGAGGTGGAGCAGGAAGGCGGTGTGAAGAGCATAATAATCCAACAGATAATTGTTTAACACACTCATTACACACGACCTTGTGCCACTGTCATCCAGAAAATGTTGAGCTTGAGAGTTTCACTCAAAATAAGCTCGCTCGGACCACAGAATAGTTTGAACCTTTAAAAGGTGGTCGTTGAGAACATGCCAGGTTAGCATTACTAGAAGTTTATATGGTTAGAAATATAAAAAAGACATTAAAGTGTGTCATTTTGTTTTTAAAGGGGGCCTGTTCGTCTCATTTCCAGCTCCCTATTTCTGTCCTTAGTTTCTAATAGCATAGCTTAGCATGATCCACTTTGATTCAGCAGCTCAGTTCTTTCTCTCATCGTTGCTCTGACTGATCTGAGGAACTTAAGAGGGTCGTTGACCCACTATTGATCATGTGCCTCATCACTTGAGCCAAGGTGTGAAAAAAAGCGTGTCAACAGAGCTTTCACTTGACTTTATCAGACTGCTGTTTTGTTTCAGTTTATTGTTGCTTGATTGTCCATTAAAAGATTTTATTTAAAGGTTTATTCTCTGAGCTCTGAATGTCATCGTGAGCGTCAGCCAGATCTGATCCAATAAATATAGATTTTTGGTTTGTTTTGAAAAAAGCAGAGAAATTTACACAAGTTAGGTTTTTGTTTTTTTTTAGCTAACTTGTTATTTACTATTCTTACTGTGGGATCAATAAAGTATTCTCATTCTGATAAATTCCAGAATAAAGTACACAAATTGGATCTTTAAATGTAAATCTTGCAACAGAAAAAATATTATTCTGAGTGTAAGTAACAAACTGTTTCCTAGTGATATTTCTAAAAACTCTACCTTTGGTAATATCCAACATTAGTGTCAGTTTCTATGACAGGAATCGTCCCACAACAGACTAGAATAAATATTTTAAAGTCCAGACAGTCAGTGGAAGTATAGTTTACCTCCAATCACATCTGAATTTACCATATATGAATTATTAGCAGTTACTACAAGGCTCAATTCAGACAGTCAAATATTTAATCTGCTGTCCCCAAACTGAGGAAACAGACTGATGTGCTGGGCAGTCTCTTATCCTGCAAATATTCAGCAGACGGTAAATAGAAGGACATTGAGCAGGGCTGATGTTTAGTTTAAACCTCCTGTTGTTTTGATGCTGTTCCTTTACCTTACTGTAACCTCCAGGTGTCTCTCAAAAGAGTGACAGGTCTGAAATATCAAACAATAAGAGATATTTTGGGATTGTGACACCTCTTCCTTCGAAAACTGGGGGAGTTAATTGATAGAAAACTCTCGGCCATCGCTGACAAACTGTCGGATTTTCAGACGAGCTCATGCACTCGTAGTGTTGGGGAATATGGCATTAACACAAGTTTACCCAGCCAACTTTTCAGACAAAGTTAAGGAGCATTAAAAACTGTTAACATCTGTGGGTATTTGATGAATAGAGCAAGTTTTTTCAACAAAAATGGTAAAAATACTGCAAAGATTTATGAATCACAAATCATTTATTCATTATATATAAAATAAAAATATAGTTTTAACAGTCCCATAGTTATTTGATCGTCTGTGCAACACTTCATCAGTTAAAGGTACTTTTTGTATTTACAAGCAAAACTAAACTAAGACTTTCGCCACTAGAGGGCAGAGTTTTCCCTGGAGAGTTTTACTGTAGTTGTTCATTGACATAATGAATCACAGTATGCTAAGTTATCCATTGCTGTGTGTGCTCTCTGGCTGGTGTATCCTTTCGTGTCATGCTGGAATGAGGACAGTTTCACTGTGTTTGCACGGATGTGGAGAACAGCTGCCTGAACATACACATTTATTTGCTTTGTGCTACAGTTAGTCATAGCGAGTTGTCACAGTCTGGCCAATAGCCAGTGATAAAGAGGAAAGACAATTTAGGTAGACCACTTTATGTCACTATAAGATTAAAAAAATGGGTTTTAATGCTTCCGTTGTAACAGTATATTACATGATTACATTCCTAAAGCTTAAAACAAAGACTAACAGGCAACAGTATCCTCTGAATAATGAAGCATCTCGTGATCTTCAACAAAAACACACTTTCAGTTTGTATCCTCAGTTTTCTTCTTCTGTAGTTCTTTGCAGAGTCGATCTTCCACTTGGTGAGAGAGAAATACACAGCGCTCGCAGACAGCTGTTCCTCTACCTCGCACGCCCGACACAAGGTGCTGGCAGGGATCGTGATGACCAGAGGTGAGCGTTGGCGCTATGATGGTCAAAAAGTATGACCTAATTCGACCTTGAAGAAGAGGTCAGAGGTCCAAGGTAACGTGATCACATATCATTCCCTACATCTGTTATCAGTACAAACAATGGCAATTATTACATCCAGTTAAATCTATTGACCTTCAAGGAGAGGTCAAAGGTCAAATACACACCACACTTGTAAGAATCTTAGTTTCTAAATGTTAAGGCATTTTGTCCATTTTCATCTAATAAATCTTTAAATTGATGTTGTAGAATTTGGTGGATAAAAGGCACATTTTAATGGATTATAAACATGACCCTGCTCTACTCTACAAAATAGAATAGAATAGAATATCGTGTTTCCAGGCAGAATTACACACAACAACGCTTCCTCCAAACACATAACCTCCTTAGCGTAAAGCGACACAGAGTATGAACTATAAAGTGGTGAAAGGACCAGTTTCACCACTGGACTCTTTTTTTGTAACTGTGCACCTGCAGGAACAACGTGTTTCATTTCAGTTCATCTGAAATAACACCCAGCCACACCTTTGACCATATTCCTTACTCAGTTTTCTGTCATGGAGAACAACAAACACCTGTTTGTTGTTTCACTGAGGTTTAAATACGGGAGCGACCTTCAGTAGAAACGTCCTTCCCTCCTGCAAAAATATGAAACTTTTTGTAAACACCACCCTGTTTGTAAAGCAATTAATTGACCTTTGGTATTTAGTCCAGTGAACGGTAGCATCATGTAATCTTTGAGCCTTTACATCACATGCTATCATTCATCACACTAGCGTGCTTTCTTCGTCAAGTATCTTTTAAAAGAAAAGAGGCATGCCCCCATAGGGCATCCTGTGTAGGCTTTGTTTTTCATTATCTGAAGGAGTCATAATTCATCTACATTTGTACTTTATACACTCCCACTTAAGTCACAAAAAAGCACTTTGGGCTTTGCTCTTTTCTCTAATTTGTGCCTCGTCGTCTCCTCCATCCTCCAGCCTGAAATTAGTCTCTCTAAATTTAAAAGAACAAATTATAAATCCAGAGTTATTCCTAAATTGTTCTTTATAACTGCTTCACATCTCCTCCTTAATTATTAAAGATCATTAATTATTATAATATCTGATTTTATTTTACCCGTCTTCCACTTTTTAATTTTCTCTATCCCTTGCTTTTAAGCCCTGTCTGATGCCATTTCACCTTTATCCTTGTAAACATTTTATTTCTGTTTATTAGATGTTTATTAGTTTATAATTCTGTGATGGACTTCATACAAAGTGTTGTAGAATTAAGTGAGAGGGGTGTGTGTGTAGGTTATGTTGCTTTGCTGATGCTGTTGATACTGATCAGCGACAGTCTGATGCAAATATCTGAGACAGGGTGGGATTGTTAATGCAGAGACTATAGGAGGTTCACACCTATGACCTTAGGAGCTGTGATCTGACATGGCGAACACCCAGTGAGTTTAAAATATTGCTCTTTATTTCACAGAAATCCTGCATCATAGTGACACAGTTATCAGTCAGTCCTGGTTCTGTTCTCTGGCTCGCCTCATGTTATCGTTCGCTCGGCTTTTTGTCATCTGAAATTTGACGCAGACGCAGCAGCGTCCGATCTTCTAACAGGATGTTTTGCCACTTGTCTGGGCTCATCATTTAAAGCAATCAAAGAGTCGCCCCGGATCAGAGGCGAGACAGCCCTGTGAATGTTTGATGAGGTCGGATAGAAGCACAACAGCCCCTCTTTGAGACGACAGAGTGATTGTTCAGTCATACACTTTTCATTAGCCCGTCTCAGCCTGTTAACGCTCCGGTTATGACCCGACACAGAGGCAGAGGGGAGGAAAAGAGGAAATGCCTCGTTTTCCTGTTCCCTGAGTGAAATAAGATGGCCCGTTTCAGCGGCAGCATGCCAGAAGTCTCGTTCCATTAGAGCCAATCACAATCATCCTGCCTGTCAATTCCCACTTGCTTCATTTCTCTCTCCCTCCAGGACTCGATCTTCGATCAGCCCGGGTTGTGTCTCTGGCCACAGGGACGAAGTGCTTGGACTTGGGTGGTGTGAGCGACCGTGGCTGTACGCTCACCGACTGCCACGCTGAAGTCGTGAGTCGACGGGCGCTGGTTCGATTCCTGTACAGTCAGCTGGAGCTGCTCCTCTGGTATGATTAGCAGTCTCTGATTTTCTTTGTGGCCTTATAGTGGTTGGTCAAATATCAGCGTTGGAGGGTTGGCTTTTGACCTCAAGCCCACATCGAGGCCACAGTTGTGGGCAGAGACAGACACACAGTAGTTTAATTCACCAGGTAATATGGATTAACCCTCGTCCTATAAACTAAAACCTTAGTTTAGCACTAGGTTTAATCCAAGTCTTAAAAAACTGTCCAAAAAAGACTAAATCCACCTAAAACTGGACACAATGTTAAGCCTCATCTATCAAAAACATGAACATTTTATTGGAAAATGAATTAAAAAAAACTTAATAAGAAAACTGAAAACTTCTAATTACTAGTCTTTTTTTCAGTGGATATTTTGTTCAGTTTTGGGTGATATTTGCTATTAAACATTGTTTTTTTAGTACAAAGGGATTTTTTTTCTTTTTGTCTTTGCCCTAGAACTGTCATTGAGCCTAGTTTAGCCTCTTTTTGTGTTACGTTTGTGTTCATTTGCATTAGAAATGTTTAAAAAAAATACTTTCTAGCTGTATTTTGCCATTAAAAATGTACATTTTTAAGTTTTTGTCATCTTAAAGCACATTTTTTCAGCTTTTTTTCATTACTTGTGTGTGTTACTGTGTGATTTTACCAGAAA
Source organism: Pelmatolapia mariae (assembly GCF_036321145.2). Taxonomy (NCBI): domain Eukaryota; kingdom Metazoa; phylum Chordata; class Actinopteri; order Cichliformes; family Cichlidae; genus Pelmatolapia; species Pelmatolapia mariae. The sequence goes on along the minus strand of NC_086243.1, from coordinate 31,263,534 downwards.
AGATGAAATTGTTTTCGTCCTTTTTGGTCCATGTGGTAAAATAGTGTTTTTGTTTTGTTTTGTTTCCCTTTCTCATCATTTCCTCTCTGAAGCAAGCCAGTGGACAGCGAGGATCAATCGATCTTTATACCAAATAAAAGCTGCGGTGATGGCTTCCGGCTGCGGGAGGGCGTCCACTTCCACATGTACGTCAGCTCGTCGCCGTGTGGAGACGCTCGACTCAACTGCCCCTACGAGACCACAGCTGCATGTGAGAGGAACACATTTAGATTTTTATCATCGTGATGATCCTACAGGAGCCCATTAGAGGTTCATTTAAATCAATTTAAAAAGTGAAAAAACGTATGAGAATCATCTGGAAGGTGATTCTGATCCAAAGCATTCAGATCCAGGCTTCAGGAGACAGGAATGATGAACAAAAACTAGAAGAAAACTGAAAACACTGGAAAAGTCTCAAGCCTAAAAGATCAAGGCTGAAAAACAACAGCACAGTGAAATACAGGGAGTGGATAATAGGAATAAAATGCCATATAAACCAGAGCTGCAGGCTGAAATGACAGCTGAACGAGCCCAGGTACACAAACAGATCGTGTTAACAGGTGGGAACAAACACAAAGATCAAACAAGAAAGGTGGAAGCAGTGCGAGCAGCGCGCACAATCACAACAGAGGGAAACAGGATGTTATGGTCCTAATCAGCTTACCCAGCATTTGTGGACTTCCAAGTTTTGTTTTTCTAAATTTCCTTTGAGATGCTTGATTTACTTCGCACTTATATTGCTGAGTATTTTGTCCTATTTAGTATACTTAGTTCTGATCCTGATTACTAGTTGCTTTTCTTTTGTGCCAAGTCTCTTACATTAAATTCTTGTGTCGGTGCTTTCCCGGTTTAGTTTTGCTTCCCGTGTCTCGTCTTCTCTGATTCAGTTCGACTGTGTGTTGTTTTCCCAGCTCTCTCCACTCTACTGTCCCTGTCTCCCCTTGTCCTTTCTCAGTTCTTCCTGCCCTGGTGTTTCCCTGCCCCCATGGTTTAGCACTAGTGTGTTTTCCAGGTTTTTGTTTTCCTATTTTGTTCTTAATGTTCCACCTTTGTGCAACCAGCCTCCAGCCCACAATAAACAGCTCGCCCTCCTTTAATCCTCCCTGCCTTTGTGTCTTGCATGTGGGACAAGCTCATGACACAGGAAGTAAAAACTGCGTGATTTGAAACTAACGATTTGGACCTTTGTAAATGTTTTTCTTTAGCAGAGATGATGCTTCTGTAAAATACTTTCTTCTTGTATCAGATCCCAGCAGGAGATTTCGCTGCCACCTCAGGGTGAAGGTAAAGGGAGGTGAGGGGACGCTGCCCATCACGGCACAGAGAGCCAATCAGAAATGGGATGGCTTATCACCGAGTAAACCTCTCGTCACCATGTCATGTACAGACAAACTGGCAAAGTGAGTTATATTAAAGGCTTAGTGTAGTTTATTCATTATGTTTCTTTACTGCTGTGCTTTCACTTGTGTCACCAACACAGTGGTGTTGTTACCTCTGCAGGTGGAGCGTTGTGGGCCTCCAAGGGGCTCTCCTGTCTCACCTGGTGGAGCCGGTTTACCTCCAGAGCCTAACAGTGGGCACGCTCAGCCACACGGGTCACCTGGGCAGAGCTGTGGCACGCCGCCTCGCGCCCATCAAACACCTCCCCTTCCCCTACAGACGACAGCAGCTGCTGCTCGGCTGTAAGTTTAAATGATGATGATGATGAATGAGCCAGAAACCACAGCTCAGTTCTTGTGACACTTAAGGGAGGTCCTGAAGTTGTGTAGAAGTAGGTTCTTAATAGCACTAAATATGCTACGAAAAGTACAAAAGCAAAAGCAGAGTAGTTACCGTGAGCAATAAGAGGCACTAAAATCTGAAATGCCATCACCAATCAAAGCTCTAAGGTTGTCAAATTAAGAAAAACACAGGTTAGCAGGGTCTTGTAATGCTCATTCACTCTTCAGTATTTTCATTTTTTGACTCTAGGGTAGCTTGGCATGATTCACAGGTCAAAATAATCCTTATTTGTCTGGGTTTCAGTCCAGTCTGATGTTTAATGGGAACCACAGGTTCATGTCTGAGATGATCATATTAGGGATTTCACCTCTTGCTGACATCATAATATTTGAAATATGAATTTGAAATCTTTAAGGAAATTGTGCTTGGTTTAAACTGAATGTGTACCATCCATCCGTCCATTAATTTACTTCCACTTATCCAAAATTTGAACGTATGGAGTAAATTTCATTTGACCAGATGCCATTAAATGTAACATTTTACATTGTACTTATGTAACAAACAAGTCTTAGCCTGATGTTTTAGAGATGTCTGAAGCCTGTTGTCAGAAATGTAAGAACGCTCCAGCCTGTCTGCTCAACAGTCAAGAGGAACACAGCCTGAAATGATCCTGAAATAAACTCTGTGCACCTCAATCAGAGGGAACAGATTAAAATTAAATATGCAAATCAAGATATTTGGGATTCCAGCAACAAAAGAAAATCCAGTTGAGCAGAAGCTTTGTTTGTATGATATGCATAACCATTTCATTGGAAGCGAGATTATTAGGTCCAGGTTGGACAGTGGGTGCATCAAATTTACAAAAAATCAGTGTTTTCAGGAGGAAACTTCTACAGGTATGTGTTTCCATGTTTGCCACGCAGGTTTGAGCAGCAGGGACGCCCGGCCAGCAGGGAAGCCTCCCAACGTCAGCGTGAACTGGAGCTGCGGTGATGGAGGCTGGGAGGAAATCAGCACCTCCACAGGAAGGAGGAAGGACTCAGGGACGCCATCGCGGCTCTGCAGGCGCTCGCTGTTTGCCCGCTGGCTGAGGCTGCAGCAGCAGGTGAGACAATCACAGAGCTGAACCAGTGAAATGTTACACAGCTTCAAATGAGGAGACACCCCAGTTGGTCAGACGAGCTCAGTGCTCATGAAGAATTAGGGTTTGATCACATGGATCTATAAACCTGCATTTTTTCTAATGACCAGCAGGGGGTGGCACCTCTGGTTCTTACTCTGTGGTCTGTGGGAAAATTACCCACTTCACACTTGACTTGTGTATTCAGTAAACATGTTCATGATGGGATTGTGGTATTAAATGTTAGCTCCAGGTCTTATTTAATGTAATATGATGCTCATTTTGTAAATTGTGCTCATTATTAGTATTCAGATGGATGATAAAGCTCAGTATGCTTTAGGGGGTGCTGTTTTATTCTGTTAAACTTCAAACTAAAGACTGGGACCATAAACTCTGAGGTATTTCCTCTATACAGCCCCCTGCTGGCCATTCAAAATAACGCAGGTTAAAATGCTTTTTTATATAAGTGAAATAGGGGGAGCTACAGTGTGCTGCAAATGCCCTTCTTTAAAAACTGTCTGTAAATGATTATTGAAGCAGCACTGACTTATTCACATCATCACATGACATGAAATGATTATGAATACTAAAAGCATGCTGGTAAATTAAAGCACAAGTCACAGAAGCATGAATTTCTTAAGCTGAAATCATCTGAGCTCTGCCTCAGACCAAAGCCATCTACATTATAATGATGTCTTTGAAAGAGAGGTCTAATTTCCTCTGTGAAATTAAAATATGTATGCAGAATGCGCTGTGTTGAACCAAATGGCTTCAGTTTAAAGTTTGATGACGGCAGCCAGAGTCGTGATTATTTAAAGAAGCGTCTGAAATCGCTGCAAGAAAAGACAAAGAGAGAGAAAACCCACACTTTTAGACTCAGTTTAAAGAATTAAAATGAGGAGAAATAACCTCAGAGTTTGTTATGGATGTGTGATGGTGTGGACGTGCTGGGAGACCAGACAACAAACAAACACATAACTCTCTATAATGCTTTATTATCATTGGTTTGAAGGGAAACTCGATCACTTGCACTCCAGCTGCATCAACACAGATCTCGAGCGAAGGCTCTAAATTAATCAGCTCATAGATGTATTAGAACATTAAAAGTGTCTCCAAGTGCAGCCATCGCCGCCCTGCATCAAAAATGGCTGCAGTGCAATTTACAAAAACTGCAGGGTGGCTCCGAAGCACACGGCCAGATGCTGAGGTTGTTTCAGCCTCCGGCAATGTTGAAAACCAGGAAAGATCGCTCATAGCACTGTGACAGTATCACACAATATCAAATCTTTTACTGTTCTGAAGCTGTTTGTCCCCACTGAAGGAATACAGACAATGTGCTTATTTAAGCCTAATGAAATCTCTTGTAGCAGATCAGCCCAACTTCACTAATTCTCCGAGCATCACTGGTATTTAGTTTTCTGGCTTCGTTTATGTCTGAAGTCATAGCAAGGATGTCGTTTTTAAGAAACTACTTATTACTTTAGTACTTGGGATCAAGCATTTACACCTGGCACTAAGGGGTGGAGTGTCAGGGGTGATTTGTGACAGAAAGATAGCAGAAGGAGTGGAAGGAAAGGTTTACAAGTGGAGATGGTGGCGCTGACAGAAAAACGGGGCTGAGGTGGAAGTGCTTAGATTTTCATCAGCAGTGACAGCATCAGGAGTGAGTACATCGAGAGTACAGTTCAGGCAAAGCTGTGTGGAGACAAAGTGCAGAGGAGGATGGTGGGTATATTTGACAGAGGATGTTAAAGATGGAGCTGCCAGGCAGGAGGAAAGGAGGAAGACCAGAGAGGAGCTTCATGGATGTAGGACATACAGAGGGATGGTGTGTGCTAGACTCAGATGATCTGCTGTGGAGATCCCTAAAGGGAGCGGGCCAAAAGGAGGAGGAGAAATACTTCAGTCAGATTGTGGTGTGTCATCTTTAGATAGAAGTCACCAGGTCCATCTCTCTAAGACTTGTTGAAGGTGTTGAATGAATGTGGAGGGTTTTTAACTCTCAGCCGCTCCTCAGCGTCTGTTTGCTTTCAGGAATTGAAGACTGGAGATGGAATCAGTTCTGCTAGCAAAGAGTAGATGGGTTGTAGATCTTCACTGGTGGGAGGCAGCAGTGCACTTCCAGAATGGAGGCTGGAAGTTACAAACTGGGTCCATTCCTTGGCATGCTCCAAGCAAACAATCCCGCATGAGACGTCTCTTCATGGCGCTCCAGACTCCATACTTACCCGTTACCAGGTGTGAGCAGGGTCAAAATTTCACACTGGACTATAATTGGCTGTCAGACTGTAGGAACTTTCCTCCTTCAGCAGACGGATTTGAAAACAGTCTTTTACTCATTTACATTTTCAGTTTGAACACTTTTCTGACGTCCTGACTTGTCACACTCTGCTGGGTATGACGAACAACATTAATGCCCATCCAGGCATGTCACTCCCAGGTCCCAGCTGCTGAATCTCCACCTCTCCTGGAGCCATCATTAATGTCATTAGTGCCACCTTAGAGTTTCCTGCGTCATCTCAAAGTGACACCTGTCCATTTCCACTAGACAGGTGTCATTTTGAGGAGGCAGAGAAATATTTTTTTACCTGAATATATAATTTAAGAAGTGCATCACACTGACTGGACTGTCAAACTGTAAAAATAAATAAAACCAGAGAGTTATATTGTAATGAAAGCATGATTAACTGTTTATTTGTGCTTTTCTTTCTCAGCTAATCAACCCTGTAATCGGGGCAGAACCCACAACAGGGACGTATTGTGCTTCCAAGATGTCTGCTCAGTGCTACCAGAGGGCGGTGCAGCAGTTCAGCAGCGCTCTGCAGGGAGGTGGTCTGGGCACGTGGCTGAGGAAACCGCCAAAACTGGGTCACTTCACTGTCAGTGTGTCAAAAATGGAGCGTTAAATGGTGATTATGGAGGCTGCAGGTTTTCCTTCTGGCACTGCATCACGAAGAAGTTTCATTTTATTTATAATAAACTACGAAAGTAAAAGTGGCCTGAACCGAGACAGCTGGGACAAAGTTAAATAACTGCAGATTAATACAACGTAACAACACTGTTAAATAACAGACTAACAGTCTGAATGAACAATCTCCTTCTCCTGTTTTGGTCCTGATGCGTTATAATTAATGCAGAGGGTCAAGAGGGCTTCACGAGGTCCCTAATGTGAATAGCAATTGTACTAATAGCACCTCTCAAATCTTTTGTACAAGTAAAGATAGGCCAGCATATCCTCACCTTCCAGAAGTGTCCTAATAAGGTCTACAGCTCGTGTCAGTCCTTGTGAAAAATGAAAACAATAAATGTACTGTAACAAACTTTCTTATCCCAACCTTAACCAACCAGCTGAGCCAGCGACACTGAAATTTTAGCCGTGAATCAGAAGCAAGTCCCAACATTGAGTTTGAAAGATTTCTCTCCTCAAGTTTTTTTTTTCTTTGTCTTTTTTGTTCTTGTTTATTCTGTTTAGAAATGTTGTGTTTGATGTCTTATTATCTTAATGTAGGCTGGAAAGTGAATGCTGTAGGCTCAGGAGTGTGATGGCACACTGCCCCCTAGAGGTAGATGGTGTGCTTTACAAACTGTAGAGTCTAGGTTTGATGAGCAAGAAAGTCACGTTTTCTCCTTTTAATCTAACTTTAATTTAACTTAATTACAGATATTCCAGAGACTTATTTTAATGTGTTTCTGTGTTAATTTATAGGAAAAACTACATTTTGTTGAATGTGACATAAAAGAGAACTTCTTATGAAAGCCATCAGTGTTGGATACTATGAAGTTTCCATTATTAGACATGCAGATTGTCTTCTATATTAGTCAACTATTTTTATCACTGGAAATAAAATTATTTGTGTTAGTTTGTTATTTTTATCTACAAATGCACAACAAATTTAAAATAAAAGCCTCCGTCCTAAAAAAGTCCCAAGACATTAACACAATATACGCACACACAAATCAGACAGCAAATGTTCAAACAGCACAAATGTTTTATTTTTGTTTCACAAGCGACTGCTTGTTCCTCGTTACACAGCTATAATCCACAAAACTCAGTAACATATTTTCCTTGTCTTTCTTTTTTTTTTGGAGAACTGTGAGCTGTTGTGTTTTTGTTTTACATCGACCACACAAAACACAGTTTAAACACCAGGAGACCACAGTCTGACGAGGGTTCAGGATGGCAGCTTAATGACGGCCGATGCTCAGTGATCGGATTTTTCTGATGGCGTGAAAGATGAAACTTAACGTTCAGTTAAAACTGGTGAGTTGTGAAGGTGGTAACAAAGTGGCTCAGTGTTGGTGGAAAGAGCAGTCAAGTGCAGTGAAAAAGTCAACAAGGAAAAACACACACACACACACACAAGCGTTCTGTCATTTAAACCAGGGATGACGGCCGGAGGAACAGATTAGAGTCCCAACTTTAAAGATTATGCAGATAATGACCACCTCTGCATATACATGCGAGATAAGAATACAACGCGTCAGTATTTACTACAGATTATTCATCTACTTCATTTAATCAGTCTCTTGTGTGGCGTCACTTTATCTTCAACATCAGAGCACAGAGCCCTGCACAACAGCCTGAGAGCGCTGCTCGTCATTTTCTGAATCAGTTTTCATTTTTTCCTGATACAATTTTGAGATTTCCTATCAACCTCCTACTCCTAGCACATTTATTTAGATTTCACTGATCTCTGAAGTTCTTTGTGTTCTCGTAAGTTAGCAAAAGCTCTGACAATAACAACATATGCAGTTTAATACAAAATAAATATGAGTAATGCTGATACTGGAAGGAAATCCTGTCTGTGCAAACAATTTTAAAGATACCACAAAAAATGTATTGCCCATTTAAAAAAAAAAAACCTCTGCCTGCGTCTTCCCTGGCATAAGTGACAAAATGAATTCTGTGAATGTGAATGAAAAAAAGAAAGAAAAAAATCACTATCAAGCAACAAAACTGGTTACACCAGAGAAGTGGTAACAACGTGTCATCATGTTATAAAAAAGAAGAAACATGTTGCAGCCACGTACAGCCAACCTTTCTTAATATATCACAGTCTGTGACACAAATGTTAAAGTAAGAGGAGTTCAACATTTTGCACACAGACACACAAAAAAGAAGATTCAAAAATGGTCTCACGATGTCCAACCAAGCAGGAACAAACATGTTTGCAGCCTGATATTTCAAACTGTTCCAGCCTCTGTGGCAGGCTTCCCTAAACTTTAACTAACACTGAAGTTCAGACCTCTGTGCTTTTTTCACTTTATTCAGACTAATGATCCTTTCACACCTTCTAACATCAAAGTTATTCAACAAACAGTTCTGCTGGAAAGTAAATATTCAGGGTTGCAAAAGGCGGCAGTAAAGCTCGACCATGTTTACTCACAAACAAACAAATAAAAAGGTATTTTGTTCCCACTGAAGAGATAAAATGTTAATCATATCAGTGTGCTTTCTACAAACCAGTGAACGCTCCACAAATATAAACTTAAGTTTTACATGAATTGTGCTTGTTTACTGTGTCACTGCTGTAACTCACGAGTGGAACACACACACACACACACACACACACACACACACACACACACTACAGAGTCTCCCATTCCCTCAAATGCAGCTTTGGCTGAGTCTTTTAGTGGCAGTGGGAAAGCGAAGCCAGTAACAGTAAACACATCGCAACAGTGCTCACTTGTTTTGAAGTACCATTAAAAAAAAAAAATGTGACGCACAAGAGAATCCCCACGATATCGTTTCAACACTATTCACTAAAGGGCACTGCGATAAACTACAAAAAGGTTTTACAATCATGTCAGGCATTGGTACAACAGCTGGACTGAGCAGACAAGGGGACATTTCAACAGATCGATCTCTACGTTTGACGACACTTCTTTGATGCTCATTTAAAGTGGATGTTTTTTTCCTTTATCCGACGTCTGCACTGCAGAAAAAAAAGTGCATGCCTGTTGGATTCCTGGATCTGGGATAAACACACAGGAAAAAAAACATGAAATCTTCATTTCTATCTGAGCAAATCCTGATTTTGCTGTTTAACACCGACTGGCTTCAAACAAAAGTGAGTCTCTAATTAAAATTCTAGCGAGGAAAGGTTCGTCCTGAACATTGCAGCACAAACAGAGCCGCACAAAGTGGAGTGAGACAAACCCCTGTGCTGCCAGCACGAGATATTACCCTTTTTCAAAACCACCACCCTGACCATTAAAGTCCTTCAGGTTATGTGCCACCATGTCAGCTGACCAACAGCCAAAAGTTACCAGAAAAACATTTATTTCCAACAACAGCAGCAAAAAGAAAAACTGTAACAGATACTTTTTAAAAGTGCATCACTTGTTTATCTTGCTTTGACATAGCTGTGACATCATCACACCAAAAAAACTTTCCACCACAGGACCAATCGGGCAGTTTTAGGGTGATGGTTTGCCGGTCTGTCAATGTGGGACTTGTTTCAGGGTCAAATACCAGCTACTTAAATTTAGAGAATTCTTGAATGGGTTAAACTATGAAAAAGACAAGAAGAACCAGTGACCTACTGGAAGCCAGGTGGAGAACAAGGAAACAGAGAAAAAAGATGAATAATGCAGGATGCCAAAGAGTCATTGCCATGCCGACCCATGTTAGCCTTGGCAAAAACCAAACAGTGATGTGAAATGAACAAACAAAACAACAGTAGTACAAATGTCCTAAACATCCATAGGACCAACACATCAAAAGTGGCTCTGAAACGCAAACAAGGCCAGTGGATGCTTTACTGCGTCATAGATCAGTGTAGTCTGGTAACACACCTGCACATGACTCACTGCAAGACTCAATGCTAAGTTTTGCAGTAGATGACAGCAACGAGCAGTCAGGGGTTATGTACTGAGGATTAATAATAAACCCAACATGGTTTAACTGAAGAGTCTACATTATTTAGCATGCAACGTTAGCTAGTAGCAAGTAGCTAACATTAATATCCATAAACAATAAGTAGCAACTTTTAGAGCTAAAAACTGAAGACGTGCTCAAAACTGCAGTTCCACTACTGTCCACTTGAGGCTGGCTCCAGAAGTGAGTGAATTTACAAAGAGCGCCATGTTAAAATGCCCAACTTTACCGCATTAAAGAGCCTGTTTATAGCGTGGCATGAAAAACGCTTTTAGCCTCTGTAGATAGTTTCCTCCCCCATAACAACTCTACACAGATTTTTTTTTCCTATATTCATCCATTTGCTTACTGTTAGCTTCAAAATTGGAGGTGTGGCCACTTTATCTGACAGGTATTGCAACACAGGTCACTGTACTGGACATCAATACCATGTTGATGCCTTTTGGATACCAACACGGTGGCTCCGAGCAACCGTCGCTAATACCGAGGCTTCAGACTATATCTAAAACCAATGAGTGGCATCACAGTGGCTACATGCATCTTTTATATACAGTCTATAGTTCAAACAGACAACTGCAGTTGGTTATGTGGAGTAGTGTAATGTTTTGCTGCAGTACCAGTTACTCTTGTAAAATTGTTAGCTACTTGCTAAAGTTTCATGATAGCTCACCAACAAGCGGCCACTGGATGAACGTTGGCAGGCTCACACCGAGCCCTCGCATTTTACAGCCTGTATGTAGCTTACTGGTCCTCAGTTACACTCTCATAACTATTGGTTTTCATTTATTATGCGAGTTACAGGCAGAGCCAGGAGCCAAACAAGATGTTCGGAAACTTATTTCAGTTTCCAAGAAAAAAGAAAAAAGTCAAATATAATACTGAATACTGAAAATAAACGTTTTGTTAGATCCCAGTGCAGAACATGAGACTCAAGCATTCCAGCAGTGAGGGCTTCCACTGCCACGTTGCATCATAACCTAGGAAATGTACGTGACGCAGAAAGTAAACAACAAGTTTTCACAAATAAGTTTTCACTGATGTAACTCTTGCAGTGTATTAAACAGGAAAAACTAATGATATAAAACGAGTGGATTTTTCCTTTAAAGCAGCAGACCGCCGTCTTTGTCCAGCATGAATCTGCTGTTAGTGGCACAGATTAGATTTCCAGTATTGCATTTTAAATCAGCATCAAGCAGAAACGTCAGCACGTCACAGATCTGATTTAGCATTAACAGAATGCGTTGTTGTTCGCGGCAAAGAAGAAGCTCGTGAATTGCGTCTCTGCTTTTTTCATTAGAGATACACAGGATTTTTTTTCTCTTTTCCAGATGTTAAATCACTTCCACGCAAAGACCACAAATGTGTTTTGTATATTTTGGCAGCGGTGATTTAGTGAGCGTGACAGATGGAGTAGACAGCAAGTGCAAGGCCTTTTTCTGCTTTACCCCAAACAAAGGAGGAGAACAGAGCTCAAAGGACATCGAGTACAAATACCGACCCCCCCCGTGGGCTCAAAAGACGGCTGCTGGAAACGACAGGAATTTCATCCTGTACATTACAACATGAGACAACATTTCATCGACACAAAGGTACGAGACAAAAGTTTTCTCCAGCCGCCTTTTAACCCCACTCAAAGGTTTCAGTGTTTGATACTCCAAACAGACTTTTGGTGGCATTTCCCTGTAAGGTGACAGTAGGAGGAGGTCATTTCTCCTGCAGCAGAGCGGGGATGTTTATGTTCCAGCCGATGGCTTGCCGATCAAAGCCACAGGTGAACAGGTTGCAGGTGGTGTTGTCTTCACACCAGGCGGAGCAGCACACCATGCGCCGGTGACCCTAAATCATAAAACAGAAGACGCGGCAGCTGTGAGGGTGAAATCTTTACTTTGACGTGGATCCTGAGCATCCTTGTTCTTAAGCAGTAAACACAAATATTTTTCTTTTTTCCTGATAATGTTAAGATGACAAAATGCAGGTTTAGTCCAAGTTAGAAGTAATTTTGTTCTAAACTTATAAACAATCACTTTTTTCCCCTCAAGAGTCGCCTGCTGTGCATTAGGAAAAAAGCAGGTTTAAGACAGTTCTGCATTGGTTTAACTTTTAAGACCCAAAAGCTACAGCTACATTTTCAATTCAGTTCAATTTTATTTATATAGCACCAAATCATAATTAATTAACAGGAAGAAACCTCCAGCAGAACCAGCATCAGGGAGGAAACGCCATCTGCCATGACTGGCTGGAGGTGAGGGGAGGAAGAAGAATATATATAATATCTAATAAACAATATATGAACGCTATACCCAGAAGCTTTCCTTACACTACATCACATACTGACAAAGGGAAATCTTCAACCTACATGGGTTTTTATGTTTTTATCTTCTGTATTAAGCATATTGAGTTTAAGTATAATAATATGTGCTAAATAAATAAAATTGCCACGGCCATAAATCTAAATAAATCAGTACATTCAACTCTGGGTTAAATGCTAGAATGTCTCACAGCTGCAATGATTAAGAATAAATTGGAAAAAATAAAAATTCTCAAAGTTTACTTCAGTTTAAGTGACATAATAAATTGCAGAAAATTAAATGCTCACATTAGAATAAACCCCACTATGAAAATTTACCTCTAAAACATTATATATCCAACAGACTGGATACATTTTTATTTATTCAGACCACCTCCTGTTAAATTTCAAGAGGCTGCACTGGAACGTTTTCATTTTTATTTCTGTGGCTTAAATTTTTAGTGGAGGTTTAGTCTTTGTTTTTTGTTTAAATAGTAAATCTCACACTCACCTGTCTGTTGCTTCGTGGGAGTCGAGCCAGTCGCACCCCGGACATGTCAAACAGCCGGACCTGCCGATTGTCATGAGGAAGAGCGATGATTTTCTGGTTCACCGACACGCTGATCCTGAAAGGAGTAAACAGGGAACACAGGGTTAGGCTTTATCTGCAGTATATGGTCCCTCTGATTTAATCAGAGCCAAATCACATTCATATTTGAAAGAGCAGGGACGTGTATGTTTGTGACATTTAAAACTGAGCCTTTTAAGCTCAATTCTGCTCCCTTATAAATACATTTGTAGATTTTTAGTAGACCTGTGTAGTCATTTTAATGTATTCCTCCCTATAATCGTTACTTTTTAATGACATAAATATATAAACAGGTTTACACACCTGTTGACTGCAGAGTCTGTGCGGATGGTTGCTATGGGCGACCTCATGTTCTTCAGGTCCCACACTTTGACGGTTCGATCGTCGCTCCCAGACACCACGTTATCTCCCACTGTGAACACTGCTGACGTCACCGTGCTGCCACAGGACGAGAAAACAAGTCCAGTTTAGACTTCAGAAAACTTTCATTTCATCAGCTTCTTGTTTTGTTTCCTTTTAAAGCTGATGTAGCCATTTCCTGCAGACGCAGTTAGAGCCAAATTCTAGAAAGTAGGAACTGAAAACATAATGTTTTATAGTGGATTTCTTTCAGATATCTATAATCAGTAAAGATAATGGGTGAAGGGGCAGTGGTGGTATAAAGCCCTGTGCAAATATTAAATGATTTGCTAGTCGTGCTTCACTCTACAGTGACCATCTATCAACTACAAAGAACATAAACTCTGATTACATAGAGCCATCTTCCACCTAATCTTATGTCCATCTGTGCTTTCCTTCACTCCCTTGGTAGTAGCTTCAATAAGCTGCTTCAAAGTTGAGAAGCAAACAGTAATTCCAGCCCCGCCCACTTTGCATTAGCATAATGTCACGTGTAACAGGTCGCTGAATTTTCTTCCACCCTCTCTGGTGACCATGTCAGTGTTAGTCTCTTGCTGTGTGCAAAGCTCATTTCACAGGTTTGTCACCAGCAAAGAAGAGTTTGTGCACAAATATGCCAGCAGCTGAAACCAAGCAGCACCATTTGATATACCAGGAATGAGAACTGACTATTAGTCCCCATAAAGTCCCTCATTAAAATATCCATCTTTATTGTGGCTTCCAGCAACAGAAATGACCGTTACAAATGGTACTGAAAAAGGTTTTTGTCTTTATAGCCAAACTCTCTATTCCTAATAAAACACACACATTCACATGTATGAAAGTTTGCATTATTTAAGACATAGCTATATGTATCTATACACCAATGCAAAATAACTGGGCTTCCACTCCACTACGTTTAATTGTACTACAGCACTCTAAAGTGCTCTTTATGAACCACCTGCCATGAAGGCAACAGATAGAGATTGATGCATGGGTGTTCGGCTTACTCAGTGTGCCCCTGGAACACATTGACAGAGTGGATGGACGGGTCTCTGAAGTCCCACAGCCTGAAGGTGGTGTCCCTGGACGAGGTGACTACCAGACGCTGGGTGGGGTGTGTGCAGCAGTGGGTCAGCTCCTGGTCGTGCCCTGAAGAGACAGCAGCACACAGTGAGGAGCATACACACCTCCTCTTATCCCTTCCTGTTTATCTTTCTTTTTAAAAACTGCCATTCTTACACTGAGAAATGTTTTCCAACCCAGCTACACTGCACCATGTCCCGTTTAATAATTTAATTTATTCCAATTTCACAGAGAGACCTTCATTCGGCTGAACACCGCCCAGTTCAAAACTGACTGCAGCACCTTTAATGACACACAATCTCTCCCAATTTCCTGGTTTTTGTTCATCAGTTAGACAGATACAAACTCCACTGTCTGACATGACATCAGTAGGCAAGTGTAAACACGTCCATCACAGAGGCAATTAAAAACTTTAGGAAATATTGACTGTTATAGTTTAATGAGTAAGTAAAAATAATGATTTATTTTAGACATATGGTAAAATACTTTCTTGTCTGAAACTACATAAACGTGGAGCCTGATACTACATTTCTACACGCCTTCTACACACCACAGGCCTCCTCTCAGGAGCAGAGGAGGCCTGTGGCGATTTAAACCGATTACATTCTCACTGCATTCCTCTTCTGCTTTGACGTAATTGGGAGAAGATTTATGATTCCCTGCTTTCCAAAAATGGCAGATTCCAAGTTGTACAGGTCATCTGTGTTTTAAATACAAACTGAAAGAATTAAGGGCAACACAATTACATCACTGAGATAATAAACATCTACTTTAGGGAGATGACTAAATACATGCCAATGAAATAAGATCAGCACCATAAAAGGAAGCAGAATTTCATAACTGTAGTGCAAAACAGATGATTTGAAATGTTTAAACAGTTCATTTTCAACCAGAAAGGAGAACCACAGCTTTGCTCCAACTAACCAAATCTGGCAATATAACCAAAAACACTTCACACAAGTTGGGTCAACAACTCAACTATTAAAAATGTCATCAAGTCAACTTCAGAGAGATTGAAAGGCATATTTTTCTCAGTGTGGCCCCACATTTTTATAATAAACACAATATTTCATATTTCAATACTTTCGTCTTCCTACCAGTGAGTGAGTGGACCAGCTCTGACGTCTCCACATCGTACAGATTGGCGGCTCGGTCCCAGGAAGCCGTCACAACCTGTTTGCCCCCGACCAGCCAATCAGCAGCGATCACCACACCCTGATGGCTGCGGAGAGTCGTAGTCGCCACACGGATGGAAGGGCAGTCGTTCGGCCCCTCCGCCTCGCCGTCGGCCTCATCTTTGTCTGAGAAGTCCACGTCGTCTTCACAGGGTGTCTGCTGCTGATGCAGGAGGGAGAGGAAGAGGCGTTCACTACAGAAACACTAACAAGTTTTAAACTATTAAGGGAAAAACAAAAAAAAAACAAAAAAAAAAAAAGCGACTTTGTGCTTACGCTGATATCAGCAACAGGCTGTGGAGTCGGCAGCTGCACCATGTATCTCCAGATGTGAGCTGTCTGATCTCCAGATGCTGTGGAGGAGGCAGAGATAAAGGGGTAAAACAGCTGCTGAGAGTCAAGGAAAAACAAATAAAAAGAAATAACGTTCCATTTGTGTCCATGTTTTACTTTATGGTTAAAACCAGCAGTAAAAAGACAACAACACTTATTCGTTGACACTTTCAGTCCTTCTGCAGAAGCCTTCTCATGTTTGGGTTATTGTTTCTCAGATGTATCGAAACAATATTTCACTTCAGTTTTATTTTTCCTGCAATAAGTACACGTAACACAGATTTGGCTGCTTCTGCTTTAACTCTTAGTTATGTTGATACTGTCGATGGTTACCTGTTAGAGCCATCTGTTCAGTGGGGTGAAACTTGATGGAGTTCACTGTGGAGACACAGATATGCACTCTGTCACATGACAAACACCACTGAGGCATAGTATACCAAGTAATGTTTTTCTGACTGTCAGTTTTATGATGGCTGTTTAATCACTGTGCAATAACAATTTTACCAGGTCACAATGCTACAGGATCTACTTCTTAAACAGAAGAGATTATTACGTGCTGGTTCAGCAATTCCGGGGTTTGACATTTCTAACTCTACCTGATCCTTGATGACCCATATATTTGAGGAGGCACTTTCCCGTCTCAATGCTCCACAGCATAGCAGAGTGGTCTGTTGGAAAGCACACAGGACAGTCTGAGTTTTTATTTATTAACAATTGTCCATCACGCTTTAGTTTAGGTCTCAGCTTGGAAAGAAAAAAAAGAGCCTAAACATGTTTAAATATGTTGACATTGCAAACAACAGAAGGAAAGACAAAGAGAAAGACACATCAACCTCCGAGTTTGAAGACAGAAGATAGAAGAAGAAGCTAGAGATAAAACCACCACCACAGAAATGAAGAAAAAAAAAGACTGTATGACATAAATAAAGTACAAGAGCATAAAAGAAAATACCTGCAGACGCTGTCCCGAGCACCACAGGTTGGGTCCTGGTGACGCTGAGGTCCCAGATGCCGTCCCTGTGACCCACATACTCTTTGACCAGCTGGCACACCGCTCTGGACGTGGTCGCTTTGAAACTGGACACAATCTGATGGTAACATCAAGCCAATGTTAACACTGACCAGGAAATCCCAGACAATCCCAGACGTGTCCCCAACAGGATTCCTACACACCTCACCGTCTCAACCCCCCCCCCCAAAAAAAACGTTCCAAGATCCATAATGTCACTAGATGTGACGGAGGGGTCTTACATAAAAATATGTAAGAAATGTCTTTAAGTCTTTTCCGAATTGGTCAAATCTTTCAACACACCCAGTGTGAGGCCCCAGACAAATGTAAAACTAACAACGGAAAGAATAAAAACTAAACTGAAACCAAACATTTTTAAACAATCAACTGAACTGAAATGTGTAAACTCGCTCTGGAAACTAAATTAAAAACTAAATAAATAACTGATAATTCTGTTATTACAAACCACCAAATCCCTGACCCCACTGTCTCTCCTGATACTTGTCATCTTTCTCTGGGCCCCTCTTTGGCATTTTGGTTTGTTTGTTTGTTTTTTATTCTTTAAAGGGGATTAAAGTTTTAAGATGTTACTAAATCTAAAGTTCAATTTGATCACAGACTTTATTGTTAAGCCATCAATTTCTTGAGCTGTGTAGGAACCCTGGTCTGATGGAGGGAGGGAGGAAGCAGGTCAGCAGGACTGAGGATCACTGAGGAGCTGCTCAGCAGGGTCCTTATAGTATGCCAGTGCTAATTAGCTTTGGTGAACAGCAGTGTTATTCACTGGGTTCAAGAGCTTTTACCAAAATATCTTTGTTCCTGTTTCTTTTAAAGCTCCTTAAGTATCAGACTGGCAATCTAACACTCAGACGAGCTTTAAAACAAACTACCAGACGAACCCAGATCAAAGCATTCGCATTATTCATACTGTATCAGTACTGCGGATCACTAAAACTAAAAGAGGGAGGAAAAAAGAAAACAAAGCGGCCAAAGTTATGGTTAGACACGAAACCGAGGAGTAGTTTTTGTCATCTGTATCAAGATTTGGTTGGGACGTTTACATTAAAGATGGGGATGATACAAACAGGACTTCTGGTTCGTTTTGGGCACAGACCACTAAATAAATTCCAACTGAAACAAAGTAGGAGAACATCAAGACAAGAATCAATCATCTGATACACGAATCAAGAGAAACATTAAACAAAATCTGAAGGATTGAAGACAACAAATGATAGTCAAACTGATGACAGGGTGTGAACCAGCGGTTGTGATAGTTAGCAAGCAGAGCAGTACGTTCTCATGTACAAAAATAAATAAATAATATGAAGCAAGTAATTTCTTATGTGTCTTCTGTTATAACACTGGGAATGATATTAATCCATAACTTGTGAACCTGTAACATCAACGCACCGTGTTACATTTAAAAAAGCAGCAACAGGGACGTTTGGGGAGGTTTAAGGAAATGCGAAGCGCTGCAGAAGAATTATGGAGCAGTGGCTCTCTACAGTTTGTAGTGTCAGAGTGCAGTCTGCCACAGCCACATTGAGATTTTGCTTTTCTTAGTAAAATAATCTGTTAAAAGTGTGGATTTTTTATTCAATATATCACTCCACGGTATGAATAACAGCTGGTCTTCTGTTCAGGGTCCCCCACTCGGCTGCTGATTTCAGACTGCTCTGCATAAGTATCATTCTGGCCACCAAAGTCCTCAAACTCACAAAGAGAGCAAACATCAACTTTCTGATGAAGGATCATCAGTAGTGATGAGAGCAGGACATGCACCTACAGCTGAGCAGTTTTCAAAAGAAGAGTCCCCATTTTCTATGTATTAGAAAATAGTATTTTCTAATACATAGTATTTTGACTACTCCCACTTGGGGATCTTAAATTAAATAAATAAATAAAGCAGCTATGGTAAGGCTTTTGAGTTCTAGAGTCCCATGCCCTAAAAACTGTGATCATACCTCATGTTTTTACCAGGAAAATGGGTCGTTCTGTCTGGGATGTTACTTTAATTGAGGAAGTTCAAGTAACTCGGGATTCCTACGGCCAAGTTTTAAACTCAAATATGAAGAGGGGATTTTTCAGAAAACTAAAGTCAGTTGTGCTAAATCTTGTGTCAGAACTAAGATATTTTTGGTTTTCTGTCATTTTAAGTCACCCAAATATTTAAAGTCACCATTAATACTGACAGTTAAAAAGTAATCCAAGTAAAAACTCTAAACGTTTTTGTTTAAAAAAGCAAAATCTGTTATAGGCAAAGACTTTTGAGCAGCCCACACACATGACTCTGCCAGCAATGATCTACAGCAGCCAGGAAATGCTCCTCAAAAAGCATTTTGAAGCTGGTCCGTGTTAAAGATGCCTCCAGAGTGTACCATTATGTGAATGCCGACGGTAGCGACATAAAACGAAATAAAAAGGTGCAACTGAAAAGGCCCGTTAGGGAGATGATAAAGAGCTGGTTTATCTCACGCAGGTAATGAGAGAAAAGCTCAAAAGCCTACATTTGGATGACCAAGTCTCTTGGGGAGGGAGGTTCGCCCCCCTGGCTGGGCTGTTCATGCATATTGGCACACAAGGGGAAGAAATCAACAAGTTACCCATGAGTCTCCACCCCACAACTCCCAGCTGGTTACGCTGAAGTTGCGGGATCCACCTACTCTGGCATGGCAAGAATTTGAACGCGGCTACAAGCAAAAAGGTGAAAAAAGAAAGCAAAGCAATTCTTTTCTTTAACATTCAAAAGTCATGTGAGCTCACACGGACGAAGCGGAAACAGGCGCCAAATAAACCTCAGATTTTTGTCCTTTACTGACTGCAAAACAAGTGACACTGAACATTTTTACTGCGTTGTTTTCTTTAAATAAATTGAGATGGACAAAATAATATTAAAAATAGACTAAGGGTGCTCTTCATGATGCCAACGAGCTTCGTCTCTCCTCCCATGGCTCAGAAATGATGCATCTATACTGAAGTCTTGCTTTTTTGTTTGTTTTTTTTAATTGAGGTGACGTATACGAGCTGCACCTCTACACGGCACAGTTTACTCTCACTGTGCTTCCTTTGTTGTGCTGTGAGTAAGAATCAACAGGTAATAGAACATTTACATGGTAAATATATGATATGAATAATGTGCCATCACACATAATGTGTGATAAACCTGAAATAAAGAAATAATTTTATGGCAAAATGTTGAATCATCACACAAAGTAGCTGTTTTTACCACTGACACGCTTACACAGCCACACCGTTTATTACCCTTCAGGTTATAATAATGAAGGTAAATAAACAGCCGAGAACTTATAAGAAGAAGACACTTGTACATAAATTGGAAGGTTTAAAAGGAATATTCAATATAGATTAAAACAAACAGTATTACTACTGCTAAAAATAATCAGCAGCTATTTTTATCAGTTCAAGTATTTAATAAGTAACTACCTTTTATTTGAGTTCTGGGGTCATTTATATCAGTTATTTTGAGCTGATTTAAGGAAGAGCCGCAGTTGGAGGAAATGAGGAAACACGTTAGTATAATGAAAAGCACCCAAAGGCTCCCAAAAACTGAACTTCAGATCTTTTGTGAAGCAAGGATTTACAGAAACTCTCTGTTTAATAAGCAATAATTACAGAAAATTTCCAAAACCTTACAAACTGGTAACTTATAATATCAGATACATAAAACAATTTAATTTACAAACATTTTCGATTTACCTTGCTCGTTGAGGCCTTGTAGGTCGTCTTCAGCTTTTGAGAGAGCTGGCTGGTGCTGTGGCTCGCTGTGAATTTCATAAAAAAAAAAAAAAAAGAAATCAGAGAAGTCAAAGGTCAGAGGATTAAAACAAACAAACAAAAAAAAAGATGAGTAATATATCTATGCTACCTATAACATAACTGTACATGAATCTCACCTTTTGTTTTAAGTGCTCCTTTTGCTAAATCCGCCCCTTCAAATGTTTGTCCCTCTGCAGCCAAGCGATCATTCAGTGTTTCAATCTCTCTGCGTACTGAAAGTCAAACATGTCGCGCATTAAAAGACATCTGAATGTGTCGTTTTATTCACCACAGCAGGGTTAGCAAGTTACTCTCCATTGCTGAGTAGCAGATTTCTGCTTACTGGCCACAGAGACTGATAAATTCATTTTATTTTGTAGGAATTTATCAATTTTTTCATGCATCTCAATAAAAAAGTTAAATGCATTGAATAAAATTAAGAAATCCAAACTGCTTTTGTTTTTGTGTTGGGTCTCTTGCTGCACAGTGAATTATTACAAAAGTTAGAGCAATCACTTCTGCTTTCATGGGAACTTACATTCGAGGTTTTCTATGTAGAGGTTTTCAAACTCCCTCTCGATCTGACTGAACAGGTCCAGCAGATTGCTCCTCAGAGACAGAGGCAGCTTGGAGTCCTGGAGAGGGAGGAAAAAAGGAGAGCATTAAACAATGTGGAAATATGAGGGATTATCCAAAGAAGCTGATCTGGTCACTCGGCCACCTTACTGATGTGCCTCTGCCCACTTATTTTGAAGGATTAACTAAATTATATCTAACTTAATTTCACTGACTAGGACAAACAAACTGCTTCCTCTGGATGTTTTCAGTGGGAGGAAGATTTCATTACCCTGAACAGAATCGACTTTGTGCCATTTTCTAACCTGGATCATTGAGCATGCATCAGGACTGACTGTGAAACCTGGCAAAAAATGTTTCACACATTTGCTGGCGCTGCCCCAAAATAAGGCATTACAAAGACGTTTTCTCTAGGAAGGTAAACTTCTACCATCCTGTTGCAGAGTTCTCCCATAGATTTCAATCCATTCTCTGAGCACGAAAACAACATTACAGAGTGAGAAAGCCTGCAGAACAAGCAGGCTATATATCTGGTACCAACAGCTCAAATTTACTGCAACAAAGCACAGGAACAGCCTCTTATCACACCATAAACCTGGAGGAAGGAAATAATCGTGAACTCAGGCTCGGGCAGGAAAGAAGGAAAGAATTAGTAAAATCATCCATAAAAGTGAAAGAAACAGTCAGATGGTTACAGAGCACTGGGGAGGTCTTGGTGCCTTACAGGTCTGAATGTGTTTTTATAGGGCCAACAAACAGGCTTTGACAAATTTATACCATTCTGCAAGACTACTGCTGCTATAAAAGGAAACTCTAGACAGAATTTCTCTTTATCTTATATTACAATGTGCTTTAAACTTCCTTAAATAATCTATAATGTGTTGTATTGGACTGATATACAAATAAAAATAAATACACAATATTTGACTTTTTTTTTTAAAGAATGTCATGGGTTAAACTGATATTTAGACGATTTAAAAAAAAAAAAAAAGTCCATTAATGGAACATTAATCACTGCAGTTTAGGTTAAGAGTCATTTGATAACTGTAGCTTTCAAGTTTCTTTAAATTACATGAAAAGTACAAAAGATTTAACAGAAAAAACCCAAAAGACAGAAGAAAAAAAAAAAAAAGTAAGCATGCACAAATTCAGACAACATTTTTTAGGGGTCATTCCCAAAGGCAACATAATGTGATGGGAAAGTCTGCACAGTAACTGCCTCTGATTAAAAAATAAATAAATAAATCCATCCTCCCTCTTCACCCCTTATCCAGCTCAGAGTCACAGAGGTCAGCTCAGGTCACCAAGCAAGACCAACACAGAGGCAGACAACTGTTCATGCTTTAGAAGCTCTAATAAGCTAAACTCGACAATAAGTAAAAAAAAAACAAATACCCAAGGACAAAAACTATGATGAAATTTGAATTTTTCAACATATAAAACTGGATGAAAATATTCTGAAGAGACAAGACCCAGTCAGAAGTAATTAAAATATGAAAGGTGGGACAAGTTTGGAAGTGATCCAATCAGAAAAGATCTTGTGAAGTAAAGCTAAATGCGCACATCTGATCTGTCTCAGGGAAACAGTACAGCTAGCATCCAGCTTCCTGTTTCTCATGAAAATGTGTCAAAATTTAAATGCTTGGGAGGAAGAGAGCAGCAGGCACGTCTCCCATTTGATGGCAAGGAAAATAAGAAGCTTTGTAAACCATGTGTTACACTTTGGATGTCAGTCAACTGAACCAACTTTAGATTTAATCTATGATAATCTTGCATTTAGTCGACTAAAACTAAAACAATTTAGATGCCCAAATTATCATTTAAATCGAAGTTTCCTGTTAAAATTAACACTGCGGCCAACTGGGCGGTTCAAGCCTACAACCTTCTTCCCATGATGGCTGAGGTCATTCTTTAAATATTTGAACACAGGCACCATTTTAGGCAATAAGAGTTTCCTCAGCTTTGTCCTATTACAAAATAAGCTCCTAATTATGAGCCTGAGGGTGTGCTCACGTCAGGCATTCCACACTGTGCCTGAGCATGCCTGCAAAAACAGCATAGTTGGACACATGTAGCATGACTGGTGATGAACTCTACCCTAACGACAGCCAGCTCTGTGAACATCGCTTTGTTAATTAACACATGTACAGAGAGGGCAAAGGTCATCACCTCCAAAGATGATGGCCACAAAAATGTATAAAAAGATTAACCTTGTTATAGTCTGTAGGAGCACTTTACAAGAGAAGAGTATGTGAGAGGAGAGGGTACATCCTCAAACAACTGTTGAAAAAGTCATTTAAAATAATTAAAAAAAAACAAACATAAAAAGCACTGACAAAATGTCCAGTGCTTTAAAAATCAAGCGTTATAAGTCAGTTTTGTGTCGCTTTCCGTCTGTAGTTGAGTCAGCAGCTTCGACACAAGCACAGAGTGGAAGAGATCTCCAAGCTTTGGCCAGTCACGATGAAACGGGTCAGTGTGTGGAGCTCTCTTCGTTGTGTACTCTGCACAAAGCATGCCTTCTTTCTTTGACTGCCTTTGTGCTCGCAGCTACTTACATAGAAATCAGTCGTGGGTCAGCATTCAAAGGCTAAAGGGTTTGTGCTACATTTGAGATAATGACATGAAATAAAGAGGGCTGACTACGACACAACGCTGCATGATGATACATGTACTGCTGCGTGAAGCCACAAGTCTACAGACTAGAGGACACTGAGGTATGAGATCTCAAAGTCCAAAACGACTGAAAATCTTTGCCTAAAATGAATCAAATGAAGGCAAAATGCAAAAAAATCTTATGTTTTTAATTAGTCTTATGTTCAAAAGACAAATTCCTTTATATTAATCCTTATTACCAGTGTGGAGAACATTTTACGCACATGTGAGAAGTCAGAATATGTTTACATATATGAGCCTTTATCACACAGGATTCAACATAACCAGCGGGTCCAATGTTGGGTAAATACACTGGCCAGGTGCTGGAGAGTGACGGTGTTTCCAACAGTCAAGTTCAGCCAGGAACCGACTAAAATGAAACATAACTAATGACTATTATTTCTCTGTTTTTCACATGAAGAAGAAAATCAATGTTTTTAGCATCTCCCATTACAATTACAGTAAACAGAAGTTCAAATAAAAGCTTTAAATTTGGTGAATTTCCTGTAACCTTTGTTGCAAGTTGACAGCGATACCCGCAAATGCAGGGAGAGTCTAAAGAGGCATGATATAGATTTTGAATACAACCAAAATCCACTGATACATTAGGCTATTTTCTTACAGACTCAGTATCAGTATATAAAGAAAGTGATGTAAGATTCAAACACCTGCTGATTCACCTGCTGATCAGTAGAAACATATGCAACACATCCTTGTCACATCCTTCATGTGCATCATTATTTACAGAGCAGCACTATTGTGATTTGCAAAAGAGCAACTTTTCAACCTCAAGTTCACAGAGCTGAAAACATCCCATCTTCTCTCAAAGACATACTAAACAGGTCACAAACACTGATTTATTTGTAACTGCAAAATGTAGATATTATTTAAATTAACACAAAAGAAAACATCCTGTAATCTAGAAATAGTCACATTTTTAAGGAGACTAGAAGTGCAGCAACGACCACACCTCACCTCCACTCATTACTAATC
This sequence comes from Pelmatolapia mariae, assembly GCF_036321145.2. Taxonomy (NCBI): domain Eukaryota; kingdom Metazoa; phylum Chordata; class Actinopteri; order Cichliformes; family Cichlidae; genus Pelmatolapia; species Pelmatolapia mariae. Next base: position 31,238,915 of record NC_086243.1, on the reverse strand, counting down.
AAACCTAAACTACACCAAACGTACACAACTAACGCTAAAGCTCTACAAACTATGAGGGAAGTTACACTATTATCCGAAACACAGAGGGCGAAACACCTGAAACTTACCTCCATTCTCATGAAGGATTCCAGATTATCAGAGGACTGAGACCAAAAGGGACCAGAGTGAGAAAACAGAAAGTCATGAGGAAGGGATTACACCACGTCTGGTTAGAAACAGGCGCTTTCAGCAGTGGACTCTTTTCACTGCATGATCACAAGTTCAGCTTCCACATTCAGGGAGTTTTAGATTTGCAATTTAAGAAATTTGCACCATTTCTTCTTCTTAAGGTTATGAACCTTTCTTGCAGAAGGAAAAGCACGGGTGCTGCTGACAACGTTATCAATGTTACCGCTACGCTCAGGTGTCTCAGTAAACTAGAGCTGCTGAATGGTCATAAAGTGATAAAGACCTCCATCTGTGCTTTTCCTACCGTGACATGTGAAAAGGACCAACATACAAACGCAAAAATAAAACAATAAATTACCTTAACTCATGAAACAAACGCACATTGATTTTGATTCTTGGACTCTACTAACATAGATCAAAAATAATCCTTTTTTTTGTTCACTATCAGTTTTAATTATGTTTTTCTAGTTTGCTTTCTGCTCCCTTTAAGGTCACTTTCTTCTGATTAGCTGTCTCTTAAAAAATAAAAGGTTTGAACAGCAGGTGCTCAGAGACAGGGCTGTGTGCCAGAGACAACCATATTTATCATGTGCAACATCACTGACATCATACAGAGCCAAGAGTAAAAAAAAAACAAAAAACAAACTGTCTGAAGCAGACTGCCTGAGCGTTTGGCCCACGGTGAATACAATGTTTTACAATCATCAGCTGCAACTTTATATCAACCAGTAAGATAATTATGTATTAACCAAGCATTAATAAACAAGCAATAATAAACCGGGTTATTAAAAAGTTTCACTGAATTTCTTCATATAAAAACACAAAGACACTAAAGTTAATTAGGAAAAAATCCTGCCAACCTAAATGAAACACAGATCTGAATATCTATTAAGTCTACAAGGCAGAGTGTGTTCAACACAGTCAGTCAAGACTGAAACCCAAAACCACATGTATGGGCTGAGCCAACAATGCCCTCACGTATTAAGGCTCACATGAGGACAACATTAATCCACGTGAAGCAGCAAACCCTGCTTTACAGATGCAGCTCAGCACTTTGTCAGACCCGAACAAACGATCCTGATATTTTTATTTTTATCTGAAGTTGCTGGACAGTATGTTAAAGCCAAATGCTAAAATGCCTCCCTGGCAAATAAATGACATGCACTGATCCTTTAAGAAACTGCAATAAAAATGTGCTTCAGTGATTTTTGTAAGTGGTTAGATTACAGGTACACCAGGCAGGTGAGACAAGCCAGTGAACTGTGTTTCAGTTCAACAGGCTTTAACTCTCCCTCCTCTACATGTGCACCTCTAACTGTGAAGCCAAGTCTTAATTCAGAGGCTCCTAATCCTTTCACTCTCCCTTTTTTTTCTTGATTTACTCTCGATTCAGATAATTACCTCCAGGTAAGCTGCGTTTACCCTGCATCCCACGAGTATTTCAGTTCCTTATTGGCAGGCCACGGAGAAAGCGAGCAGGGTTTTTAACACCTGAGAAACAGGAACAAACACCACTGAGCTGAACAATCCACCCGAGCGAAGTTCAAATGGCTCAGCCAGTTCTAAATCCATCTGTTTATCCACTAAATGAAAACAATCTTACAGCACTCATCCAGTAATTGTGGCAAGCCGGCAACAATATAAACCATCATGTGTCCTCTAAACGGTTGTATTAAAACCTAATTGGCTTAGGATTACAACCAAAGTGCTTACGGGTGCTCACAGAAACAGCAGGACAGCAGCAGGATAATGCTGAAAGACAGCAGAGGAGTGCAGTTTCCAGAGGAGTAGCTGGAAATGCAAGGCAGTTTTCATCCGTTCTCAGGGTACAATTTAAGGAATCATCACCTGTCCCTCCAGCATGTCTCTCTGCAGGCCGGAGCGGTCCTGCTCGGTGCTGTTGGTCCTGCGGATGGACAGGCTGTGGGACTTCCTCTTCTGCTTGGCCTGGCGGGCAGCAGCGCTACTCCCGCTCTCCACTGGCATCCCTCCGTCCAAACTTGATGCAACCACAGACTGAAAGTATAAAATCACAAAAGAGAGGCTGACCAAAGGGCGAAGAGAACAGATCCAGTCTTCTTCACTCAGTGCAAAGCATCAAGACGAAATCCTAACCACTGCCAAGTACTGCACTTGGCAGTGGTTTTATTTGGCAGCTTCCATGTGTGAATGTGTGAAATGACAAAGTGAATGAGTGTGAAACAGAGTGTTGCTCAGCGAGCACGCTTAATAAATCCCACTGGGATCGAAACTGAGAAGCTAACAACCACATCACAACCTTTTCTTTCAGCTCTAGAAACTGAAAACGGTCTGTGTTCAATATTTTGTTAGAAGAAGCTGAAATGTTCCAGTGAGAGACGAGCAATATTTGGGGGGGAAAAAAAAGATTATGGTTTCACAACAGCCAAAAGCTCATTCAATAATTAGACGTGTAGATGTGCTACATTCACTAGTAGAAATGTTCTCACTTTATGCAAGAAATGGCTGCACATGCAATATATGAAAAAAAAAAAAAAAAAACCTCTGAAATATTAATGTCAGTCTTTTTAAATTCATTCTAGAAACAAATAATACATTTGTAAAATGGATGAAGCAACAGGCAGAGAGGTTTTTGGAGAAACAAAATAACTGTTTCCAGATTACAAAGATATATTACTGTAATAAAATCATGTCTCAGGTAACATTAACCCTTCGGTTATTTATTACAGCATTAATCTTCATGACAAAATACAGAGAAAATTACAATGGATTGGACCTTTTGGCAGGTCTGCTATGGCCCGGATTGTTCAAACCAATCTGCATAGTGCCACACCCACTTTTCTCTACCCAAGGAAACCGGTTTACCTGTAGGCTTACCAGAAAGGAAGCAGTTTAAGTTTTATTAAAAAAAAAAAAAAAAAAAGGTCTACAATATTAAATCTAAAAAAGCATCAGAATTTCCAACAGAGGAAACTGAAATAACAGCATCGGAGAAGGACGCCAGAGACAGCAGAACACGCAAAAGTGTTTTCTCTGAAGTGGCAACAGTTTAAATGTTTTAAATAGGGTTACTTATGGCTCTGAGATGCAATAAAATGAAATCTGCGAGTAAAAAAAAAGAAAAGAAAAAGAAAAGGTCTCATGTCAAATTTAATGTAATAAATAGAAGAATGGACAAAAGAGGAAAAGAAAGTGAAAGACGAGGAGTTGTTGATCTGTGAGCCCAGGCCTCAGGTACAAACCTCTGAAGTACATAAAGTTGAGTCAAAATGTCAAACATTTTAATTTGCATTATAAGAGAACTTCAGTAAAGTTAATTTTATACCTACTCCAAGCATAATTATCTGTGGCTACAATAAAGTACTTAATGAAAGAAAACAGAGTCACTGATGAACTGCAAAGTCCTTAACCCAACATTGGATTAATTATGATACTGTCATTTGAGCAATTTTAACCCAATATTAATTTTTCTTTTAATATCACCGTTAATGCCAATACCAGTTTATCATGGCACAAGTGGCCAGAAAATCAGTGTTTTTAGATGATTTTATCCTTAAGCATTTTTTTTTTAAAAACACATATTTTACCCAAGGAACATAACTTTATGGAGTTGACATCCACCCACTCATGTCTCCTTATGAGGGTGGGCCAGGTCAGTCATTTTAAGGGCTGTAACTAAAATGAATGCAACATTTTTCACGACTTCATTAAATGTTCTAAAGATACAGGAGAGAGAAGAAAAAAAAAAATCAGGTGGGCAGCACTCTCTGACGTTTTCACAGACTCGTTCTTGTCATTTCATAAATCAGTGAGAGAGAACAGCAGAATATTTTCCTCTTTGAAGTGTTCAGGTTGGCGTTTAACTTGTTTATCATGAATCATAACTACAAAACAAAATCCCACACCATGATAGAAGCGGATGATCAACATCCTGCCCACTCCTACTTGTTATGCAGCTGAATAATTTCTAAGATGTTAAAAGAAAGCCTGCTGATCATACATTCATCAGGACCCATCACTTAAGATGTATGTATTTTAAAATAATCGAAATATTACGAATGACAAGTTACTTACCCCATCTGACTTACATAAAAAGCCTATATGTGTGTTTTGCTCCAGGAACATTTCTGAGGTTTGAGTAATGTTTACACTTCACTGCTTACTGCCAGAAACAGATTATCAGAAGTCGGCTGAGGTGATAAGAACGCCAGGTTGTGTTGGATGACTTTACTCTTTCTACCTAGAAAAGAGGTCTCTCCCCTGTGTGAAAGCAACAGTCATCGTCGACCTCTTAATTTTATTTTTTTCGGTTTTAAGTTTCGTTGGATTTAAGAACCAAAACTAGTCAGTTATATTTAACCAACAAAACAGTTGGATTAGGTTCAGGAAAGGACAGTAATTTAGGTTCAACTACACAGAGAAACACGAAAGGAAGATTAATTTTTGGATGTTCAAATCAGTCTTCACACACATCTGAGCCTGGTGTGTGTTACATTTGTCCTTGAGTTGACACAAAGGTGTCTGGATACTAAAACATGCAAATACGATGCGTTTTTAAATCACCAGTCAGGCTGAAACTATCACAGACATCAGAGAGTCGTCCATGCGTTACTGCCCGTTTCTGAGGAATAAAACCAGCCTTGTTTAGCTGTCTGGTGCCTAGTTCCTCCTGCTGACTGTCACTGGTGTGAGCTCAATGAAAACAGCGCTGAGGTCACATTATCTTGCACTACATTTGGATAAAATATTTTTTATAAAAACAAAAAATAGCATTGAAGGTTTTAAAAAGAACGAAAATACCTGGGAAAAAAAGTGGACCTTAACATTAGCAGTTCTAGACAATTTAAAGCGGCGATGCCCAGCTTAGCCAAGCTAACGTTTCCCCGATTAGCTGGTGCTGCCAGGCATGCTAACGGGCTAACGGTGAAAATAACCTGCTCAAACATGGAGGCCAACTCACCAGAAAGTCTACAAATACTCGTTTTTATTTCGGGAATGGATGGGAACTGATGTCGTCGCTAACATTTTCTTCAAGGTCTGAGAATGCTGCGCAGGTTTTGTCCAAAATCCGCGTTGACAGCAGATGGGTACCGTTACGCGAGAAAAGATAACGAAGCCAATTCCGGTCCGAGGTTTTTTCGCAATAAAAGCCCACGCCGGTCACAGCAAAACTCTATCCAGACTTTGTTAGTTTCTTGTTTTCTTGATTGTCGCCACATAAAAACAAACTACAGTCTAAATTTATGGAGCTTTTACAAATAAATTACATGTTTTTGTAAATTTGGCTTCATGAAAATTAAATTAGGGCATGAAGCCATTTCAGACATATAATAAAAGCACTAAAAGGGGTTTTAATCATGCTGGTGTACATGCTTTCTAATAATGGACATAATGAACGGGGTCTAGGAAAAGGTCCAAGCTCTAAAACCAGGTCTTAAATATATCCCAGAAAACATGCTTCCGTAAAATGACAAAAAACAAACAAACAAAAACGTGACAGTAATCGATCCCAAATAGACATAATGGTGGTAAAAAGAGATGACAAAAGGAGACACAAAACGACCTGAGAGAGAGAAAGGGGTAAAAAGAGATGCAAAGTGAGTTAAAACTGTAAAATAAAAAAAATCAAAATGTAACACAAAACAGTATCAAAAAACAACTGTAGGAAAAGATGCAAAAAGGTCATACAAAAGGATCAAAGAGAGAAAAACAACCAAAATGAGACAGCTACTACCAAAATGTGAACCATCACAACAAAAAGAGTTGAAAATTGACCATGAAATTAAACTAAAAAAAAAATGATGATTGGTAGGACTGTCCATGTTTGTTATGAAAAAAATGAAACAATGAACTAAAAGGCTTGGTGTGCATATTTCACACAAGCAAGAATAGTTATTAAAATGTGAAAGTAAGTTTGGACGTGACATTGTTTCAGTGCAACAAAACTGCACGTTTGGTGCTGCAAAATTGGCACAACTGTTGCACAACTGAGACAATTATCACCAGTATTTTCAAATCAGGAATATAAACACACAATAAGGTTCATTCCTGTCACCACCTTGTCTCTTTAAGATAAAATCACTCCATAGAGAAAAATATGACACCTGAGATATTTTAGTTCTGATGTGTTTATTCGGCTCCCGTGTTAATATTTCTCAAGAAGAGACTATAAAGGAAGCATCATCATCACTTTATCCAAAGTAGAGCCACATACGAGCTGTAAGGCAAAAGGTTTCACTTTACTGATACTGCCAAGAAGAAACCTGACACTGAATACAAATCAGCTTCACACATGAACTACTGCAGTAACACAGTAAGACATTAACCACTACAAAGTCTCTGCCATTCAATACAGTTATGTTTTCGTTACAGCTGAGCTTCACTTCCATGAGCAAATGCTTGAGCTGAAAATTGGTATTAATATAATCACTAATCATGTAAATGGTTCCCCGGCAATGGTGCCAGCAGAGTGTCCAGGTGTCAACAGTCCAGGAAAAGCAGTTTTATCTGCGATCTGTGGTGCCCGACTTCCTCTTCCCAGCCAGGAGGTGTTTGGGTTTGAGGTCAAACACGTGTCTGTCTGCCTCTCCCTTCTTGCCCTGGCGGTTCATGTCTTTCTGGGATTTCTTCATCATCTTCTTCGTCTTCTTCGCCATCTGATGAACAAACGGACAAAGCCAGCGGTCAGTTTACAGAACGAGGGATTCACTTCATGCATCCATTACATTTTGAACCCCAGACCAGTTACTGCATGTAATCCACTCCTTCCTGTGATTCAACTGTCACTAATGAAAGCAAAAATACACCTTCAAAAAAAATTTAATCACACTTGATGCTTTTTAAGACCTAAAAAATAAGAAATAAGGACAATGCTGAAATTGTATTTTTAACCTTTATAAATAAGCTGCAACTACTAGTAACATATAAAACTACTGATAAATGCAGTAACTCCTGCACACGACAGTATGCAGTTTAAGTGAATCCTTGTTGGTCAGACAAAAAAAAGGAATTCAAAGGTAATTCTAATCAGTTATTTAGGGTTTCTGCTGGTTTACTGACAGCGCTGCAGTCAGCTCAGCCTAAACTGACCCTCTGAGATTAAACATCAGCGAGTAACATTTAGGATCAAATTTTTCTTTGCAGAAGGTAACTGGATTAAAGGTAGGTGGCAAAGACTTCAGTTATTTCAGTATTGGCCACTTTGTGAATAATTAAGTGTGAAGCAACTAATGTTTACAGATCTCTGGTGTGAGGTAGCTCATCCCTTCATAAACCTAAAAGACTAAGCGAGTTGATCACAGAGCAGATTTTAGTTAAAAGCTGAGCAATGCCACAGCCTCGTACCTTTGCATCTCGTAAACCAGACTGGTCTCGGGGTGGACGGGAGGCGCTCTGGCTGCGGGTTCGGGACGTCGGAGGGGCCGAAGCTTCACGCTTACGCTTCTTAGCGACGCTGCGGGAGCGTCTGGCCTGCTGCGCGTAGTGACTCTGAAAGTACACGACAGGAAACACTTAAGACACAAACATCTCCAAAGATTCACTCATCAAGAACCAGTATGAACAACAAGAACACGAGACCACATCAACACCATCAACACCGCCAACCCTGAAGAAACATGTAACCACGGAAACATGAATGAGTTTACAAACTCTTCAATAATAAAAATAAAACAAATGAATCTCAAAACAACCAAACTAATTAAAGAAAATATAAATAAAAGGACACATATTTTACAAAATAAAATTAGTTCATCAAACAAATTAAATGAAAACACCCCAAAGAAGATCATACTGAAACACATGTTTCACTGTAACTATCCAAAAAATCCTTATATTAAAAGTCCAACAGTCCACACACCAAACCCAGCAAGATTTTATCCTTTATTATTAGCAATAAACAAAATAATATAAAAACTTAGCCTCATTCCACGCCCCAGTTTGACAACCTTTTTGTTGAGAAGTCATAAAATCCCAGTAAACTGAAAATCTGAGAATCTCCAGAGAAAGACGCTGCTATGACTTAATTAGCTTTTAAAAGTCTTTTTCTTTCATTTTCTTTGTGAGTCTTCATGTTTGTAACTCAACATTGAGGTGTTGCCTCTTTTTTATTTGTTACCGTGGGCACCATTGTAATTATAACTTAATATCATTATCATTAATTCAGTTACATACATCCTGTAGGCGCCGATTTAAAATCAGAACTTACATCGTCCTTGTCGTCCATGTCCAGACCGAGGTTACCCATCTCCTTCTCGAGCCGCTTCCTCTCAACCTGAACATATCGGAACAAACACATACATGAGCTCAGATGTCAGTGTGAGTGAAACGTGGGCTCAAAAGACAAAAGACAGACAGTCAAAGAACTAAATGGAGTCACCAGCTTGAAGCTTGACGGAGAAACTCTGGGTAAAAAGCTCCACTAGGTGGAGCCTTCAAAATAAGTCCTGAAAGCGGTTCATTTTCCTTTTTCTTTCTTAAACCTGGCTAAATCACCATGGTAACTGATGATGAGCACATAACCTGGTTTCCATGAATGCCACGTTTCCACTGATTCTTTTTTCCACTGATGTTTTGAGTGCAGTGTCGATTACTGAGGGAATATGTTTTGTACGTGCCCGTTTCAAGACATACCAGCTATAAGGATCCAGCAGCTCGACCTGTGTGTCCCGCTGTCTCTACATATGTTCAGCCGACGATGTGACGTCTTTATAAGTTTCTCATTCTGCTGGAAGTGCAGCTAATTTTCCATGTTCGAAAAACAGGAATAGCAACCAGCAGAGGTGAGGTGATGAGTAGGAACGTATTCATAATTCTTTCACCTATTTGTCAGCACTTGATACAGTTTAAGCTCTCAGATGTTTGTTGACACCAAAGACTGAAATTAAACACCAACAGGTATTAAAGAATAGGGGGAAAATCTGCTATGTTGGCATATATTTTTATTATGTTTGGAACAATCACTATAAAGTATTTGAAGGCAGCTGTACTTCAATTTGACCCACATCTCAACTCCAGCAGGGTGACAGTGAGTAGCTTAAACTGAGCGCTGCTCACCTTGGTGGCGGTCCTGGGCATGCGAGGTCCATGCACATCCTTTTCTTTTGACTCCAGGACCTTGAGCTGCTTCTTTTCGCGGATCTGTTTGGCGAGAATGCGGATCTCTTGCATCTCCTCGTCCTCGCTCTCTTCGTCAGAATCGTACTCCCCGGCTCGCTCCTTCAGCTCCTCCTCCTTCTCCAGCTCCTCCAGTTTCTGTGAGGGTCGAGAGAAAAACAAACACGCATTTAGAGGACAGAGTTTAGAGGCAGAAACACATTTGACAAATGCCTTGTTCCTCTTTTTCTTCATTAAGCCTTTCTGAGAGCATCCTGGAGATAAATGCACTACATTCATGCTGAAGGCCTCAGTGGTTCAGTTGTTATCATTAAAAGCTCAGAATAGGTTATATTTCTTTAGTTGTTCACATTATTTTCTACATTTTGGAATATCAGTGTGGTCATAAACAACACCACGAGTAGCCCAGTTATACAGAAGTAAATATAGAGGTATGCATTACAGTTATAGAGATTAGTGTCCTCTGCTCGTGTAGCAGAAAACAAAAGCACAGAGGAACCGTAGATGACAGTAAAATGCACTTTCACTACACAGAAATGAACCCAGTCACTATTAATCATAAAGGATCTTGTGGTTTTCATTGTTTAACAGTTTTTGCCCTTTGTTTCTTGGCATGGCGGAAGGACCAGTTAAGGGAAGTAGGTTTCCCCAGATTAATCTGGATGCTGTTACATTTTTAAAGTGAACTTCTCCTTTGTGGAAGAACACACGAACAGCTGTAAACAGCAGGTAACCACAGCCGTTCATTTTATACTACGCTCTAGCCTGCTCAGAGGAAGCGTTCACAGTTGGTGTCTTTGTTTGCACACAGATGTCTGCAGAATCTCAGCAATGTGAACCTTTGCAGGCCTTCGTGCACATGCAGATGTGAAAAGCAGACGCTCACCTTCATGATGTCGGGATCAATGAAATCTGCGATGTTGTGGCCCTCCCACACTTCAGGAATCTTATCACGCTTCTCATCCTCGTTCATTAGATCCCAGTATTCTTAAAAGACAATAAAAAAAGAACGGCAGTGAATAAATGGTCTGAAATGTCACAGCAGCAGCTCCGTTATTAAAGGGAAGCAGTTCTTACTCTGAAGGTCCAGAATGTAGTCATCACCCAGCTCCAACTCCAGATCTCTCTCCTGTAAGAAGAACAGTAAACATTTATTTTACAAACAGCCGCACAGAGAGAATTAAACTCAGCAGAGGAAGAAAAACTCATATTATTACTCATTTTTTTGCTATTTAGAGTCAAACTCATGAATTCAAAGCAGGGTTTAAATTATCAGATAATCAAAATACAAAAAACACATGAGTAGTAAATTTAGTCCAGTAAGAAAGATTATTGTCTCCAGGTTCTGTAAAGTAAGATAAATATACAATGAAATTAAATTAAAGTAAAGAGCTTAAGTAAATGCTTGCCGTCTCTTTGGCTATAAGCCTGAAGTTCCCACCACACCTACCAGTTTGCGTTTGGGTGCGTCCACCTCCATCGCTTTCCTGCGCATCATGGCTCCCTCTGGGATGAACGGAGGCCTCTCCTGAAAACATGAACAGATTTAACTTTTAACAAATGTAAGGAAAAAAAAGCAAAAGTCACGCGTTAAACAGCTTTAAACTGTTTAAGAGTGCCATTCAAGAGCTGATTGACTGACCTTCTCATCCCTCTTGGCGGGCATAGCCAGGTGCAGCCGGTTGAGAACATCGTGGACCTTCTTGCCCTTCATCTTGGTGTTGACGCGATGAGCGAGGAGCTGGTCGCACGCCTGAAAGAAAGATGGCAGCCACGGTGAGATCAAATACTTGACACGCTCCGGGACCAGAGCGAGCCCGAGTCAGCCGTTTCTCACCTCGGTTTTAACCTGCATGACGCCCTCCTCTGTCAGGGTGCTGGTCTCGATGACGGGGATTCCCTCTGCAGACAGGTCTGCAAAGATTTTCTGACAACAAAGAGGACATTTAACTTGTTGAGCAAATTCTTAAACACATCCTGCACATCCCTGTCTTTGAGATGTGCAACCTGTAAACCACCCACCTGGTTCTCTTCAGACAGCTCGCTGATCTTCTTCACGTCACATTTGTTTGCCACAATGATGAGAGGCTGCGGGGTACAAAAACAATCACCAACAGTGTGAGTGCTAAAAATCTTTTAAAGTCAATTAAACCTGAAAACCAAGTCCCACCTGACCCCCTCAAGATCAGATGTTCTTTTTTCTACAGTAACTTTTGCATATTTGAACCATGAGAAATTTTAACTTGATACTAGGAAATGTTTCAGAGCTAGATGTCCTCAAAGTAAATAAGGGTAGGTCAAATTTGGCGCTTTTAAAATATGCAGGCTTTTTCCCAGCATAAGTACAGGAGCTGTCCTAGGTTCAAAAACATTTTTAAACAACCAAAATCTTCATAAATCCAGCCAAAGTGTCTCTTAGCAAAGTCTCACTTCACTCCCTTTACAACTTGGGGCAATTTTCTTGTGGCATACGACGGCACAGGCTTTTACACACTTCACTAAACACAATCAGGAGACGGACGCTTGTGTTTACGGCTGGATCGTACTCAGACCCTCCACTGATCCTGAAACTCTCCCTATTCAAGAGGAAAAACTTGTCTACACCAATAATATTTCTCCATTTCACCACCATCATCGTAGGTGCTAATATGAACTGAGCGACCCATCCAGGCTGTACCCCTGTGAGGAGCTTTCACATGCCATCCCAAACATGTGATGCCACACTCTAAAGTTTACCCAAAATGCAATTCATTTAAGTTTTTATCTGATGATTATCAGAAATCAGATTTTTTTTTAATTTTAAAATAGTGTGTAAAATTTATTTGGTTGCAGTTTTTAAAACAGCTTAAAAAAAATTTTTAGCCCTGAAAGTGTTTGTGAAGTCATCAACAATGATCATCTGAATTAAGAGATACAAATATTAGACCCATCCCTGCTTACTAACTCACAAAATATTCATAGTATGAAGGACATTTTTTGCATGACTGCTTAGACTAAAGTTTTTGAGGGGGTCCAGTGGGTGAATCTTCAGGGACTGACTCATCTGCAGAGCAGATATGATATGCTGCCGTCTGACCTTGTTGGCGAACAGGGGTCGGATGTTGTTGAAGAGCTCCAGCTGCTCCTGCAGGGTGTGACCGCACTGCTCAGAAACGTCCATGACGTAAAGAACCGCCGCCCTGAGGTGAGCCAGAGCCGTGATGGCTTGCATCTCGATGGTGTTCCTCTCCTCCAGAGGGTGGTCAAGGATCCCGGGGGTATCCACCACCTACACACAAACACACAGTTAGCATGTGAATAACAACAGGAGGTGGTAGCTTACTAAAATGGTCTTAGATGAGCCTGTCTCACCATCCAACTTTACGGGAAAACAACTCCCACTCCTCCTTTAGAGTGAGGGGAAAGCACCTATGCTAGATTTATCAGGATGCATTTGAAGATGTTTAGTTTGAGCTTAAGTGAACTCTGTTAGGGAAACTGCTTTTAAACCTGAGACAAAACGCTGTGGCCGTTTTTGTTTTCCTCAAAATCCAAGCAAAAAAAATAAGAAACTCCTGAAGTCCTGAATGCCCTTCCTGCATGAGTCACATTTATTTTCACAAGATTTCCAAAACTATAACCTAAAACAGAGAAAACTAAATGCTCATTTCTACCGTGTTTATTTTTCCTGAGATGGTGTGGTCTCGTGAAGTTGTCCAGACTCTCAGCCAACTTTAAGCACATACATAGTATCATTTAGTACAGGCAAATCTCAGCAATAATGATCATAAGGCTAATAAAGGAAAAACAGCTTTCATATAAATTAAACATAAACAGGAAGAATTTCAGCAGCTCTGCAGGTAAAGAGTTAAGATCACCAATCCCATGTTTAGTTAGAATATCAGTACAAAAGCTGCTCTATTCTGCCCCAACGTTGCTTATGAGGGGCAGCCTATCAGATGACAGCTGGCTTAAAGGAAGGGAAATCAGGGTAAAGTGGCTTGTTACAGTGAGTGGATGAACTCAACCATGCAAAGCCACTCAAAGTGAATCCAAGAAAACAATGTGTAGTTTGAAACGAGTGCAATGCTTTCCCTTTAAACCTAATTTTCACATGCTTTACGTCCACTGTCCTGGAGTTCATTTTTACCAATGAGATGATAACCACAGTAAAACTCAGGTGAGCAGGATCATCTCACCTGCCAGCGGAGGTATCTGTAGTCCATGTGACCCACAAACAGAGACTTGGTGGTAAAAGCGTACGGCTGGACGTCAACATCGGCTCTGGTCACCTGACAAGGAAGAAACCAGTTACACTGTTAGCTACACTGAAAGCAGGCAGATGGAGGCGACTGTTAGTGATTGCAATCTCTGTTCAGTACAAACAGAAAAAGAAACATTAGATTATAATAATTTAGGATTAGGATTCAACTTGTCATTACACATGTAAATATACAGGGTAACGAAATACAGTCTGAGTCTAATCAGAAGTGCAAGCGCAGTAAGTGCAATAATTTAAGAGTTTAATCAGAATCTTGCTCGTAAAGTTGGCTCAGAGTGGAAATCAATAATCGTGATAAATGTGTCTGGGATTTACCTTGTTGATGAAACTGGACTTGCCCACGTTGGGGTAACCGCACAGAAGCAGGGTCCTCGTGTTTGGGTCGATGCTTGGCAAACGGGATAGATGCTGACGCACTGAAAGACGAGTAAGGGTTACGTATGGAGACAGAAGAAACAGACTGAACTATTCAAACTTTTCAGCTAAAAGGAAAAGTACGATTTTGGACGGATTCAGCTTCTCAATCACAGCCTAAACTCTCCTCACCTTGCTCCAGGTACTCCAGGCTGGATTTCTGCCTTTTCAGGATGGTGCACATACGCCCGAGAGCAGCTCGCTTCAGCTGCTTACACCGATACAGAGAGTCTCCATACTTCATCAGGCGCACGTAGTCTTTGGCAACACTGAAAGAACAAAAGATGCCTCTTCACTACTTTGTTATAGGAGAGTAAGTCTAGACGGGCGTTGGGGTCGTTACTCAGAAAAGTAATGTAGTACAAGTCACTTGTTTTAGGTAATCAATTAAATTACTTGATTATCCTCTGGAGAAGTGATTCATGACACTACTTTTTGCATTACTTTGAAACACTCACATAGTTTTGTTTAACAATATAAACCTTACGAGGACACACAGGAGACACGTGTGATCATTTTACAGTTTTAACACTAAGCTGACAACAAAGTTGAAAACCAGCCCAAACAGAAGCACTTAACAGCGATCAACACATTCGACAGTAGAAATATGCACAGGTAGAAATGGAGGCATCAAAGACGTGAAGTCCTGCTGCTACACTGCAGGTCTGATTACGCTCAGCTTCAGGTTCTTCACATTGTGTTTGCATGCTGTCTTGCAGATGTTTGCAAGGACCTGACATCCTGTTAGCAGCGGCAGACAGTTTCTTATGTTTGCACTCTACCATCATCCTCTTGTTCTTTGTGCAATAAAAAATAAAGAATGTTCACAAGTCAGAGCTCTAGACCACACCATCATTTCAGGAAGAAAAATAGTGGCAACTGCCAATGCTTACATGTGATTACAGTAACACACTGATGTAACTAGGGCTGCACAATTAATCTACTGTAAATGCAAGCACTGCCAATAGAACACAAAGCAAAAGCAAATCAAGCGCTCCATAAATCAGTGCCTGTGCCTGCAGGAGCCAATCACAGCTGTTCTGTAGCTTGAAGTTTCTGAAGGTGTAATATAAATGCACGAAGGCCAAGAAAAACAGTGCAGTGGCTGCTAATCTGAATCGTCTAATGAAACCCAGACATTTACAAAAACAGGCCTATTGAGCGCATCAGCATACCCATCAAGCTCACATAGATGCACTGAAACCAGACTCTCATTCTGAAGGTAAGAAATCAATAAATACACTGAGTAACAAAGGCTGAAAATGGTCAGCATACTGGACAAACGATATCTTATCGCCTCGCACAAATATTTTTCCAAGGTTCCAAAATATGCACTGTATGCAAACACCACAGAAGATGTCAAAGCTTTACATCCATCAGTGACATCCATTAGCGAACAGAGTGAGAGGCTTTTGATTCAGATTTGTACATCAGGAGGAACGAAGCACAGCATGGATCTGAAAGCAGTGTTCACAGCACAACAATAACCAGCATTAGATTTTAGATAAACTTACTTGTCAATCAGATTCTTGGCAATGTTTAACTGTCCTAAGGCCAACTTGTAATGATCTTTGTCATACAAGACGTTCATTAGATCAGCATAGAAAGGGTGGATGTCCTGAGGAGATGGAAAATATCACGTAACATTAAGCATCATACGAGTTTGACCAGATATTTAAATGAAAGGAGTCTGTTTTAAATTTTCTTTTCTTACGTCGAGCTTGGGGAAGTCGGCGAGGATCTGCGTGAGGCGGTCATGGTAGTTCTGCTGGGTGAACTTCACCTTTCGCATGTAAAAGTGTCGGATACGGTGAATCTGGTAATGTTTGTGTACCACCGTGGGCGTCTTCCTTTGGGTTTTGGATAAAGTGACATCGATGAAATCCTGCACAGATTTAAACAGGGTAAAGGTCAGCCACAGATCACCACAAACAAACAATTCATTATAACATCATCTGAAAAAGTGATTTTATTTTTGGCCTCTACTGTCTTTAATTATTTGGCTATTTGAGGTTATATTTATCAATACTCGAATAGTTACATTACGTACAAGAAAATTCCATTTCCCTGTAATTCAGTCCATTAAACCTCATATAATCGGTTTTCCTAGAACCCAGCCAGACCTCCCTGAGAAACCAATCAGTTTAATGTTTACTCGGCTACCGGCCAAATCAGGCAGCTTATAACACAATTTTATATGACGCTTACCACGAATTATAGTGTTTTTTAAAGTTCGGCATACATGTTATATTAAAAAAAAACTGTTTGAGGAAAGAAGGCAGAGTCTTTCATGACTTTCTTCTCATACTAGGCCGCCACAACGTGGTGTTTAAAAGGACTGACACCACCGCAACCACACGAGAGTCATTAGGCCTGTTTTCATGAGGTGATGAAAGTATCTTATACCTGCCGAAGTGAGCAACAGTGTCTCTGCTCACAGGAAACAGAAACGTATGAAACAAACAGCCTTATACTTATACAGAGGTAAGAAAACACACATACGTAAACCTCCAGATTTGTGAATGCAGTTCTGAAAGCGAAAATCAGAGCTACCACCGGCTAAGACAGACTTTTACTGGCTGTTTATTCACATATAATGACATGTCAGACTCAGTATAGCAGTTTTCTGCCTGAAGTCTGCTTTTCTTAAACATGCTGCTCTCTCTTCAGCCCAGTACGGCACGTGTTTTCTTTTCCACCATCTTTTATCTCCTGCCATCTCCCACAGCGAGCCCGACCGAACCTCAGCCGCTTTAAAACGCGATGTTAGCAAAAGGTAAAACTTACCTTGGCGGTGGGAACCACCATAATCTTCTTGAAATTATAAAGTGCCATTTTGTCGGGACACGTTGTGGTCCGCTGACGGCACGGGGAAAGAAAGCCCGGAGTTCCGCTACAGCCGGAAAAGACTCGGAAAACAGTTTGTGTGTGTGTTTTTTGGACACCGCCCCCTGGCGTCCGGACACAGACACAACAAAAATAGACACAACCTCAAGAAATCCAAATCGTCAAAAACAAAAATACTGATTGTATTGAATCATTTAGATTTATTCAAGAGACACAAAACCTTAACAGCTTTTTTCAATAACTTTTTATCTTATCTATCTGTGTGAGTATGAGATACATAAAAACAACTTAAATGTACACATGCATATTTAGGTACTATTCATTTATATGTGAGTGTATTTATTTTCATGCATATTATTACTTCACAATGTAGTTTTTACAGTGACAATAAAGACATTTATTGATTCATTTAGTGCTGCTGTTTACATAAGCAGGGTCATATATTGAGATTTATTTATACCCACTGATTCCACCGTATGTCCTACACAAAGGAAGGAGAGTTGAGTTTTTATTTATTTCCTGTCTGTAAAAACAGGTCTGAAAGTAACTTTGGGACTAGGTAGGTATTTACTAATATGGGAATCTCATTAGGTTTGTTTGCTGTTTGCTCATTACGTCCGAAAAATTACAGTGACCTATTTTATCAACTGATTTAATTTTTATGTCACTGATACATTTTATGTCAGTGATGCAGTTAATGACATATATGGGTTTTCTTTTACTAAATTCCATTTTATTTTGTTTTGCTTAGTCTGAAATATTTGCATTTTTTATTATTTGAATTCATAGTATTTTGTTTGTATTGTCATTTTTATTATTTCAGATTACTTTTTATCTGACTGAGATATTTGTTTTGTCATGGCAATCTACTTTTTAAAATATTTTTGTTATGTATTTAATTAGGCTTTAATTAGTTGTTTTATTTTTTCATTTTTATTATTATTACAACTTCTTTGTTTCTTTGGATTTATTTATTAATTATTCGTTGAATTGGATAAACTTTGGCTATTATTAATACTTCAAGTTGCCAGAAAGTGTCTAATTTAAGGTTGTGTTATTTGTATTATTTTATAATAAACAGAAAACTTTTTATAGCGTTGTAACTTGGAGTTGGTGACATTTTAATAAAACGATATTTCATAATAAATACTAATTATTTATCATTCACATATATATATGTACGTGTGTGTGTGTGTGTGTGTGTGTGTGTGTGTGTGTGTGTGTGTGTGTGTGTGCTTGCTGCTTTGACAGCACTGACTCTAGTTTGAAAAACATTCTTGTTGTGATCCGCGCGGAGCGACAAGCAGCCAATCACCACTCTCCCTGATCACGAGTGGATCCGCGTGCACCCACGGGCAGTGTGGACCAATCAGGACGACCTGCTGCGAGCGCGAGCGAGGAAGAGTAAGAGGAGGGGGGAGGAGGGGCGGGGGCTGGAGCCGTGTGTGACAGCTCTAGACTCAGAGAGAGAAAAACACGCGAAGAGGTATCACTCCGCTGACGGAGAGCGGCTCGTGTTTACATCCGCCTCGATCCTCTGGCTCTGCTCCTCCGGCCTCAGTGAGAACCGTATCAGACTTTAGCGCAGGCTCGGTATCCGCTAACTCAGCACCAGAACAGAAAAAGACAAAACAGGACAACATTTTTTCCTTAGCCCTTTAAAGAACTTTCCCTCAGTGTCAGCTTTCCTCCTGCACTGATGATGAAATATAGCCCTGTGAGAAAGTCTTTCTTTATATTTTGCTTAAAAATGCAAAATAGGTGCAGCATTTTACTGAAACACGGCAGCTCACGTGAAAATATGGAATATAAGGTAAAAACAGAGTTTGTACAATTCTTTAGAGCTTGAAGGTCAATATTTGGTACGATCACTTTTATTATTTAACACAGCCTCAACTCTGTTAGTCTTCAGAAGTAGTTCTCCAGGTTTCTTGAAGGACATTCAAAGCTCTTCTTTGGATGTTGGCTGTCTTTTGTTCTGTTCTCTGTCAGGATGATCCAACAATGCTTCTGTAATACTAAGATTCAGGCTCTGGGGAGGCCAATCCATGACTGATGGTGTTCCACTGTTTTCTATCCAGGTATGATTTTACTGCACTGGCAGTCTGTTTGGGATCACTGCCTTTCCAGTAAGATAATTTCAAGATGATGTAGCATGGGGGGTCAAAATCTGATGGCACTATTTCATCAGCATTGATAAGATCCCCAACAACACTGACTCTACACCATGACAGAGCCTCCAGACAGTTTTATAGACAGATACTCACTGTGGGGTTTCTTTCCTGACCTCCTCCATACAAATATGGATTCATCACTCCATAAAACCTGTTAACTGATTTTTAGTCCAGTTCTTGTGTAACCTGGCACACCTCAGCCTTTTCTCCCTGTTTCCTTTGCTTAAGAATGACTTCTTGACAGCCACCCTTCCACTGAGAGTATTTCTGATGAGGCTTCAGTAAACAGCAGATGAATTATCTGAAGGTCCAGGATTCACCTCTCAGGTCCTGTGTCAGGTCTTTGCTGGATTTCATGACAGTTTTTAGGCCTGTCACTTGTACAGGTTACTCAGATTTGTTAAGAACACATTGCACATCATGCTTAGGTATGCCTTGGTTTCAGCTAATAGCTCTTTGGGAATCCCCTTGTTGTTGCAAAAAGTAACTTATATTCCTGTCAAACCATTATGGGAGTGGGAATAAATGTGTTTTTGTGACAGGCTATTAGTAACAAAGAGCCTGAAGATATAATCTGAAAACATTCTTCACTTGGTTGTCTGTTATGTGTGGACACAACACAGGTTCATCCTGTAAGTTATGTGGTTTTTTCAAGTTCCAGTGATCCATTGGTGAGTGTAAAGCTGCTTAACAAACAAACATTCCTGTGAACATGGTGAGGTACAAGGACTGGACTGAAAATGAGTGAAAAAGCAGCCAGTGTCAGCAATAAAAACCCAGAAAAACCACAAATAATCTGTCTCCTTTGAAGCAAAACAAATAAATGAGGTGTGACTTGAAACTTTTGCACACTTATTTATTTATTTATCTATCTTTTGTTACCATTTAAATGTTCCTATCTATTTATTGTCACATAAAGATTAGTGTTTAGATTTGTTCATTTCTTATGGTTTTTTAAATTTTCAGGTCTTGCATTTATTATGATTTCAAATTTGTTTTTTTACTTCTCTTCATAATAGTTTTGTCATGCTATATTCTTATTTTACTGACTCATAAGCTATTATACTTATTTCCTATATATTTGTTGTGTTTTACTTCATTCTCACCTGCTGTAACAAATTCATTTGTCAGCAGTTATTTTAAAAAGTAATTTGTCTTGTTTGTCTTTTTAAGTCAAAAAGATTATATTTAGAAAATAACCAGTAGCCCACACAGGAGTGGATATACCTTGGTGGCATTGTGAGAGTCATGTTTTTTCAGTAAGTTTAATACCTGCTCAGGATGGGTGTCACTTCCACGGTCTCGTGGATTACCGGCTGTCTGTTGGTTTGTATGGCGGGGGAGGCATGTCTGATGTGGTGCTTATCAGTGCTGGGGCACCACAGCTGACTGTCCTGTCTCCATTCCTGTTTACTTTTCACTGTTGGGAAAAGATGTGCTCTGATGACACTGCAGTGGGTGGGTGTATTAAGGGCTGGCTGGAGTTGGAGTGCAGGGAAATAACCTCCTGAATGTCAGCAAGACAAAAAAGAGTTGGTTGACTTCCAGAGGAGAGCTACAGGTACTTGGGTGTTCACTTGAATGGCAGACTGGGCTGGAGGACCAACAGTGGTGCTGTGTATGAGCAGACTCTGCTTTCGGAGGAAGCTCAGTGTGCAGCAAGGCCGCTGTTTACTTTGCAGTTGACTGCTGGGTGGACAGCATCGGTGCCAGAGATGGCAGCAGGCTCCACAGGATCACTGGCCAGAATCTGGAGGCGTCTGAGTCAGTGAGAAACAGGAGGTCACTGAACAAACTGCTCTCCACCATGCCCCATCACACCTGCTCCGCTCCACACTGCAGAGGCAGCAGAGCTCATTCTTCCTCAGACGTGTTCAACCTCACTGAATGAAGAACGCTTCAGGAAATCATTCCTACTGTTCTCTGTAAAACTGCATAACAGGTCTGTTTTTCTGTGTCAGGTGAACACACCTGTCAGGACAGCAGAGTCCACATACCTTCTTTGATTTACACTGTATATATTATTTATTAATGCCATTTGAAGTACTCTTTTGCACAATCTGAGTCTGAATTTTGTATTTTTTTAACTTAGCTTCAGTTCTATCTTCTTAATTTGTAATCACTGTTGTGTATATATAAAAATTCTTTGCACCACCTCAAACTATAAGATGTGTCTATCTACCTATTATACAGAAACATAACACAATAAACCTAATTAACATGTAGCGTTAGTCTATTGGCATGAGATAAACAATATAAGGCGCCTTTAAAATGCTCTTACCCGAATAGAAAATCCTCATTTGTCTTGGACCTTCTTATATTTCCGAAAGTCTGTCACAAACTGACTCGCCCTCTTAGATCTTACACTGCCAAACTTCGAGCTATCAGCTTTCACAGTTAATGCCCCCAAACTGTGGAACATCAAAATATTAGAGAAGCAAATTCAAGAAACTCTTAAAGCACACGTTTTTATTTACTAGTCCTTTTACCAAATAATGAAATTAAGAATAGCAGTGCACAGCCATGCCTGTTGAGCTCAGCCACGTTTGGTAATCTAGCAGATAAAGACCATTTGCATGCCTTCCTGATTAGTATCAAATTTTCCTTCTACTTTTTTAAACTAACATTGTTTCTTATATATTTCTTTGATTATGTTTTGCTGATTTATTTTTTAATTATGCATTATTTGTGTGTGTGTGTGTGTGTGTGTGTGTGCATATTTCTGAGAGGTTGCTTGTTTGATTAAATGGCTGGTTTGAGATTTAAATATGTGAATCCCTTTGAAGCTATGTGATATTATTGGGCTTTATTAATTAAAATGTTTATAATGAAGTTTTGGTCTTTGGTGGACACTTAAAAAAAGTTTTTCTGAGCCGCTGAGATGTCCGGTAAATCTGCGCTATAGACGATCTTTGCGCTGCACACGAAAAGGAAAGGAAACGCCGACTTCTCCATTCCAAACCCCCCTCTTCTCTCTCTCATCTTTAGCAGGAGCGAATGTTTGATCGATCGGAAGCTGGAAGACGAGTCACATTTATTTCTCACTTTTTCGGCTTCCCCTGATTGTTTCTGGACTGGCCTCCCTCCCTCAGAGCCTGCTGTTGACCGTGAGGGATTTTGCTTCCAGACGCTAGTTTTCATCGACTGCACAAACTTGATAGGCAGGCAAGCTAGCTAGCTAGCCACCTAGCTAACTTGCTAACTAGCTTGCAGTGTTGTTAAGGGGGACCTCATTTTCCTTTCTTTTTCCCCCCTTCCCCTTGTCAGTGTTGGAGTGTTTTTGTCATTGCGCTGTAACTGGCTGTGGGTGCGTCCCCTGACACCTGAAGACTGTTTGCGGGTGAAGTTTGAGCCGGTTGTTCGCAGCTAGCGTGCTCGATACAGCTTGCTAGCTCGCTAGCTAACACCCTGCGCATTTAGCCTGGAAGCCAGTTCGAGGCCTCAGTCCAGCACCACCTCCAGCAGCAGCTACCATAGTGTTTGCAGAGCCGTATAGTGAGAGTTGACAGGTGAGTAAGAAGCTGTTCTCTGTCATTAAGGGGAGAGGGGTGGTAAACACACGGCCAGGGGCAAGTTAGCTCTCTTGCTAACTAACTGATTCAAATCGGTTGGGGGTTGGGGAATCCGCGAAATCACGCCTGAGGTCGCCATCTTTCATTGGATGCTGCTGCAAACCAGCTAACAAGACATGGCTGCTACTTTGCAGTCGGCTCAACTTTACCACACAGGCGTCGTGGCTACAGTAGCTGTGTTTTTTCTTTACCCACGCTCAGGCCGCACTTCGTCCTCATCACGGCGCAATTATTAAAGGAGTGTCGCTGAGTTTGGCCCCTGGCATGTGAGCTGCAGTCACTGCCGGCTGTCAGCTGCTAAACGCGCCTGCATTGCGTCTCCGCTGGAAGTTGTAACGATTTTTGACTTGTCAAGTTGATCCAAACAAATCCTTCTCGAGTGTGTGTGGATGGACGGAGGTACACGCTGATTAGCAGCGTTTACGGCGACATCCAAGATGTCTTGCGACCATCCTCCACCAACGGTAAGCAACCGACTATAAATACAGTCCTCTGGACCACCCTTGCATTTTTCACCGGTAGAGTTGAACCTCGGACTTGTTTTAGAGCACCGGCTGGGGGTCATAAATCACTTGAAGTGATTGAGCAGGGTGGAAACACGACAGGGGAGGAGTGAGCAGAGCTTGTTATGGTTCAGACCCTGTCTAGACCTCATGATTGAGTCACTGCATCTATAGAGGAAATGGGATGTGGTTTGATAAGGGTCACTGTTTGTTGAAGGGTTGTATTGAGGGGTTAAAGTGGGGATTCGGAGGGCAACCTCAGGTGTAGTGGCAGCGGGGTTTCTGGGCTCACAATGGGCCTTTTTGTGGTCTGCATCTAATTACTTAACAGACATCTCTTGTTTTCTGGGTTAAGTAAATTAACCCACCCTTTAAAAACATTGGTTATTAAAATGTTTATTATCAGTGTTGTGGTTTTCCTTTGGAATAACTTTGAAATAAGTTGTTTAACATTGTCTGTATTGCGTGCTCTGAGGTCTGTACTAGGAAGCAGAATTTGGACTTGAGCAAGATAACTTCAGGTGTAAGTCTGGGTCTTTGGGGTTATGTAGGTATTTTTGTTGTTAAGGTGGTACATCGCTTGCTCCAGAGCAGTTCAAAATAAGAATGCTCAACAGGTACGAAATAACTATCCATTTATCAGTCAGCTCTTTAGAAAGTGGCGTTGCTGTGATTGCTCTGACCTCGGGGCAGGAAGGATTGTCTCTACAGGACTAAACATCTGCACATTTATTCTCTGAAAGAGTGACACAATGAATACACACAGGTGAGGTTTTTGTGTCTTTAAAAGTACTTACTACAAGTACCACTATAGCTGGTCTCCTTACTGCAGTTATAATAACAGCAAGATGAAAATAATTAGTGGCTGAAGATGATAAATACTGAACCACTAACCTCTAACCATGCAGTTCTTTTGATAGATATAAGATTTGGAGCTTATTCTTATATTAAGTTGCTCATTCAGTGCAACCTCTACCATAGTAGGAGTTGCACTGAAGTAAACAAAAATATTATTCTACTGCTATTAGTCCTCTTTAACCATGGGAGACACAAGAAGAATATTTAAAGTACACAAAACATGGATATAAATGAAAAGTTAATGTGCCCTCTGAATTTCGGAAAAAAGCAGAAAAGAGAAGCTGCTGCAGCAGGTAAACCTGAGTTCCACTCAAGTTCCACTGTAGACTTTAAAGGTGTTGTGTAGGTCGGATGTGGGTCCACCTCTGCAGTCCTGCCGCTGTCCTGTGGCTGTGCACCAGTGCAGATGCAGGGCTGAGCTCGATTAGACAGCTTTATCTCTCTGTGGCAGTATCATGTCTTAGAATTATGGGAATTGATTAATCTTACCCTGGACATACTCTAAAGTTCTCTTCTTCATTTGATGAGCATCACTCAAAGAGATTTGAGGAACAAATTTATTCCTGTTTAAAACTATTTTAAAACAATTTGTTTTGTTATGAAATTTGAAAGTAGATGTGTCCACTAACTAGGCACCATCACCAATACTGTTTTGTTTTATTTTATTTTATTTTTTTTAAAGGATGGTAAACCAGTATTTTTAAGTAGGGTTTAATTTGCTAAAGCTTAACTTTTTGTTTGTGAAATCCACAGAAACAACAGCAGCTAGCATAAATAGAAGTGACTGTGTGATGATGTTATGGTGACCAATGCTGAGGGTATTCTGGGACTTTGAGGCCTCACATTAAGTAGTTTCCTAATTCTAACCGCGGCTCTGGCCTTTCTGTGTGGAGTTTGCTTGTTATTCCTGTGTATGTGGGTCCTCTCTGCATACTCCACGTTCCTCCCACAGTCCAAGGACTGCTTATGTTAAATGGTGATTGTAAATTGGCCATGGATGTGAGGTAGATTAAATGTGGCCTTGTAGTCTAAAGCTCTTTGAGAGGGCAGCACGAGTAGAAATTTGCTATGAATGTGTTTTCGCTACAACTATATGCATACCAGTCGTGCTTACGCATAGGCGCACATTAAAGGTCCACTCTGTGCCAGCAAAAATCCTTCTCACTAACCAATTTGAATCCTATTTTTAATTTTTGGTCTTTATTTCTTCACAAACTGTTTTTTTTTTTTGTTTTGTTTTTTAAATGTTCAGGCTCCATCTGAAAGTAAAAACCTAAAACTTTTTTGCACACATCAAACAACCCCCAATTTGACTTAATATTTATAAGCTGTTACTTTAAACCACAGTACTACACACTACCAGGTTAGGCTGCCTTAGGGCTGTGCGATTAATGAAAATTAAATTTCACATACAGTTTTGGCTTCTCACAATTATCCATGTTAAATGTTTTGACAGACTCATAAAATTTCAGTGACGACCTGTAAAGCAACCAAAGGGAAACGTCTCTGGTCTGGAGTTTATCCTGCATGAAGTAAATATCACACTTGGCTCACTCTCAGGGTGCAGGTGTTTTCTCTAAAAGGCAGTTTGTGTGTTGGTTGAAGGTGTTGTCTCAGATAGGTTAAATTTACAACGCTGTGGGCATGAGATGTATTCCTGCTGGCTGCTTAAAGCTAAAAAATGTAATTGTTGCTTAATTGGAGAGAAATGAGCTTCTTTATTTATATTTTAAAAGAAACTTCAGATATTTTTTTATCTGGATTTAATTTAATTTTAAAATGGTGTGGGTGTGGGGAGGTGTGATTTCTCTTCTTAACTACTTGCCACAGGAGGCATTTATATGCTTTTGAAATAATGAGTAATTCAAATTGATGAGCAATTAGTGAGTTACTGTGCGTGATAGCAAAAACAGAATTAAGAAAAACCCAACTTGGTTAATATTTAGATGACATTTGATGAACAACAGCTCGCAGTGCAGGACGCAAAATCGGCATCTTTACTGTTTCTGAGAGCAGCACAGTTCACAGAGTCTATCTCAACCCTCAGGACAAAAGCTGTCCAACCTTTCTGTGTATTTACTTTTACACAAACAAGGCAGAACATGTTAAATGTTTTTGCTGAATCAATTGGACTGATGCTTTACCTCAGTAACATTAGTATTACCAGTGTGAGGTTCCTGAAGTAGTTTAAAGTAGTTTACATTAATGTCACTGCAACTGTCATTTTCACAAGTTCTCCGTTTCCTCTGAGTGGTTCTTTCAGTTGATTCATATTTACATTTGTGGCTAGTGATCCAAGTTTGCATGCTTTCAGCTTCATGGTGTGCGATAGTTTCTGACCAGAGTGAAAACGTAATGTTCTCACTGCTCTAAAACAAGCATTGCCCAACCTTTGGGCTAAACAAAGGGTATTTTAGCTGATATCACAGCCTGGTAGCTATTTCATTTGTTGTGCCATGGGTCAGCTTATATATCAAGTAGATGTAGACCTAACAGGTTCATAATATGATTTCAAGTTTCTGCACAAAAGTATTGAATTTGAAATTTGTTCATAAATTTGGCTGCCAGCAATTATGAAAACAACACAGTCCGGATCAAACGATGACTATTTTTGCTCCAGCAGGAAGCATTTGGTCCTCCACAAAAGCAAAGCCTGATCAGTTGAGTTCAACTCGAGCCAGGATGATTAAAGGAGAGCTTTAGCTCAGTAAGATCTCTCTAGAGGAAGTAAAACTACTGAGGTTTCTGTAAGTGAACCTGTGGAAGGATTATTAGTGTTTGCCTTCAGCTTCTTTTATCTCCAGAGTGCTCACAGGCTTTCACATGGTCTGCTTTCAGCTCAGGGCCACTCGCCTCGTAGGTGCAGTGCAGAACCTCAATTCAGCGTTGCCTGTTGCAGTCTTCGCCCCCATCTGTACCCCAAAAACCTCCTGCAATCGATGTAACATGGGCTCTGCCAACAAAAATACCTGTTAGGGTGTTTTAGGGACAGACTAACACCTTTTTTTTTTTTTTCCCCCTCCTTCCTTAAGCTGTTTACCAAATAAGCTCTTACAGTGTCTGTAGTTTTAAATCTGTAGAAACCGTTTCAGACCACGACCCTTTCCGGAAGAGCTCTCTGAGGTGAGCGTGGTTCACCCTCAATTGGAACAGGCAGTTGACCGAAGGGCAGCTGACATAGACAAGAATGAGACTTTCTGGCTTTAATCACAGCACCAGAGTTATTTTTTATTTATGTGTGTGGTGATTTTTATCAGAGGTAGAAGTTCAAATCAGAACGTCAGCATTAAAGAGCAGCAGTTTGGAAAAAGGGCTGCCAAGACTTTGTTGTGTCAGTATTTCAGTCCTTTAAATGTGTGACAGCAGAAACAGAAAATTACATCACAGAGAATTTGGTACTGAAGCACACAAGGTGACATGAAAACCCAGAACCCTGCAATCGTTGGTTACTGGCTTCCTGTTTAGTCCAAAAATAATAAAATAATAGATTTTGATTGAATTGTCAGCTAGTTACACACTCAGGTTGTGTGCAGGTTTCAGTTGTCAAACCGTTTTTACAATGTTAGGTGCAAAGTTTGTCACACAAACAGATGCTTCAATTATTGATGTGAGTTGATGGAGGCTTGTGCTTAGCCCCATTCATCACAGCAGCAGTGACACTGTGTCATTATGTGGATCAAAGGTCACCGGCTTTACAGCCACACCATTCTTTTTCTGCTTTGTATGCGAACACAGCGAGGGCCCGTGTCAGGGACAGGCGCCCGATTGTTGGGCAGATTATCACCGCTTTACAAACAGGACAGAAAAGAAGGTGTTTCCAGTGGTGTTTTGTTTTGTCCCCCCCCCCCGTTACACTGAGGTCAAATGTTGTGGAAGTGATCATCCAATCGGGCCTTGGGGATGACAGAGTGATGTCGAGAACTTGACCTACAAAACCTCATGACGTTTGACTCGTATATAAACAGAAAGCAAAGAGTGCAGCTAAGCGTCCTTTTTACGTGGAAATGAATTCAGGAAGGCACGGCTTGATGGTGTAAGTGTTTTGCTCGCATTTGTGACTAAAAATAGATGCACGAGGACAATAAAAAGTATTTAGGAGCGTATGTTCAAATATTTAGCCAGTAGGATGGAGCGTTGTAGCGCTGACAGGGGCAGTTGTTAAAGCCCATAAGAGTCCTTCATTAGACCGCCTGAAGAAAAGTGACATTTTGCTTTAAGGAAAAGCTGCTTGTTTAGTCTGCTGCGAGCTGTAAATTTGGTAAACTTCAGGTTTATAGAAGCTATCCAATCTCTCTAGCAGACTTACCTGCTATTACAGTTATTTTAAAGCTTTAATAACAAATATTGTCTTACACATTTAGATTTTAAAAACATAGTGGCAAACTAAACGGACAGCTTTTATTTTGACTTTTCTTTATGCGTTTGCTTTATTGCTGGGTGAAACAGGAGAGCAGTGGATGAGAGCAGCTGAAAAGATTATTTTCTTCACGTTTGTTGAGCGGTCGGTCCAGAAAAGACTGATTGGGTTTTTACCTGCCGTGATTGTGATTGTGACAATGACGAGTGCCGCTCCTGTTAACTCATGAAAAACATTTTTGTTTTAATGCGCCTGGTTTCACCGCCTCATCAGAGAAATGAGGCTGAAGATCAACCAGAAATTACACACATGATCTGTGTCAGTCTTATTGCTGGTCTATTATCAACCTTTCTGTTGAGACAGCAGATTACAACATTAACATTAATAATTTTTAATCACTCACATGCTGCTAACTGATACAGACTGCAGTATTCTCTGCAGTC
Organism: Pelmatolapia mariae; assembly: GCF_036321145.2. Classification (NCBI taxonomy): domain Eukaryota; kingdom Metazoa; phylum Chordata; class Actinopteri; order Cichliformes; family Cichlidae; genus Pelmatolapia; species Pelmatolapia mariae. The sequence continues at coordinate 31,210,225 of NC_086243.1, read as the reverse complement.
TGTATCAGTTTTTAGCCACATATGTGGAATATGATGCCTGCGTGATCATTGCCGCCTTCTTCGTGTGAAAGTGTGCTTGTAGGCAAAACTTTAACCAGTTTGCTTCACAGGTGAAATCATAACTGGAAACGCCATCATTGGTTAATCAACCTAGCTTACATACTTGTAAGCTTAGTGTAAAGATTGGAGGTGGAAGTCGCCAGAGACCCTACGATACAATCTTATCAGAATACTTCACTCATGATATGATAATTTAATTTTTTTAAAATATTTTGCGATGAGTATTGCAATAACACATACTCTACTTTATCACATCTTGTCAGCTGCGTTCTTTCAACACATTTGAAAAAAAACCCGATCACATTCTTTTAACTAATTTTTTTCAGTGATGTCCTCAAAGTTTAACTTTGCCAGTATCTGTTTTATCCTATAAGATAAAGTTATCACACTTAAGCTGTTTTTTTTCTTTTCTTTTTTCTTTTTTGGCTGCAAAGATTCGACTGTCACGAGAACCTGCCATAAATGTTGCCAGACAAAGTCTGTGTGCTCTGTCTGCTATTGAATGGGGTCAAGTAGGCAATTAACAGTGATAAACCATTGACAAGCACATATCTGCTGCTGTCTACATAGACAGAAATTCACATTTAATTAATACATTTCCACTCTGCAACCTTCCTGTTCTATAGGCATATAAACCAGAATACAACTAGCTGGCAGCCTGTTGTGTTGAGTCCCCTCGAATTCTGGTCATTGACAAAGACTCATTTAGACTCATGGCAACTTGTTGGCTATCTGTCTCATTTATGAATTAGCAATTATTTGAAAGCTTCCAACAATTTTTCTGAGTTACTGCAGTCAGTCAAAGTTGGATTGCAACTGTTGGTATTAAGATTGCCTCCTATCTGGCAACCTGTGCAATCGCCCTACCATCATAAGTGGTCATGAGAGTGCAACAGCATCAAGCTCTGGGCAAACATTTTGTTACCACGAGCCTTAATCTGTTGCAGAATGTGAAAAAAGTCAATACAATGATTTCTTTCTTTGTTTCTTTATTTGATTGGCCCAGATTATTGTGTTTGATTACAATAGATTTTCGGTGTCCCTGTATAGATACAATACCACCTTAACAAAATATTGCAATGCTACTATGTATCTTTTTTTTTTTTTTTTTTTTAAATACCCCTAATAAAAATTGTCAAAAAAGGTTAAAAGTTCACTTTTTTGTGTGCCCCACAAGCAGCAAATGTAGCAGGTGTTAAAGATAGAAAACTGTTTACTTTCTATGGATGCACCTGTTGTTTTCAACATAACTGCATGATTATTCTATGCTGGGATGCACCATCACACACGTACATATTTTATTTTATTTTATTTTATTTTTAAAAGTGAGAAAACCATAATGTTAAAATTCAGTCATACAAGCATGAGTGCTGGTAAACCCATAAAAGCACGAGATAAACATCAGCACTGTCATCAGTAAATGTCAGTATCCACAGGCAGCAGGAAATGGAAAATCCTCTATTGAATGGGAATATAAAATACAAAATTTGACCTTGACAAATGCAACAGTTCAATAAAAACAAGAGCACAAAAGAACAATTACACATTTTATTTAAATAACTGGCTAAATATTAAAGCCTGCATCGTTTAATGCAAAAATGGCCAAAACATGGCCAAACTGTCGACTAAACAAACAGCTGCTAAATATGAATCAAAGCCACGTTGTGTAATCGAGGCCTATAAAGTAGATGGGTCTAATTCACTGGTTGTTTCTGTTATGAGTTTCAGAGCTTTTCGTGTTACTGTATTTGTATTATTGCTAATTGATAGCTTTTCTTGTACATTGGTGTGACATACTTTCAGTGTGTCAGAACAAGCTGACGTTTGATTTTTCACATTTTGTCATCACGTCTGTCTGAAGTGTCTGAAATTAGAATAGTGGCCTCCGTACATGTCATTAAGCACAGATGGAAATGGTTTGAACAACAGCATATTGTCAGTTTTGCCATTACAATTTTAAGAGAAACAGCAACGTGTTGGTAGTTTAAATTAGTGTAAATTAAGTCTGTACGAGGAAAATATCCACACATGCACTGATTGTTATTCTGTCCATATACAAGCATTAAAAACAATTTGTGTGAAAAATCAGATTTAATAATGCAACTGTCAGACACTACCTCCTGACTCCTTTGTCTTACACATGTACCAGCTGATGATACGCTGATAAACATCCGTTGTTGACTCAGACTTGTTTGTCCCTTCTGCCCCCCTGTAGCTTACTTGGTGACACAGAGACTTCTCCCTGAGGAGCCAAGAAGCAGACGGCTCATGACTTCTGACCAGGACACGAAAGTTGTAGCTGAACCACAGGTGCAGCAAGTACAAGAGGCAAAAGAGAACTCTCATTTGGTGAGTGTAACGCGCAAACACTCATGTTTTTCAGTTGAGCTTTACACCACTGTGCTGTTTTTACTGGAGCCACCTGCTCGGTTTGTTGTAGTTCAATACTGTTCCAGCATGTGTTGAGCTTGTATGCAAACACAGTCATTCAGGGAGTTGTAGCTGCACTTAAACTGAACAAAAAAGGTTGGAACTGATCCTGTTTTTGGTCTGGATACCCTTTAGCTGAAGAGCCAGGCATATTTCTTTAGATCTTTGGCCCTACAAAGGCGTGATTGCTGACTTTCAGCAGTCACTATTGTTGAGCGCAGAAATTTACATGCAAATGTAAGCAAACTTGGCTCAGTTCTTGGCAGCAACTTGAGCAGTGCTGTAGACAGTGACTACAATGAAAGATTTTTAAAAACAAGAAAGAAACTGAGGTGAAGCTCAGAGTAGAAGGAGAAGGAGGGGTACACAGTAACACGCTGACCTGGCCCGTGTTCCTGTTCTGCTAAGTCAATAAAGTCGTTACACGAATGAACCGTACAGAAACAATTTGGTTTATGTTGTTTCCAGTTCATTAAAACAATCCATTTGACTGATGGAAAACATGGCGCACAGTTTTTGGTTGCATCAGGGACATTTTCACACTGGTTTTCAGACAAAGTTTGATGTCTGTGTTAAGGATACACAGCAGCTTTTCATTAATATTCAACGAAAATGTCTTAACGAGGGCACAGTACTAAAGCAAATACATTAGGGCTGTAAATGAATATTCTTCATATGATTATATATTTGAGTGAGTCTTTGTAAAACAGATGTTTAAATGTGAAAATAATAGATTGTGGGGAAAACAAAGATTTGAGCAGAGCTGTACCAGCTGGAGAGAGAAATTATTTTGTCCTTTAAACAGTGTCATAAGTCATAAAACTTTTATTATTTTTCATTTATTTCTAAAGTTTTTTGTTCTATTAACTCTTTTATGCTGATTTATATGTGTAAATAACAGTTAATTACTGCATGAACAAGCTTAACGATTGAACCCTTACATCTGATCTACAAACTGGCTCAGACCTGGAAATCACAATAGTTTGATTCTGTGTGGAGGTTTTGGAATCAATAATGGAGCCTTTACAGCTTTGATAACAATGAATTAATAAAATTATTTTTGATGATGTAAGATCACTTTTCTTCAGGCCATATTTATCTTTTTTTGTAGCTTTTATTTTATTTGCCTTGTTTATCCATGTAAAGCACCTACACAAATGCTGAAATTAAAAAATTAGCCAAAAACAAACACACAAAATCAAGTTCATGGACATTTGAATAGTCCCAGGTCAGTGCAAGTCTGCCTCTATTCAATTTATTAAAAATCCTTTATTTTAAGTCCTTTCTTTACTTTGTATGACAACCTTTTGTCCCAGTCTTGTAGAAAGTATTCTTTTTTTCTGTCTGAGCTTTCGCATCATCAGAATCTCCTCAACAGTAAACACCTCTTTCTGTAGCTCGGTGTTTCAATACTTAGTCAGTGTTTGGTGATAATTTTCTTTGCTGGTGTCACATATGTCCTTAGGATATACGTCCCTTAAGATAACTCAAGTATAGGATCTGAAATGATCTTGGAATCATATATTTCACCGAGTCTTTCAACAAGCTTACCTAGAGCTGAATGAATGCCATCCCAGTTTTATTTTCCCAAATGTCCAACAAATGTGAGTGTGGTTTGGTTCCATATGACCACATTTTCATAATTTCCAGCATGGCTGTTTAGTGTTTGTCTGTTTGCTTGTAATTTGGGGCATTAAAGTTAAGAATCTGGTTCTTCCAACTAAATTCCCTCGATTTCACTGATTGTGTTGTTGATGTGTTATCCACATGTGGTATCACATCTCTTCTGGGATTTCTTCATCCAGCTCCCGTTCGAATTTATTTTTCATATATAAGGTTATAATGTATATGATCTCTAGATTCTGTCAGATGACAGACACTAGTGTGGGAACTGTTTCTTGGTAAGATGATTCAAGTGTCTTTATAATGGGATGCATTTTAGCCTAATTTATCTTTATGCCATTTATGTAGTAATCCCATATCATGGTTTTGTACACAAAGCCATGTTTATAATTTTTAATTGTAGGATTTTATATGTGATGTCCAGATCACAATCCTAATAGTTTTGTGTTGGAATAAGTGAACAACCTCTGCATTGCCGCAGACAGCCTGTAATAGTTTCTTTTTAAATCTTCTTAGTTTCTATGTCTATGCCCTTAGAAACCAATGACATCATAATAGATTTTACCTGAATATAAATACTATACAATCTGTATTTTATATTAAAGTGCTGCCGTGCACTACTTTAGAGTTGTTCTATAATGGGCGTAGCAGTAAAGATACTCTAAAGGTCAGTATTCATGTAGCATTTTCATAATGTCACATGAGTTGTCACAGTGAATTATCTTTTGTGGGGATGGCTTTGGGGCTGTACCATAACATAAGTTCTCAAAGTCTCGAAATCTTAAAAAAAAAATAAAAATCCTCTTTTTCATATGTAACAATGGAAATAAATGTAATTTAATTTAAAGTCTCGGAATGTTCAGTTTTTATTTCTGGACGTTGGATTACCTGTCACATTTATTTATCTCTATGGATGTATTTCATGGTAAATCAGCCAGAGAAAGTTTAAGTTTCTTCAGCACCAGCCTGCCTATATTAAACTACGTTGGGGGGGTGGGGTGTATTTCAAACCAGCCAAAATGGCATCATAGCTGCCACAGTCTGCTTTTCACTGCAGCTGATTTCCCACACTGATTGCATATAATAGATGACTGTTCAATAAAGAATCGGGAGGCAAAGAAAAAGGCAACTCTTGTAACTAAATAACCATGACCTGTTTTTGTTTCTCACTTTTCATGGGCCTGTAGCAGTCCTATTGATCATAGCTGTGACATTTTATTTCTCGTTGAAGCGTGAAGGCCAGACACAGAAGTACATCAAAGTTTGAGTCCTGTGTCTTTAGGTAACATGTTATTTTTAGTAAAATGACTGAGTGGGTCTGACTACACTGTTTTTCTATGACAGATGCTTTAAAATGTTCTAATGTAATAATTATGGTTTTCATTTTTACACAAAAGGGATAGAAAACTAATTTAAAAGTCCTCATCTGTTTAAAACTCGGGATTGAGTGTTAAGTGGCTTTCCTGCTTATTTTTTTTAACTTACAAATATTAACACAAGTTGTAAGTTGTGATCATAACAAGAAAAACAGTATAACCAGATGTGGTTCCTTCTTAAACACAGTGAAATATCTCAAGTTCTCTACACGTTGTATATTGAAGATGAATCACACCGATCAGTCAGCTTCGTTCTGTGGTCTGCACTGACTGAGCCGGTGCAACGTGTGAAGTATCATTAACGTACATCTGGGTGTGTCTGAAATTGCAGAAGGTCACCGTGGGTGTCAACCAGACATTTCCATTATCCGAGTTCAAGTCAAGCATAATCTTTGTTTGCTTCACAAAGATTATGCTTCCCATTAGTACTGTTTTGGAAAATCTTCCGAGGAAGGTGGCACCAGGATTTGTGGCCTCTTAAAGCCTTCCATCATACAGAATAAACAGTTGTATCTTGTTGCAGTCATCGGTCGTTTGGCTCTTTCCACACAAGGTTAGGAAATGTAAATTAAACACCAAGTTTAAAAATAACACATTAGCTCTCTGCTTGAATTTTCTCCCCCAGATCCCCCACAATATTGTCTATTGGGACAACTCTATGGCACACAATATTTGTGGAACTAATAACTCCACATTAATAAAATATACCGCTGAACAACCTGCTGGGTAATGTTGGTTCGCCCGGTAGCATAAACAGTCTGTGCTAACAGCTGTGAAAGGCTCCATCCATCACAAGGTAGATGTGACAATGTGGGATGATTTGGAGAGCAGAGATACTTTAAATCAGCCTCAACGGCCGGTGTCCTGCAGGTTTTAGATCTCACCCTGGATTAACACACCTGAATCAAATGATTAGTTCATTACCAGGCCTCTGGATAACTTCATGACATGTTGAGGAGGTAATTTAGCCATTTAAATCAGCTGTGTCGGCTCAAGGACACATCTAAAACCTGCAGAACACCGGCCCTTGAGGCCTGGAGTTCCCCCCCACTCCTGCCATAAATTAACCTATAAGAGCTTTTTTTTTTTTTTTTTTAAATCCCAGGCAGGGCAGTTGCTCCACGCAGAGCATCTGGGAACCTGAGTGTTGTGCTACGAAGCAAGATCAGTGGGTTCATGAAGTATGTAGAGCTTCTCTAAAGGTGGACTTGGCTTGATCACTATAGCAGCTAATGCTGAACACAACCAAGTCATGATGAGTTTTTTATTTAAAGTCGCCTAACAGCAACACATCTTCACAAGTCTTTATGCTTAAAGTGTAATATAGATTCTCAGCTTGGCAACCTGTTGAGCCAGACCTTACTAACACCTCTAGATGAAGGCCAGCACTAGAGCTGCAGCACTGCAAGCTGCATGTGTCACATCGTCCCTGGAATTTGCATGTAGTTAGGTGTTGACATAGAAAATGTGTAAATGTTTTTATGCTTGATCCTCGTCTGTTGCCCAGTATTAACACTTCATGAACTGCAGCTACGAGAACACAGGTTGGAAAGTAATTATTTTAATTTGTAGGTTATCACTGAGAATAATTAATCAATAAAATTTATTTCACTTTGATCTGGTCTAAAACTGAAGTGGTTTTTCTTTGCTGCAAGAAAGACACATGGTGTCACCTTTTGTTTATTTCAAAGCTTTTTAAAGATCACTTGTCTCTCTGCTGACATCTGTGTTTGGAGTAGACCATGTTAAGCTTTTGTTTTTGTTTGTTTGTGGAAGTCGTGTTTGACCACCACCAAATTGATAGAGTAAATAAACATCGGAAATCCAAAAAGGCTTATAAGGATCCATATTGACTGATATATTGGTGTATATGTAAACTGAATCGTGGAAAAACTGCGTCTCTTTTCATTATACTTCAACAGTACTTATGTTTGACAATACTAATAGCCCACCAGCATGGTTATTTTATCCCTGAAATGCTGCCACTCTGCTCCTTATTTATATGCTAATTACTGTTCATTGAAAACCTTTGGACGTGCATTCAAAAAATACATTTCAAATTTAAACACAAAATGTAACTGGACCTAATTTTTTCCATTTCTGATCACTTAACATTGACTGTTCCACAAGCCTTTCGGATCAGGAAGTGAGAATGAAAACATCCCGGGTTTTAAAGCCTGCTGCAAGGGAGAAATACTGCCCGAGCTAAAGTGGTTATTCCTGTGTGTTTTCCTTTTATCAGCGACTCTGCGTATTAGCCCTCAATCTTGTCCCCAGAGATTCCTCAGTTCATCTGCACGACCTCTATGCTTTCGTAGGGAACTTCACAGCTCTGCAGGTTTGATTGACGGCAGCACATGCGAGCCTGTTGGGGCTAAATGTGGTCACTGGGGTGGGATATTACAGCAGGCTCTGACCAAATACTGGTAAATTCTGGCTGTGACAGTAAATACGCCTTCTCTGTCGTCCACTTAACCAGCTGCTGCTTTTCTCAGGCCAGACGTGTCTGGTTAGACTGAAGGTGGGCGGTGAGGTGTAGTAGCTGTGAAAGCTAGATTTAAAAACATAAGTTTCCTATTCCTCCCCCGGTTGGGTCGAACTGTCTTCCTGAGAAGTGTTTGTGCCACTTTTCTGGTATGGTGTCTGGCTCTCTTGACTGGTGGTGCTACACGATTATTGGTTGTATTAGGGTTGGGCAGTGTGGTCCAAAAATAACATTTTAGTGCTTGTATCCTCAATGCAGGCAGAGATGTATATTGGTATTTATCATGAAAGCAACAAGTGAGATGTTGCAGCACTTTTTGATGAGACGTTTTTCATTTAATATAACAAATGGAGTTTCAGTTCAGTTCTGTTTATACAGCACCAAATCACAATGGTAGTCACCTCAGGGCACTTTGTATTATAAGGTAAAGACCCAACAATAATTACACCAAGACCCAAACAATCAAGCAACTCCCTTTGAGCAAGCACATGGCGACAGTGGGGAGGAAACGCTCCCTTTTAGCAAAAAGAAACCTGCTGCAGAACCAGGCTCCAGGAGGAGCAGCCATCTGCTCCGGTTTGAGCTGGGTTCTCAATCAATGTTGGCCTACAACAATTATTAAAAAAGGATAATGATGATAAAAATGTTAATTGTGCTACATTTATTCATGCTATTTATTTTTGCTACTAACTTAACACCTAGATTTGTCAGTTACAATTTTGGCTTCCTACTATTATGAAAACAAAACCTGGAAAAAATGTTTAAGTCTTGTGATCAGTCACACCTGTTTCCTTAAACACAGAGTGCTTTTTCGTCTCCTTATCAACCCAAATTCTTTTCTTATTTATATCAGCAAGATGTATAACAGTTTTGATTAAAAAGATATTTACAAGCTCTTTAAAGTTACAGATTGGGGTTGTTGAATGCTGAGATGCACAGTGATTAAAGTCAAATGCTCTTCTGACTACCAAACCTGACATTAACATCAGCTCACAAACTGTGTGCTGGGAGCTTCACGGCAAGGGTTTACATGCCCCAGCGGCTCCAGGTGTAATGTGTAGGTAGCCCACTACTTCTCTTCCCTATAGTGTATGTCCGTATAAATGATAATTGTTTTTAATAACTATTTGCACTTTAAGTAGTAATAAACATCCTGACCTTAGTTGGGATTTTTTTTTTTTTTTTTTTTTTTTTTTTAATCCAAGCGCTGTGGTTTGAAGCTGAGTGTTTCTAGTGTTGGCTCCTGGGCTTTAAGTCACTCCCCTGATGTGAGTGTATCTCATGCTCGTTTGTGTTTTTAAAAGGGAAAACACATTCTTACTCTCGCTGTTTCTTAATGGTAATTCTTACTGTAGCAGAAACTGGAATTTCCTCAGTGCAGTGAAGCATAGCTGCTGCTGGTACAGTACAGGTGAAATATGGGGACTTGACCTGAGAACAAGCATTCACAGGGGTTGACTCCTCAGGTTGGGCTTCAGTCAACCTCCTCAAATAGGAAAGAATGCACAATTGAGGAAATGGGCAGAAAGTGAGCGGATGGCCTTGAGGCGAAGAAAAGTTATTTTTCCCGTGTGCTCCAAAATTAGGAAATGGAAAGAGCCTGCTGGGTGTTTTTTCCACTGTCATTTACAGATGCACAAGATTAGAAAGTAGATTGGCAGTGAAAAGGAAAGAGCAAACTACCCTCATGGTTGGGTAGGTCTCAGGTGGGATTCGTTGTGGGAAAAGTGGTCAGAGAAGAAAAATACAGCTCTCAAAGTTAAATCCACACAGTTCAGCATATCAAGGTTACTGAGCAAAGAGAGAGCACCACATCATATAACGCACAAGAGTTGTAGTTTAGGCCAGGTTACGTTCACATTTATATAATGAGCATTTAAAAGGACCGTAGACTCTACATGACCCAGCTGCTACCAGCTAATTCAGTTTTGAACAAAGACTTGAATCTAAAGCTTGTGAAACTGTTGAGCTCACAGGAAGTAAAACTTGATCTTCAACCAACATAAAAAAACAAAGTGTTAACAGTTACTTCCTCAGAATTCAGATAGAACTGCGGGTTAGTCTGCACACTCATTTCTGTCAGATATGAATAAAATCCCGCAACAATTAATCATGCAGTTTGTGTCTTAGTAATCTCAAAAAATACTTACTACTGGGCTGTGCAGTTATATTAAGGCATGCTAAGAGTTCCAGAGGGAAATTTGTAAATACAATTAAATAATTAATTAAATGTGTTGATAATTCAGTAATAATTCATTTAAATATAAATAGTTTTTACTTGAAACTTGTTTCTCTAATTATTTCATGGTTGCGGTGCTACATTGCATCTTGAATTTGTTTTACTTGTCAATCTAATCCATTAAATTCAGGGACAGGTCTAAGAACCATGTAGTCTAAAAGAATGCTTTGGTTTGAAGTTAGCTTTGGCTCACAACTTAGTCAGAGATCTCAACAAATGCTGGTGTGCTTTTGCAAATGAACTTTTTGGAAACAATACCATTTTAAAACTTGACTTAGATTTTAGGGTGCTTGACATTCATTCTGGGATACCTGGCTGCCCCACATTGGCCTCAACTTGCTGTGCAGGGAAACTGCTCATCTTGGGGTCCTGTGGATGGATGAATATTTGGTATTTTAAGTAATTATGCATTTAATTGTGTATTAATTTTATTTCCATTTTAATTCGCAAATTATTTTCTGTATTTAATTTTGGCACTCCTATCACTCCATACAGTAAGTTTAAAATTGTAACAGTAAAACACCAAATTATAAATATAATTGTAGTGAAATAGCACTCAGTTTTATGGATAATAATGTGCAAGCCATTTGGTGCTACCAAAATTGTGTTTTCCAACTTGTTCCTTATTCACACGCATGCGTTCACACAGAGAGACGGAGTGATACACCATATGCTTTGCACATATGTGTCAGAAACAGACCAGAAATTGAGCATGACCCATTTTTAGCTGTGCATGTTAAATCAAATCAATTATGGACACAAGCTGGAAAGAAAGTGAGCCTGACGGGAATCTTCACAAATATTATTATCATTATTATTATTATTTTTTTTTTTAATTATATATTTTTTTTAGTGGGTCATACGGCATTTAGAGAGAAGCTGCAGTTTCACTGCATATGCAGGTATGAAAATGCTCTGTGTATGAATGCAGATGTAATCAAAACTGTGGGGACAGAAATGCAGACTAGTTTTTAAGCAGTCGTCCAGCTTTGGAAACCGAAGGGGATGTACTCAAAAAGTGCAAATGTAGTTTAGCAGCTGGGTAGCCATATCAAAAGATTTCAGATCCTCATTCTTAAATCTGTTGCCAAAGCAGGGAAATGCCACCAATACACAAACACCACACCACTGCTTTTCTCACCACTGTCCAGCCTCGTCAACAAATCTCTTAGATCAGTCTTTTACGACTTGGCTTGCCTTTGAGTTATCGTCTTAAAGAACCACGGTTCTTATACAAATGT